>NC_045778.1:32159357-32462387 GCF_008692025.1 Phocoena sinus
AATTTTAGGAAGGTTCTTAATCTGACTATCAATCAGGATCTGAGAACAGTGTGTGCAACCTGTGAAGGTTATTTAGGACAAAACCCCAGCCTGCCAGTTCAAGTTCTGTGCAAGGCTTTTCTCCAAAAACTGCCTGGCTATGCCTTCTTTATACTGTATTTCTGTTTTGAGCCATAACATCTGGAGGGGAAGCAAGACTGCTCATCGTTAACTCTTGAGTAGGAGTACCAAGCTTTCAGTCATCTGGCAGTTTTTCATTTCTCTGACCTGTGGTCTTAGCTGGGGTGTTATCTAATCCTTGAAACTTTTTTGTTTTTGGATTTGTTGTATTTGTGGCTAAAGTCCAAGGAGAGATATTCCTTATGCTTTTACTCTGCTTTGGAAAAAAAATAGGCCAAAAGATAAACTGAGAGACAGAGAGGAGAGGGGAAGGGAGGGAATCTGCCACAAACCAGAATGGCAGTCAAACTGGTAACTTGCTGCTTCTCTCTCCTTTGGCTGAAGCAGTCATTTTTGAGAGCACATTTTCTCAGGAGGTGTGTAGAGGTTTCTCTCAACAAATCTAGCTGCTTGAGTTTTGTGGATGAGTAAAGGATGTGCAAGTGTATGTGCAAACATATTCAATGGATTGAAAATAGATGCGTTTATCTTGAAGACCCCAGGTTTTTTATCTTTTCTTTTGTTACAGTTGATATGAATAATGGAGTGTGGATGTACTTCTCAGCCTTGTGTGTGTGTTGGGGGGCTTGCATATGGGGGGATATTTCATATTCTTTCTGAATTGATTTCCTTGCTTTCCATTCCAGAGGTCTTTAAAGAAAAATCCAAGGTAATTATTTTCTACCCCTCCATGCTCCCTTCCTACATTCTGTAGAAGGGAATGGCAGCCTGTTTAATAAATAATGATTATTGACACGGCTCTCAGCCCCAAGGAGTAGGGTGGTGGTGCGGGGAGCGGGGGGGGAATCTGTAAATGGTATCAATGTTCACTTAGACATAGAAGCAGTATTTGTTTTATGTGTATCTGAGGTTCAGCTCTTGCTCTTTTTTAAACCTTCAACAAGGAGTTGAATTAAGGGATTTGCAAGTATGCAAATCCAGCAGAAACTGACCTGGTTTGCCTATATCAACAAGGGAAATTTTAATGAAAGGAAGATTATGTAGTTTCCATAAAAGATGAGTTTAAATAGGTAGGTTGTATGAGTCCAAGATTGTAGGATGATTAACAAAAGGAAATAAAGATTTCATTTGAGGGGTCATCAGCACTGCTGAAAAATGGGCTGAATATCTTGCATTTATATTTTTTACTTGTTTCGATTATGTTACCAAAGTTCCCAGGAGAGAAATTCCCCCCCCTTTTTTTTTCTAGCTCCTACTTCCAGACTTCAGTAGATTGTTTTTGCTTTTTTTTAAGTGAAAGGCATGGATTGTGTTGTAGCACCTGAGGACAACTAAGAATGATGCTTTTTTTTTTTTCCCTTGAGACTCACAAATTCTTTAATTGCCAGGGTCTATGGTTTTAAATTGAACACAAGGCTTATAGAATGAATGTCTTTGTGCTCGTCTTAGGTCAGTCAGAAGGATCCTGTCTGTAAAGGCAGCACAGCTCTGGAGTGGAAGAGGCTGGTTCACTCTAGAATAAACACCCTTGCTAATGGGTAATAGGGTTTTTGCAAGCAAAAGCTATATTTGCTGTGGGAAGGCCCAGTTTAGGAGACTGTTTCTAATTTTCTGTAGGATTAAAGGCAAAGAAAGATTGAATTTGAAAGGCAGAGGGAGTAGAAGAGGGGTTTGGAAGTTGACTCTTCTCATCCTGCAACCTTTAGAACATGAGCCAGACCAAAACTTTCTTCTGTGTTACTGGGGTCTCTTGGGTTCCCAAATAGTTGCCCAGGACTTGCCTTTCCTTCAGATGCTTTAAAAACAAATATCTTGAACATACTGCCTTTAAGAGATTATTTCCCCCCAAATGTCTTTGAAGCATTTTACAGCTGTAAGTGTAGGGTTAGTTTACACATTTTTTAGTCCAAAGGGAAGTTTACTGCAGACAGTAGAGGAACAGTGATTTTGACCAGTGTGTAAGCAACCTTTTATGGCACATTAAATTGTATTTTCAGACTTGAAAGGCATATGCATGTGTAGAATGTTGTCAGTGCACATGTGGATTGTTATTTTACTCAGCAGAAAGCACTGTTTAACAGATAGAAGACCAGAGTCCTTGGCTAAATTCAAGTACTAAAGACAAAGAGCCACTTTCAATGGGTTATTCTTTGGGTCATATTTGGAAGGTATATAGCTAATTCCAATGAGTATGATCACAAATCTTGAATAGTGTATTTAGTAAAGAAATAAATATAAAGTGTATCATTGATGTTTAAACATGGTAGGGTGATAATTTTAGTATAACCAAGTCTACTTAAATCAAACTTTACCCAGTCAAACTTGTAATTTTGAAGAGTTCCATTGATAACATTGACAATTTTCTTACCTATCCTCTTTCTTTTTATAAATTTATTTATTTATTTATTTTTGGCTATGTTGGGTCTTTGTTGCTGGGCTCAGGCTTTCTCTAGTTGAGGCGAGCGGGGGCTACTCTTCGTTGTGGTGTGCGGGCTTCTCATTGCGGTGGCTTCTCTTGTTGTGGAGCACGGGCTCTAGGCACATGGTCTTCAGTAGTTGTGGCACGCGGGCTCAGTAGTTGTAGCTTGTGGGCTCTAGAGCGCAGGCTCAGTAGTTGTGGCGCACGGGCTTAGTTGCTCTGTGGCATGTGGGATCTTCCCGGACCAGGGCTTGAACCCGTGTCCCGTGCATTGGCAGGCGGATTCTTAACCACTGCGCCCCCAGGGCAGCCCTTATCTATTCTTTTTAAACATCTTCAGTCTTTCAGTAAAAGTACTGTGAGTTGCTTTATAAGCAGCCTCAGGTATAATTTGTTTAAATAAAGTTTACTCCTATGTTGTCTTCTATCTATTGATACATGAATTGAGGCCTTCAGAGGAATTCCAACATAGAAAGGACTGACCCCAATCATGTATGATAGCCAAAGTGAGAGGATTCAGAGTTTGAGATCAATATTTCTTATGAAATCCAGTTGAGAGCTTTGTTTATGAGCACATGCTGCAGGCTGAGTATATTTTGATTTCCTTTGGCCTTAATACAGGATTACGAGGCTTTTCTGCTTTAGTCAATTATACTGTACATTTTACTCTTCAGACACTTACCTTTTGCTTCATGATCCTAACAGAAAAAAAAGGAGGGGGAGGGGTGTGGGCATAGAATCGGCAAGGCTCCTTTTAGAACATTGTTAATTTGGTCTCAGTGCCTTAAGGCTGTGGTTGAAGCCTTCCTCCTCCGCTACTCGTGACTGAGCTAGAAGGGGTTGGCAGTGCTAATTGAGAACTCCTTTTGCATGCTTGATTGGTGAATCCAGCCACCTTTGTATCTGTGCAATTTCCCGGACAGCCTTTTTTTTTTTTTTAACACAGTGTTGATCCACATATTTGTCAGAAAGAAAAACAAACAAACAAAAAAAGCTGGTGTGTGGCAGCTTCTCTCTGTTACTAAAGAAACCAACTTTTCTAAATCCAGGTTGAGCCGTAAGCAAGAGTGTCGGTGCAGAGTTTGAAAGCAGTGCTGTCCTGGGAGGTCTAGTGTTTGGAGGAAAAAGATCTCTCTTCCCCCTGGCATACTCTCCTGGTTCTTCCCCCTCTACACAGCACAATGAGAAGAAGGATGATTTTCAGCTCCCTTCTTATGTAGAAATTCTTTCCTCATAACCTCTCCTATCCAGTGCCAAACATATCTCAATATTCTATCTGAGGTGTCAAAAATGGAATGTGAAAGTTGGCCCTGAAATATGTAAGAGCAAGGAAAGAGCCATAAATCTAAGTCTGTAAAATGCATTTGAATTGCTTGTGAATAGAACTGAAATTCATTTTTCTCCCTTTGAATCTGTTTTTATCTTTAGACTTTTGTGTTGGGTGAGGCACAGAGCTGGTACTGCCTTGGCAAATACCACTGAGACATTTTTGGATCCTAGAAATTTTACTTGTCTACACCCAAAAAAGTGTTTCCTCCAGAACCATGTACATATGGAAGGCAGGATGGAGGAATAGACTCAGTTTAAAGCTTTGTAATATCAGGATGAAAATGTACCTAAATCCATTCATGTGATTATTAATGAAAGTAGGAGGACACATGGTTAGTTTGGTTTTCCATTTTTACCACTTTTTCTCTGAGGACTTCAGGTACTCCTGCCTTACCCAGTCTTTTAAAGAATTGGATCTACATGGCTCTGTCTGAAGGCCCCTTACAGACTTTTGATTATTTTATTTTAGCTCTTTATTTCTTAGCTTATAAGCAGTAGTCATTAAAAGAAATTTTCTTAGATATTCTTAACATTGCCTTGTCATTTCAAGTTGTTTTAAAAGTCAGCCCTTTTGATAAGACATGTTAGATTAAGTTGATGTAGAATGTTCAGAAAAAAAACTACCCATTTATGCAATTGAGTTATTAAATTGTCTTGGTGTTTTATTTTTTAATTAAAAAACATTTTTTTTGAAGATTCCAAAAACTCGATGGAAGACTAATGGCCATTTATTGTCCCACATACATTGATTTACAAATCATACTAATTTTGGCAGTACTTATTATCTGATTCCGTAAAACAATTGTACAATTGAATATGCGCTATTATATACATTCATATAGTTATGTTTTTGTAATGTCATGTTTTGATTTTTAAATTTATTTTAATGAATGTTTATTAAACCCTGATTTGGGGTATTACTATGCTGGTAGTTAATTTAAAAAGTCTATAAAAGTAATGGTTTAAAAAACAGAAAATTAAAATAAAACTTCAAATGTATACAACATTCATTCTCCCATATCTTGGACATAGGCGTTTTTTTGAATGTGTCTCTTAGTTTGAACTTAGCATCTTTTTCTTTTCCATAAGCCACACCTCTCATTGTTTCTTCTTCAAAGACACTGGTGAAGGAATTTTAACCCAGATTTTTCACAGATACTATAATATCCCCCCTGCCCTGGAAATCTTCTATAGTTTTTTTTTGCTTTTACAGTTTTCTTGCCCATATAATTCAAAGTAATTTTCTTCCTTCCTTCCTTCCTTCCTTCCTTCCTTTCTCTCTCTCTCTCTCTCCCTCCCTCCCTCTCTCTCTCTTTCTTTCAACAACTCACCGTTCGGAGTTTCTTCAAAGCATTCAGCTATGTTTTAATAGAAATTACAGTTAGCTTTCATTTCTACAATCATATATCATTGGCTTTCATAAAATTTAACTAAATTACATAATCGCAATAAGAACAACTGATATAAACAGGTTTGTTACCCCCACTGCGTGTTGGTAAGCATACAACCCAAAAGGAGTTTACAGAGGTGTGCAGGCTTCCTTCAGGTTTACCAGCTGGCTGTGACCTTCTCACAGTGCAGTTGCCCTGACAGTGTCCATCACACTGGAGGAGTGGTGACAGCAAGCTGGCTAAGGATTAGGGCAGTGCCTCCTTTGTAGGTAATAGTATTGAAAATGTAAGTCAGTCATGATCGTATATTTCAGGAACTTCAGTGGGCGGATGACCATATTTGGTATAGAAAGAAAAAAACCCAAAAAACCTGTAGCCTTGAATACCATGATAACTGTGTAACCTCAAAGAACCAGTTTATTCTCTCTGAACATTAACTTCCTCCTCTGGGATAATGAGGGGGTGATGATAATAACCTGCTTCGTATGCCACTTCTAAAAGAGCTTATAAGCTGCAAACACTCTACTGTTTTTATGTCAAGAGAAATGGGAACTGGATAGACTAGATAGGTATTTTCATCCAAAACCGCATTAGGCCATTGAATTCAGTTGAAATATCGGAGCTAGTTTGCTATATCTAGCTTGAGGGATCTTCCATCACAAGGAGGGATGATTATTCTTGCATGCCCTTGGATCTCTCCTGTATTCCTCTCTGATACCCTGACACACACAATAAAATATGGTGTGGAAATCTCCCTCAAATCATCTTGGAAGTTTAGTCACAAACTGGAGCCCACCATTTCTCATCCTTTGCTTGGTAGATGGTTTTGTAGTCTGTTTTGCACATATGTTTCTCAAAGAGAGGAGCTGAAATTTGGGAGAAAATGAGTGAGATTGTTGAACTATAATTATCAGGAAATCTGAAATCCGCAAGAATCTGAAGATTTTTGATGAAGGAAAGGATGCCCTTATGGTTCCTTTTAGTTCCATTCCCACACTGTCTTATTGTCATTGAATCTTTGGAGTTTGGAGAGAACTTTAGTAAAAATGGATCATGTCTGCATTGCATTCTCTTCCCCCTCTTAATTGAAGAGTTATTGTGGTTTAGATTCCAGAGGATTAATGGCTTGCTTGTGCCCATCAAAGAGCTCTTTTAGATGTATGCTTTTGTACTTCAGGGAACTTTAATCTTAGCATTTTGAAGACATCTTGCTTCAAGTCTGTGTTTTTTGAAAACTTCATCCTGAATTATATTTCAAAGTATTACTTCTTTTTGTTATGAGCCTTTATTTTTCAAGACATGTTGGTGATTGTACATAAATCATAGATTGCCATTCCCAGGCATACAAAGAGGCTAGTCAGAAACAAGCCTGTAGACTGAATTCAGAATTTAGTTTAATAATAGAAGTTCAGCATCTTCCAATGGTAAGATTTTGTCTTTGCGGGCTTTTCCTAGAAGTGATAGTATGTATCATGGATGCAATATACACTGTAAGAGCAAGAAAAAAAACTTCTGAATCTGTGCAACTACTTTAGCAGTAATACATTACAGCCAGGGTTATGAGAAGAGAATTTTTATGCTAAGCATTTGATAAGAACTCTTGAACATATTAGCCTACTTCCTAAGATACCCTTCCCGTGACTACATATGACCTTTGGCCTGATCTTCCAGTGAATTGCCAGGGAGTTAGAATTTCACTAAGAGAAAATCACACCCTTATCATCATTTTGGGTTCAGACTCTAATTGATTTCTGTGCCTTGAATTTTACTTTTAGACATGGGGAAGAATTCTTCACAGAATCTCAGTCTTGGAAAGGGCTTGAGAATTTAGGTAATAACTAGAGCTGCCATTTGTCGAGTTTGACTATGTGCTGGGAGGGTCCACACTTTACATACTTTGTCTTATTTATTTATTGAAACAAGGATTAAAAGACAGGCATTTAGGCCTGTAGCCTAGTGTGATTATCTAAATTATGCAGGTAATCGAGCTGGGCTTAGATTGGTTATATAATTTGCCTAGGACATGTGTAAGTGGCATAGTTTGAAGAATCAGGAAGATGGGAAGATCATTTTATAGGTAATCTCTTCCCACTTTAAATCCTAAGGCATTGACACAGTGTTGATATATCTATGTATATTACCTGTTTCAAGCCCCTAGCTCATAGCCAGTGACGTTTGCCATTATAAACTGCATAAATGGCACATCTGCTCGTACCTGTTCTTTGCTATAGTAAAGGGAGCCTTTAATAACCAGAGAAATTTCCCTGGTTTCCAGTACAAGGAGAAATTCAGGGAGATAGTTCAACAAAAGATAAAGAATGTGTTCTTCTAAACTTCTATTCCTTGATCTTCTTAACTCTCTGTTTCCTCCTGTGGCTGCTTATAGGTGATTCAATAGAACAGTGACAGAAAACAGTTACAGACTTTATTTCTCTGCTTCCTGAAATCTAGCCAAAATTGTCTTCTCTGCTCATTCTAAACTTGCTTTTGATTGCAGTGGTTACTGCATCGTATGCTGAGAGTGGCCTGTGGAAACGTGTCAGGGAACATTTGGAGTAATAGCCTTGAGGTTCTCCTGACCCTAAAATACCAACCCTACCAAGTAAATGTTGGGTGTTGCATGTATGCAGTGTTTCCTGCAGAGCGTCTGAATTCCCTTTTGGAACCATCCTGCAGGTTACCCACCATTGACTAGCCCACGGTACTTAGAAGAGGAACTTTGGTGAGACCCTGATAGTCTGCCAAAGATACCGCCAACTGGACCCAATCATTACTTATTAGTTTGATTTTGATGTGTAGCAAGGGTCCCTAAGAACAGATTTTCTGAAGGTTAAAATGAAAGATGATTGTGATGTTTACTTTTGCTAACTCGTGAAAAGAAAAGAGAAATAGATCAAATACTAAGATCAGGTTATATAGTCTTTGAATAGCTATGCTGAAGGGTAGGAATACTGTAACGTCAGGAAACCAGTATTGTCAAAATCCCATAAGACTGTGAATGAATTCTGTAGACTAAGAATGACGCTGTACTCATAAGGAAGAGAGGGAATGAGATTGCTTACCCAAACTTATTATTAAACAAAAGTTTTTGTCAGCGTGATGGCAAAATCTAGAGACTCTAGGAATAGAAAAGTGAAAATGGGGTGCAGCAATGTTTATATTAAACACTGTCTTGACTGAATTCTATTTAACTGAGTCTTCAGTATGAGACTCTTTTCTGTGTTAAGACAAAAAACTGACAAATGCCCTCTTCATGCCAAACGGTCACAGTTGGTAGGGCTTCTGCCATCAACAAACGAGAGGTGTGTTTTCCAAATGTTAGTTGTATTAGCTCCCAACCTATTTAAGCTGGTTGTTCTTGTTACTGTAATTAAGTAATGTATTTAAATAATATTCAAACCAATGAATTAACTGTGGTTTTTAGAACTAAGTTGATTACTTTGGATATACTCCATAAAGAGAAGTCACTGAAAAAATGCTTGTTGAAGAAGTTGTGAGTAATTTTAAGGGAAAATATATTTATATATCCATAAGAAATCTGCACTTGGATTTTTTCACATGTGGCTTTAAGTTCTCATTCCTCAGTAAATAAATTGAAACTGAAAAAAATCACAGTATACATTTGTGGTGTGGTTTTTCACAAGAAAGGTAACAGAAATTTATTCAGTGAAAAGTCTTGAATACCACAGCCAAATATTTGGCAAGCGAATGTGCATTTGTATGTATTAGGTTCAAATAAAAGAAATAATAAATAAAATAAATTTTACTTTAGCCATGTGATAGATTTACCAAGCCATTAATTCGTGTTTTTAATAATTATAAATATATTGGAAAATGTTTACTATATAATTATCTAAAACTTCTTGGGTAGAAAATTATATAAGATGCTGATTATATAAAGCTATGTCGACTAATAGATTTAATAAATAGTAACTATAGTCAGGGAAAGTATGCAGAATTGTTAATGGTGATGATTTCTGGATTGTGGAATTAGGAATGCCATTTAATTTATGGCACTTTGCTGTAGTTTCAAAGTTTTATTTAATGGTCATGAATTATCTCTCTAATTAGAAGTTATTAAACTTTTGAAAAAGTAAAGAATGAGATCCATGAATCAGTTCAATTATTGGTCTTGGTTCTGTGAAGATGTTTTTTTCTAGTCTAGGAGTTTGTGTCTTCATTGGAGGTGTCAGCATTAAAGTGTTGGCTGAGTTGGGTTCTTGCTGTGAAATGCAGATGTGGAGAAATATAAGTGCATTTCATTTGCTCATGGGAAGTAATGCCTTATTGAAGGCAGTGTCTTACACTGGGCCTTGGATTATTAGCCTTGATCTTATAAGGATAAAAAAGATGGTAGCTTTACTCTGTTACTTAATGGCTCTTCCAGTCTGCAGAAGTTGGGCAGTCTTTAGCAGTATTGCTAAGGATGGATGTAGCCTGTAGAAATCAACCAGTTGTGGGTATACTAACCAATTACCTGGTCTTTTTTAAGGATCAAATGACAGGAAAATGCAAAGGCTAATTTGTAGCGCTGGGTCTTATAAGGGAGGGCTTAGGTCACATACGAACAGGTGGGATGACCAATTCAAAGATGTACTAGATGCTGTAAGCCTCTCAGAATCGTAAGGTGTTTATTCACATAAAAAAGTTAGGTGGTTGGAAAGAGGTGATTTGTAGGACACATAGTCTTTAATTTGGTCATGAGTTGTGCTCAAAGTCTTTTAACATAGCTCCCCAATACATTGGTGAGCAAAAAGAGAACAAAAAAATGATTCTGTAGACATAATGTTAAACATTAGAAGTCAAGATAGTGATTGTCTTTGGGAAGGCGGCAGGTAGTGACTGGAAGAAGACCGAAGATATGGGGCTTTAGGATATTGGTAATATACTAATGATCTGCGTACTTATCACATAGGTACGTTCTATTTCCCAGAATTCACCACGCTTCATGCTTATGATTTGTGCACTTTTTATATACATCAGTACAAACTTAACTGTATAAAAGAAATCTTTTAAAACATTCCTTTGTCCTACACTTCATGTTCCCAGGGTGGTAGCCTGAATGTGTGGATTGTTCCATTTATAGACAGTGGATTGTAATTCTCAGTGTTTGCTGTTCATGCCTCACAGTCTAGTAAAGGCAGAGAGGGTCTTCGCAGCTTCAGCAGCTTCCTTTGTTCTCAGGATCCTGGCTTAGTGAGACGCCATGGAGATGCCCACACTCCTTTTCAATTTTATCCTTTGTGAATGGATACCTTGTGTTTATATTACATAAAATTTTCTTTCACAAGAAAGGAGTGTTTCAGGAGTGTTTCCAATACAGCATAAGTCACCATGCTTTTCACACATCTTACACGTGTAAACCATACTTATTTCCAAGAGTGACTTTATACATGCAGTTCTGCAAGCATTAGAGTGCGTGATACAAGAGAAAGCCAGTTCGTTATCTGCATTTATGGTTTTGTCGAGAAGTAGTGTGTGATTCCAACTGAAAAATATATTAAGCCCTTTCAGAAAGTAGTGATCAGAGCAGGCACAGGTAGTTTCAAGGGAGAATTTGTTTAGGCAGAGAAACGGGCAGGTGAGGCCAGGGGAGGAAAAGGTCATTAACAAACAGGTTACCGCTTGTTGGTAAGGGACATAACAGCTGGCTCACATCTGTGTGTCTGGCCTGGTGGGCAAAGAGGGCCTCTTGGAATTAACAAAACGGCTTCACCTTTTCCTTAGGGCAGGGCCTGATTCAGGAGGCAGGATTTGGGAGGACTTCGCTAGGTTGCTATGCGAAATCACAGTCAGGGTTGCTTCAAGGAATGTGCATAGTAATCTGTGTTATTTTCACAAGATGCAAGGGCTCCAGGATGACTTAGAGGGGGGAAGAAGCAACAAATTGTAAAGATCCTCCAAGGCTAATTTGTCCCACGTCATTTAGATACGGTCTTGACTCGTGCTGAATCTGTTTAAGCATTGACTTCATTCCAGTGCCTCTTCAGAGTGCTGCAAGAACCAGTAGAATTGGTGTGTTTTAAAATGTTTAGTTTTTGCATCGTCACATCAACACAGCCCTAGATTTAACCCAAAATAGTAGCTTCCAGGCATCTAAAAATTTGCAAGTGGAGACCCAAGGAGAATAACAAGAAGATATGCTTGATTTTTACTGCTTCATCTTAATTAACCTGTGACTTCAGAGTTTCCGGAGGCAAGAAACTACTCTATGAATTGATTGCCATGCCATCCCTCTTGTTTCATCTGAGGTCGTCTTTCCAGAAGCCACTCAGCACCTTTTGGGATTGAGTGCTGACACTGCATGACATTAAAAAGGCAAAGGCACTGTTGATGCCCTGTGTGCACTCATCACAGGGTGAGGAACGAGAGGGGGAAGACACTGATGTCTCAGGAACGCTGAGGATGGATGTCTGGCTGGCCTGTCAGAGAGCTTCTCTTGTAGATGCAGGAACTACAGCCGTTCATTTACATATCGACAGCTAACATTAGTTGTGTCACCCCACCTAGTTCACCATAAAGAAGAACCTTCAGATTAAAATCAGATTCATCACTCCTGCGGGTTTACTTGGTTGCCCCTTGTTACCAGATAGAGGGGCTATAACACGGTGTAAGGGCAAATGTTAAATTACTATTAAGAGCCAGTGGTGTCTCTCCTATATTTCTTACTGATCAGATAATTTTCACTGATGTCAACATTTATAATAAGCTAGTTGACATATACTATTGTTATTTGCTTGGAATATTCTGTTTATCTATTTTTTATTTTTTTTGACTTAGATAAAGGTAATTTTTTTTTTTTTTTTAGTTATTTGTTTAGGCCTTTGTGTATTTGATCAGAAGAGATTTTTGAAAGGAAGGCAGCAAAGCTGTAACAAATTCAGTATTAAATCCGTGTTTCTCCTTTATCATTTGGTTTTTAAGCTTCTAAGTGACCTTCTGTGGTACCACATTGATGCTCATCTTTCATCATGAGCGGATCTGAGTAATTTATGGTAAATAATGAAATGTTGTTTCCTACAGTGCACTGCAGATGGCTGAGTGTTACAAAAGTCTAAAGAGCTCTATTACTTCTAAATGATTAGATAACACAAAAAAGTTAACCCTAAAGAAAAAAGGTCCAGTAGCACATGCTGCTTGCTAAGCACAGTTCTTCCTGCCTGGTACTTTCTGATAGGCTCTGTGCATCTGAACTCTGCAGGGACTGGCGTCTGAACAGTTATCTTCTAGAATAGCAAGGAGAGGTTTATGCCTTTCAGCTAGTTGGGTTGGCTAGGAGCAATAGTGGTTTGTTTATTTGGAGTGGGGGAAGGGAGGAACTTGCAAAATTTGTTTACAATTTGAAACCTTTAATTAACTTTTAAAAAATGGTGTTACCAGTGGCAAGGACTTGGATGCAGGATGCAACAATTTAAAATGTTTTGTTTGAGCACAGATATTGAAAATGGATATTAAAAAGCAAACATTAAAATGATTTTATCAGAACAAAGCTTTATAGATGCTTTAAAAAATTATATAGATTTTTTCAAAATTAACTCTTATCAGTGTTGCATTTTCTCTCATCCACATGTACAAAAATGGAGACATAGCAAACATATATCTGATTTGTAACTCTCAGCTTTCTTGTCATACTCTGTAGTGTATTAGTACAGTTGTTAAATGTTGTCCATAGTGAATATGTGTGTTCTCATCCTTGTTGCCATAAAATAGCTGCATATCTAAGTGTTAGGGTTTGAAGCCTTTAATTGCCAGGTACAGAAAGTCTTTATGTACTACATCCCATTGTGAAAATTGAATTAAATTGCTGGTCAGGGAGCCCTTTATACTGCCAAGAGAGTCTCTTTGTGAGCAAAACGTAGAGAAGGGTGGTCTTTGGCCAGTGGTACTTCTAAACTCAAACACTTTGCTGAAGTTTGCCGTAGAACTTCCTCACATTTCCCCAGACGTTATCACTTTGCCAAATGAAATCATCTGTTCCCCCTACTAGAAGTACTTTCTTTCTTCCAGATATCAGCTATGAGGTATGAAATGAATTGCATAAAAATAAATTACACATACTGCATTTTGGAAAGTGTACCCTAGCTGTTCCATCAATTATTCTTCACTGCTGTGCTGGGAAGTCCATTTTAACCTCAATTATCAGTTGCATGCAATCAATTGAACCTCTGGACCTTGCCAAAATAGACATGGTTTCGTGCCAGGAAAATCAGGCTGTTTGAATGTTCTAGAATACTTTTGCTTTAGATGAAAAAGAGTTGTTGTCCTGTCCCATGGGAGAGAAAGATTCAAGGAAAGAAAGCTGTTTGATGCATGGACTATATGGCTCCCCTTCTTGACCATCTACCGTCTAAAGTTTGGTGTAGGTAGCACTGTGGTATTAGCAGTACAGTCCACTTCAGGCATCTGAGCAAGGACTCTGAAGTTTATAGATTATCCAGGATTTAAAAAAAAAAAAAAAAAAAATTATTTATTTATTTATTTGGCTGTGTTGAGTCTTCCTTGCTGCGTGCGGGCTTTCTCTAGTTGCAGCGAGCGGGGGCTACTCTTCGTTGTGGTGCGCGGGCTTCTCATTGTGGTGGCTTCTCTTGTTGCGGAGCACGGGCTGTAGGCGCACGGGCTTCAGTAGTTGTGGCGCACGGGCTTAGTTGCTCCACGGCATGTGAGATCTTCCCAGCCAAGGGTTCAAACCCGTGTCCCCTGCATTGGCAGGCGGATTCTTAACCACTGCGCCACCAGGGAAGCCCTATCCAGGCTTTTTAAAAATCTCCATATGCCTAGTCTACCACTTCCTCTTTGATGCTCCACCATGTTGTAAACTGTGAACAAAAGAATCTGATGAACAGGAGGTGATTTCCATGGAGCCTAGGGAGAGGCTAGAGAGTCTTACCCTAAGGAAGTTTATGTTCCTCTGTATAAGCTTGTTCATCTTTACTTTTCTTTTTGCTTCCAAGGAAAATTGGAAGTAAGATAATTAGAAGAGTGGTTTTCAATGGGAGAAAAGTAATTAAGGCACAGTGGGAAGGCCACTGGGCCTGGTTTAGGAATGTAGGCCTACTGCTGTCACTCAGTTGTTTGACACCTCAGGGTAGACTCCTCAAGCTCTAAAATCTCAGATTTTTCTGTAAATGAGGCTGTTGGACAGGGCATTCTTTGGCAAAGAATCCCTGAGGCCAAGTTATAAATTTGAGATGAAAATATTAGTGGAATTTTTTGATTACTAATTCTGCTGGCTTTTTCCCCGCCCTACCACCAGCCCCCTTTCTCTCTTTTTCCCTCTTTCACATATGTAGGCATACATACATATACACACAGGGGTATTTTGGGGGCGGGATATTTTTGGTGGGATATTTTGCAGTTCAGGATTTAGTAACCCCCATGTTTCAGTGTGCTGCATAGGTGTGACTCGATTACATCCTAAAGTCCAGGGAACTTTGCTTGTTTACAGTTTTAAAAAAGAATTCCTTATCCTTCCCCTGACAGATGTAGAGCTTGGTAGCCAGCTGTAGGTCTGTTACTGCAAAATATATATAGGCATACATAGAAAAGTAACTGGATGCCAAAAATAGAGGTATGAGGAGGCCCGCAGGAGTTACTGGCACACACAAAATATTTCGTTTGGAAGTATAAATAAATTCATCCAGTTCTAGATAATAATCACAATACCTTTCTCACTGAATTAAACAGAATTCCTAGTCGCCGAATTTTCCAGAGTGTTACAAGAAGAACAGAGGACTAAGGAGTGCTATTTCTAAGGCAGTATTATAAATGTATCTAAATGTAAGGCATTATTTCCTGGCATGTTGGTTGGCATGGGGATTCTGATATCAGAACGTGGTTCCATCTGTTAGATGTAATCTAGCTGTGCGTTAGAGCACAGCTCTGACCTGTGACAGAGTCAGAGTGACATTAATTCAAACCTGAGGTGGCTGATGTTGATATTTTACCTTCTTCTTAGAGCACCTTCCTCATTATTAAATAAGGCATGTTCAGTATAGAAAATTAGAAAATATAAGTAGTAGGAGGAAAAGTCAACTGAGTTCTACCATCCAGAATAAGAGAATTATTATCTTTTTGTTGAATATTAGACTAATTTTTTCCTCTGTGAAAATGTATTTTTTCAAAAATGAAATTATACTCTAATACTCTTTTAGCTATCTTTTTGCACTTTATGTTAAAATATTTCTTTGTCCAAATATCTAAAACTCTATCTATAATGTGGTTCTGTGCTGAAGTATGTGGCCATACTAAAATATAATGAGCTTATCACCTGTTGAGAATTTAGTTTGTTTCAGTTTGGTCATAATTATATAAAATTCTACCCTGAACATCCACAGTATGGAATGAAAACTTTTGGCCAATATGTGTGCCCCAAAACCGTACGTTTTTAATCTGAATTCCTAAATTCTCATCCAGAAAGACAACAATTCACTTTCCCGCCATTATGGTGTCAGAATGCCCACTCTTTCCATAACCCCTGCTTCCACTGTTGTAGGTGTTAACATATCATTGACCTCAAAACAAGCAAACCAACAAAAAAACCCTTTGCCAAGAGGATAGTTTTAAAACCGTATCTTGTTGGTATTCTGTCTTTCATTTCTCTAATTCAAACGAGAGTAAGCATTTTAGATAGTTATTAAAATGGAAGGTGCATTTTGTTGGGGAGGTTCCCGGGCCTTTCGTGTCTGCATGCACTGTATGGCCAGATGCCTCTGCGCGTCACCCCGGGGCTTCATCCCACTGGGGGTGCTGCAAGGAAGAGCTGAGGATCAAAAGTACTAAACTGCCCAGTGTAATTTAGTAACAAATTTTCCTCCCCTTAAAACCCAGAAATAGTGTTGTGGATAGAAGGTGGGTCACGGTCATGGTCATAGTCACGAGGAGTCAGCAGATAAGGAATAAGGTGCAACTCTTCTTGACTAAGTGACCTTAGGGGCTGCAGTGCCTTGGGTTATTTGCCTAAATGTTAACCTCTGTGTCAGCCTGTACTAAATGTTAACCTGTACTTATATAGCTAGTAAGATTCTGATAAAGAACACAAGCCTGAACACACACATACGCATAGACCAAAAATAATAATTCCTAAAAGTCCAGAGGGCTTCCGTTGTAACTTTCTCTGTGAGTACAGACAATGCTTGGGGACAGTCCCCACGCCTTCCATCCCTGTCCTATCCAGGATGTCCTCAGTGTTCTGCTCAGGAGTGTTTCTCTTCCGCTCTTCTGCTTCATGGTGTGGATGTTGAGCTGGAGACGAGGCTCAGCTTCCAGGAAAGAATGGCGTCTTCTGCTCTGCACCTGGGCCTTGTGCCAACCGCTGCCTACTGCTGTTCCCGTTAATAAGTGCCATGGAAACCCAGTGAGCTCCAGGGGTGGCAGGGAGGTGGGTGAGCAGCAAATCACTAAAAGACCCTAGATTTTCAAGTGTCGCATTATAAAAGTAGAACCGGCTGAGAAGGAGCAGGGCCAGGCCAGCATCCTGTAGCCCCCTGCTTTTTTGGCATCTGCTTCCCTTTGGCTGAGTCTTCTCCATGAGGAGCAGGGAGACTCCCTGCTCCAGTTTTCTGCATGGATTGGTCGGGCTGAGATGCCCCTTCTCTGGCATATCACTAACACTCAAACAAGAAATGGATTAATTTGACTTGGATTAAACAATCAGAATCTGCTAAGGCTTTGCTGATTATTGACAAATCTGTCCTTTGAGCTTTGTGGTTTTAAGATCAAGTCAAGTTGCCTTAGCATCTGTCACGTTGTCCTCTTTTTTTTGACATTTAAAAAAAACTCAAAAATGTTATATCACAGATTGATAAATTCTAATGACACCTCCAAATTGACAGACAAGCATATTGAGATTATCAGTTCAAGTATCCTTAGCAGTCTTAACCTCAGCTGCCCAAAGGGAAAGTCGACCAGTTTAATCTGGCGGATTGTTTTTTGGATTCCGTTTAATGTGGATGTTAACTTTTTCTTTTGTTTTTCTCTATCTGATGCTATTACCATCTAATTAGGTTGAAAATCAGCTATTAGAATTGGTATGCATTTAAGAGTTGTTATTTTTCTTCTGATCCTAGTTATACTCTTCAGGATGTGACTTATAGTCTGTGTGTACACGTGGGAGTGTGTGTACTGTAGAACAGTGGTGGATGTTAAGTCTGGAAGATTAGGTTCAATCTAAATTTTGCCCCTTATTGGATACCTGAGCTGGATGGAGTCTGTCAATTTCCTCGTCTTCAGAAGCTGAGATAATGGTTACATCTTAGCACAGAGTGCTGCTGTGAAGTGGATCTGACACACCAAGGTGCTGAACAGATTGATAAACTTACACACTGATAGCCAAGGGATGTTGGGATATATGAGAATTGGGGCAAACTGAAGTCATTATGAGAGGCCAAACTTTATTTATGTCACGGGGTAATGTTTTCCTTTTGGGATATTTTGTACAGTACTTAGGAACTGATAGTTTGCAAAGTAAAATTCAAGCTGGAAAGCACTGTAGAGAGGAAGAGACTGATGCTGTGAAAATTTAAATCCTACAGCGGTGTTGACTCAAAAAATATCAGTTTCCAGGCATCAGGACATGAATTTCTCAGCCTTTGAGAAAGGCAGACTCAATGAGCATGCCCTTTCAGTGTGATTGCCCCAGAAATGCGGGATGCTCTGTTTGAAACTGAGCTCTGTGTCAATCCCTGATGTCTCAATTTCTGACACGCTAAACACAAGCAGAGAGAAAATGTGCTTCTGAGGAGTGGAGAACCCTCTCTCTCATTTTCTCACTGTCCTGTCTCATGCCACTTCTCTTCACGTTGATTGTTCTCAAGAACTGATTCTTAGTGCTGAGTAAAGAACACTTTTCTAAAGCATTTCTTCCGAAGTATATCTTGATAGATTCTGCACACTATAAAGCAGGATTTCATTTGCTGAGATGATATAAGATGACTTATGTTTCTGGAGAAAGCTGAAATTTATCTCATTGACTTTTTCCTATTCTCATTTTCCTCTTTTCCATATAAATATATAAAAAAAAAATCTGAGTATAGTAAATTTAATTTCCAGAGGATGAGACTTGAGGGCTTTGTTATCTCTGTTTATATTGAAACATAGTGTGATTTTAAAATGTTTATTGTGGCTTAAGGGGGAAATGTATCACTTCATTTTGCAGTGACTTTTTAAGCACCTACTGTTTGCCAGATGCTGTTTTAGGTAGCCGGCTCCTGGGCTGCTGTAAGGATGAAGACTGATTCAAGCATTGACTCCCTGCAGCATTCTAGTGGGGGATTCATATAGGAACACATACATAATTTCTTGCTGATAGCTTCTTCCAGCGAGAAATGCTGAACAGGATTATAGGATAGAAAGTTTGAATTTACATAGGCATTCAGGGAGGCCTTCGCTGAGGTCATGGTAGTTGAACTGAGTCCCAAGTGTGAGAAGAAGCCAGCTATGGTAATACCCGGGACAGAAGTGTATCAGAAAGAGAAAAAATAAAGTTGAAAGGGCTTGAGGGACAGAAAAATGGCCGGTGTGCCTGGGCATAATGAGTAAGTCTAAGAGTGGTAGGAAGTGAAGTGCGAGAGGTAGACAAATTAAGGTCCTTAAGGAACTTGGACTTGATTATTATTGTGATGGAAAACCAGGGGGGATGTAGGTAAGGGAAGGCTTTAATATGTGTTATGTTTTTATCCCTCTGGATCCTGTGTGGAACTGCATTCTAGGGACTGCAGTTGCAGACAGGAGACAGGTGAGAAGGCCATTGCAGTGTTCCAGCCAAGAGATCCAAGCAGCTTAGACTAGGGTGGAGACAGGTGTGGTGGGTGTGATGCACTCTCACGTTGGATGTGCCCTACAGATTGGAAGAAGGACTTCTGTGAAGAGAATATGGGATGAATGAATCAAGACTCCGTCCTTCGTTTCTGTCCTAAGAGGGGGCGTGGTGGCATCACTAACCGAAATGGGCAGGATTGAGAGAGGAGCAGGATTTGGGGGTGGGGTATAGAGATGAAAGTTGTTTGAAGCATCCTGTGTTGTCTATCCTTGTTAGATGCGCAGTTGGCTGTTTTGAGATGGTAATTGGATAGAGGGTGTAATGGAGGAGAGTAGATGCCTACTGAAAGAGCAAACAAGAAGGGCAGTGGTGCAGGGGAGTGGATATGGGTACCTGTATCAGCAGGGAGGGGATACCCAGCAATGTGAATTGGGAGGAATTTCTCATAGTTGCAATGCAGTGAGGACGTTTTCCGTAGTTCTCAACCCTGCTTGCATTTGCATTTTGAATCCCATGGTGGAACAATAAACTATATATATATATATGTACCTATGCTCGGATCCCACCCTAGACCAATCAGAATCCTTTTTTAAAGGGGGGCAGGGGAGCGGCAGACTTCAGTAGTTTTTATAAAGTTCCCCAGGTGATTCTAATGTGTTGCCAGGGTTGTATGGGCAGCTAGATTAAAGGAAAGGAAGGGATGAGCTGCTAATTCCTTTAGGGAAGTGGCTCTGTAACTAGGGAAGTGGAAGCACCTCAGCAGAACCTACAACCTGTATCCTTTGAGAAGAAAAAGGGTAGAAATGAGGGAAGGCCAAGTGCTGCAAGGCTGGGGATGGGAATCACATGGTCCCTACTGGCACCAGTGGCTGGAAACAAAAGCCAGCCAAGGTCCTTTGTTTGCTGTGGTTGCCGGTGTCCGGGAAGCTCAGGAGATGGCCCGTAAAGAGGACAGCAGTGAGAGGAAAGGGAAAGGGTGGATTTCCCACGTAACACCTCCCTGACAAGCCAAGCACTGCAAACACTTCAGCCCAAGGCAAGGCTCCTGTGACAATTCTCAGACTTAGATCCCCTCTCCATCTCTAGGGTTGGCTGAATCTATCATCTGGGCAAAATTATTTACAGAAAACCTAAGCTTTTCTTCTCTGTAACAACTTGGCAGTAATTTTCATTATAATACCAGCATTATTAAAGGCAGAGTGAAATGGGATGTAGTATCATTTGATGTGAGATATTTCAATAGGTATCCTTACCTTTGTCCAGTAATTCTTCCAGACTTCTCTCTGAAAGGAGGGAAGGAGTGGGGGAGGAGGGGAAGGAAGGAAGGAAGGAACAAAAAAAATGTGTTCATACATTTTGTGTGAGGGAGTTTGTCACACAAATACATACTTGAAAAGGTTTGCTAACACAGATTTTTAACAATATAGGCATTACATTTTTTTTTTTTTTTTTTTGCGGTATGCAGGCCTCTCACTGCTGTGGCCTCTCCCGTCGCGGAGCACAGGCTCCGGACGCACAGGCTCAGCGGCCATGGCTCACGGGCCCAGCCACTCTGCAACATGTGGGATCTTCCCGGACCGGGGCACGAACCCGTGTCCTCTGCATCGGCAGGTGGACTGTCAACCACTGCGCCACCAGGGAAGCCCCTAGGCATTACATTTATCTTTAAAATCATAGCATGGGAAAACATTTACCATCTAATGTGAAGTGTGAAAAGTAAGCTTAAAAACCGTATATAACTGGTTATACATGAATCTCTTTGCAAATAAGCATTGGTAATACGCAAAATTGTAAAAAACAGCTCTTGCTGAGTTATGGGATTATGGTCAACTTTAATTTTCTTACATTTTTCACTTAAATTTCATTTTATCTAATTTTAAATTTCCGTACATTTTCATGCAGTTCGGATATCCTGGGATTTTAATAAGAACAAAAGTTGAAATGGTATTTTAAAAGAGATTTATAAATATGTTCTTAATTTTACATGAGTTTAATTATGAATTTTGTTATCTGATTTTCTAAATTTGGAATAATAGTATCTGCCTCTCAAAGGTGTTACAAGAACTGAATGGGATAACCAGTGAGAAAGCATGCTGTATAATCCCTGGTACGTATTAGAATCCCTTCAGTATTAATGCATCACTGCCAACACTGCTAACAATGAACTTTATTCCATGCAAGTACTGTTTTTCACCTAACATTCTGTTAGTTAAGGTGAAATAGTAAAATTGTTTCATCATCTGTGCTCATTGATATACTGGTCATTGGTGAAAAGGGGCATCCCAGAGGGATGAACTGTGGTTGGGTAAGCCATCCATGGCGATGCCATTGCTCTTTGCCGTTGATTGGTTTAGGAGTGGGTGTTGTTCTGGCCAAAGAGAGTTTAAGGGGAATGTGCTGGAGGCAGCAGGAAAGGATTTCTTATCCAAATTAAAGGAGGGAAAGCCATCCGAGAAAATTGTGTGTTCTGACCTATATTTGCAAACTTTCAATGGGATCGTGATGCCTGGAGCTGCTGCATCCATGTCGGGACCATGCAACTGTAGGCCTGGGTATGAAGGCCTGACCCTTGCTGACTCCATGGAGCTGTGAAAGTAATCAGAGTCTGTCTACCTTTGGGCGTCCTGTTGAGTAAACAGTCTTAACAGTCAGTCTGTAGGCCTCTGATGGTCAAATGTTTGTCATATGCAGCCAACAGCATTGCTGTTGATGCCACCTGTGGAATTTGATACCTGGTCCTCTAAAACAAATAGAGAAGTAAGGAAAAAAAATCTTTGTGTCTACTTATTTTAAACATGTGTGACATCAAACTTTTTTCTTTTAACACACTTTTTTCCTCCTATTAATGCCTAGCTAACTTGGCAAAATAACTTAATTTAATGTTCATGCAAATTTACTGCTCTAAGCTACTCCAGAAATCAAGCCAAATGGATTTGGGAGAGTCTGAGAATCTTAAACAAATACATTGTGAATTACAACTCTGTAGAACTCTGTATCAGATATTATGTCCTCAAGTTTAGACAGCATACCAGTAAGGCGTCTCCTGATTATGCTGAGATTTTAAAGTGTACACTGATTGCCACTGTCACTGAAAATTCCTGTTAGCTGGATTTCTGTGAAATGTTTCAGATGTTTACATTCTGATAATACAGAAATGTAGAGTTAAAATTCGGCTACCCTGAAATTTGTTTGTATGTTTTATATGTGTAATTTAGAGCAAATTTTGCTGCCCCAGGGAGGAAATGTTACAAATGATAGCTAGATTTCCTGGTAATTTGAGAAAGTGCTATGTAAACATGAAAATATTCAGGGCATGTGTTATTATTTATCCAGAAATATAACTGAAATATACTGGCTTATTTTCAGTTAGAAATAGTAATAATAGCAAATGAAAAATTTTGGAAGGGGCTTTGCTGGAATATTTTTTTCCCCTCAGGATCATACAAGCTTTTAATTTATTTTTAGCAAGTATTAGTCAGTGATATAATGAATACAAGTAATATATGACGAAATTTAAAGTTTAGGTGAAAAATGAAATGTCTATTGATATTTAAAGACAATTCTCTAACTCTCTCTTTCTCTCTTTCTCCTTGGCGAGGAAGGGACCTCTAGACAAGAAATCCTTGATGGGTGTAGAGAGAGTGCAAGGTTATAATAATTCAGACTGTCTTGGGATCCTAAAGCAGTCACATGATCAGAGTGATTTTGCTGATGTGGTCCAGGGTAGAGGCCGAGAGGCTGTCTCTTCCATTCCCTGTGAAACAGAAGGAAGCATCTTGCAGCCGGGACTTCCCTGTGCTTCCAGCATGGAGAGTCAAGAGAACAGGTGATGCCAGCTCCAAAAAGAACATGGGCAACTCGTACAATTTCTTATAGGCAGCATTGGGTTTGTCTTAACAAAATATATACTTTATATATCTGAAATCTTCCGCATTGGATGGTAAAATGTTAATTTATTAACTCTTCAAATTAAATGGGACAAACTCAGATAAGTAACTCTAAAATTATGAGGCGATTGCAGAAAATGTTAGTCTGCTCTGAAAATTACCTTCTTTTTACAAAAAGAACACAAGCGATACACAAATGATGGTTACCTGTAGGCACACTGAGCCATTCATTTTACTTATGCATTTACTCAACCTGACAACAGTCCCAGAAGGTATATATCAGTATGTCCATTTTACAAGCAGGGTAAGCTACTTTCCAGAGGTGTAGCAGGGATTTGACACTTCCGCCCGGTAGAAGAAGGCAGAAGAGGGCTTTCTTGAAATTGGCGAGGGAGTCTCTGCGTCTTTTGTGAGTGTTCTCTCGGATCTTCCTGTGACTCATCTTACAAAGGCACTTTTCCTTAGAGAAGCACTTCACAAGCATGATTCTCAAGCTGATTTCCTGAAGCAAGATTTGCTTTCTAAATAAAGAAGAGGGACGAAGAGACTCTCTTGAAATCATGGACAAGTGCTGGGAGAAGAGGAAAAGCAGTTACAGATCTGCTTGGTACCGAGGCAGCCCTGGCCTGCAGGGTCAGGAGCCTTGAGTCAGGGTGGAGGTAGGCCAGGCGGTTCACAGGAGGCTTCGGGTACAGAGTGCGTTTGCCTGTGAAGTGGTTACAACCACTACCTTTCCAGCTGTACAATCTTTGGCACTGGAATTAATTTTACCTTCTAGCTTCCTAAAGGAAACCAATGAAAATGTAACAATGTCAACAATAACTGCACTGTTTTGAGCATTTTCTAAGTACTTATCATGGATTATAGACCATATCTCATTTAATTCTCAATACAGCCTGACGGGGTGGGTATTATTATTACCTCCACTTCACCGCAAAGGAACTTGAAGCGTAGAGTAGTTAAGTAATTGCCCCGCGTTCTCCCTGCTGGTGGTATGAGGGGTTTGGTTTTGTAACCAGGATTGTGATTTAAAGATCTCTTTTCCATTGCTTCCCATGAACTCTTTACTTAGACTCTAAAATATTTCACAAGATGTCTGAATTATGTATAATGTGGCACATAAGGAAGTGAATTTTTTTTTTGGTTTGTTTGTTTTTCTTGCAGACTCAGAGCCCCTGTCTGCTCGGAATGGGTGGTTTTATTCCAGTCACCATCTGACCCACAGGTGCCCGGCATGTAATTGTATCTCAAAATCATTTCCAGATATGCTGGAAACAGCTATAGGACCAGCTGTGTTTCTCATAAAAGATTAGGCACAAGTCATGTATGAGGTTTTTCTCTACTCTAACTCGTGGAAGCCCGAGCAGTGGGTTAACGTGATAAAAGAAAACAAAATTAAATAAGCTGGTGTAAACATAGCACGACTGACTTCCAGAAGGGAGATAAATGTTGCATGGAGACATCAAATCCAGCCAAATTGCCGTCTCTGGTATTTCTTTGTGGCTAATAGTGCTTATTTAATATTGGTTGAAAGAGAGGAGAGTGCCGAGAACCAGTATATCACGTGGTCAGCATTGCACGATCTCAAACACTCGACTGAACCCATCTGGAGGGTTTCACCCACCAGGGCCCAGCAACCTCATTAGCTGCCTCTGAAAGGCCTGGCCCAAGCAACAGTACAAATCACTGTTGTTTCAGGGCGATGGTGCAGAGTGAGAGAAAACAAACATGCTCCACCGTTTGTTCCTTTCCATGTAAAAGTCTAAAGATGGTTGCAGAATTATTCAGTGATTCCAGCAGAGCACTGGGTTTTCACTCTAAATATTTGCATCAGTTATCAATGCTTCTTTGGAAATGCTAATCAGGAAAGGACATCCTGGGCTTCCCCGGTTGCGCAGTGGTTGAGAGTCCGCCTGCCGATGCAGGGGACATGGGTTCGTGTCCTGGTCCGGGAGGATCCCACATGCCGCCGAGCGGCTGGGCCCGTGAGCCATGGCCGCTGAGCCTGCGCGTCTGGAGCCTGTGCTCCGCGGCGGGAGAGGCCACAGCAGTGAGAGGCCCGCGTACCGCAAAAAAAAAACAAAGGACATCCTATGACCAAGGTGACAAACATGAATGTATCTGCCTTTGAGACTTCAATATAACACAAATTTGCATGCTCATGGATTCTCAGAATTTGGAAGAAAGCAGATGGGCTTCTAGTCTAATCGTCATTCTCTCTCTCTCTCTCTCTCTCTCTCTCTTTTTTTGTCATGCTGTGTGGCATGTGGGTGGGATCGTAGTTCCCCAACCAGGGATCGAACCTGTGCCCCCTGCACTGGGAGCGTGGAGTCTGAAGCACTGGAATTCCAGGGAAGTCCCCCTAATCGTCATCTCTTGTTTGAATCTCTTGACTATCCCCTGACAGAAGTGGCTGCCCAGCCTCTGCTTGGACTCCTTCAGTAACAGGGCTCATGGTCTCCTAGACTTTCTTTCTATTATCACATGATGTTAATCATTAGAAGTGCTGTCTCATTCTTAGTCAGATTCCACCTTCTAGCCGTGTTACTGAATCTACTCTCTGGAGCCAGAAGACTGAATCTATCCCTGTTCCATGTGGCAGGCTTTCACATGTGTGAAGACCACAATCTTATTTGTCCTGCACCTTTTCATCTCTAAGATAAATCAGTAATTTCACCTTTTTTTTTCTTTTTAAATACGGCAGGGCTTCACATCCCCGCAGCATCCTGGATGCTGTCTTTGGGAGTGTAGTAGTTAATCCTAAACTTTCAAGCCACCTCCCTGTAATCTTTGGCAGTCTTCTCTCAGCCTGTTTCTTTAAGATCAGGATTTCACAGTACCTGCCTCAGAAGGTTGTGAGTGTTAAAGGAGATGATGCATGCAAAAGCACAGTCAGTGCCTGGTAAATAGTGCTTAAAAACGATAGCTGTTGTTC
The DNA here is from genome assembly GCF_008692025.1 of Phocoena sinus. Classification (NCBI taxonomy): domain Eukaryota; kingdom Metazoa; phylum Chordata; class Mammalia; order Artiodactyla; family Phocoenidae; genus Phocoena; species Phocoena sinus. Next base: position 32,185,195 of record NC_045778.1, read on the forward strand.
TTGTCAGTTTCTCTTGTTAAGCCCTGGACTGAATACCTCCAGACCAGGACCATCCTGACCCTTTCATGCAGTGTATGAGCTGTTCCTCCCAGCTTCATGTCGTTCATGAATTTGGCATCCTGCGCCATTATCTGACTTCAGCAAAAAAGGAGAAAGCATTCGTTCAGCCTGATTTGTTCTTCATGAATCCACATTGGCTCCCAAGTGATCACTGTTTCTGTTCTTTATGCATTCACTAATCACTCTTCATTTTTTTCCCTAGGTCATGGATTCTGTCCTCTTCCTCCTCTTGCAAATCACTCTGTAATGTAATATCTTCAGAGTTCTTTCAGCACCTTTCTCATTCTCCATATTCCTCCAGGTTTGTGGAGCATGTTCTTACCTGCAAATCCTCTGGTTATCTGGGTGTGTTATTTCTTGGACCACAGCTCTGAGTTTCAGAGGGTTGAAGTATGCAGTTCTCTTTTACCAGACTACCTCTGGCCTCCCCACAGAACGTGGAATCAGAGTGGAGCTGAAAAACTATATCCTGTTTCACATCTGTTACTGTAATTCATATAGCCTAAGCAGGAGACAGAACAATGTCCTTGTTAGATTCAATAGAACATAACTTGAGGAACTCCTTTGGTTACTCTTAAACTTTTATTACAATTTTCAACTCTTTCTGGAGTTGCATTTTCCCCGTTTGGTTCTTATAGGCCATTACTGCTTAATAAACAGTTGCCCTGTACCCAGTTTTCATGTTTTCGTTATGTCTTTTAAAACTCATCCCTTATACTATGGCTGGATTGGCACTTTTTTTTTAAGTATTAGAATATTTTTATTTTTATTTTATTTTTTAACATCTTTATTGGATTATAATTGCTTTACAATGTTGTGTTACTTTCTGCTGTACAACAAAGTGAATCAGCTATATGTATACATATATCCCCATATCCCCTCCCTCTTGAGTCTCCCTCCCCCATCCCTATCCCACCCCTCTAGGTGATCACAAAGCACCGAGCTGATCTCCCTGTGCTATACAGCAGCTTCCAACTAGCTATCTGTTTTACACATGGTAGTGTAAATATGTCAATGCTACTCTCTCAGTTCGTCCCACCCTCCCCTTACCCCCCTGTGTTTGTGATCACATAATTGGAATTTGCCTTTTGAGAGTCTTCCAGATCTCTTGGGCCACCTTTCCTTTATTAGAGAAAGCCCTGTACAAACATAAGTAGACTTTAAATATTTCCGTAACCTTACATTTTATAAATTTGTTTGTTCATGTTTCTTTTAAAAAGCCTTCCTGATTGGATTAAATTGCTTGGGGGTAAGCAAGCTCTTCTAGATATTCTCTGTCTTAGTTAACTTCATCTTTAAAAAGGGGATAATAATGTAATAACCTCAAGAGTTATGAGATTTAAGTGGGTTTTATTATTCATCCATAACTGGGTATCGTGAAACACTCAGAACAGTACTGGGCATATGTTCAGTGAGCACTGGCTACTATTGCTGTCATCATCATCATCATCATTTTCATTGAAAAAGAAAATTTCACTCTGAAACAAAAATTAGACCCTGTTCTTCCATACCAAATGCAGCCAAAAGTTCCTGTTCCAGATGCCCTCATCTCATCCTAAATCACAGTTGCCATTTCAATGAAAAGCTAGTCCTTCATTAGATCAATATCACTGGGGTACTATTTTATTTTATTTCATTTATTTATTTATTTATTTTGCAGTACGCAGGCCTCTCACTGTTGTGGCCTCTCTCATTGCGGAGCACAGGCTCCAGACGCGCAGGCTCAGCGGCCATGGCTCACGGGCCCAGCCGCTCCGCGGCATGTGGGATCCTCCCGGACCGGGGCACGAACCCGTGTCCCCAGCATCGGCAGGCGGACTCTCAACCACTACGCCACCAGGGAAGCCCTGGGGTACTATTTTAAATAGGGTGTTTGGAGAAGGACTGTGGGGAGGTGTCATTTGAGAAAGTTCTGAGAAAGCCAAGAAAATATCTGCAGAAAACGTATTCTTTTTTTTTTTTTAAACATCTTTATTGGGGTATAATTGCTTTACAATGGTGTGTTAGTTTCTGCTTTACAACAAAGTGAATCAGCTATACATATACATATGTTCCCATATGTCTTCCCTCTTGCGTCTCCCTCCCTCCCACTCTCCCCATCCCACCCCTCCAGGCCGTCACAAAGCACCGAGCTAATATCCCTGTGCCTTGCGGCTGCTTCCCCCCAGCTATCTACCTTACTACGTTTGTTAGTGTGTATATGTCCATGACTCTCTCTCGCCCTGTCAAAACTCACCCTTCCCCCTCCCCATATCCTCAAGTCCGTTCTCCAGTAGGTCTGCGTCTTTATTCCTGTTTTACCCCTAGGTTCTTCATGACATTTTTTTTTTCCTTAAGAAAACGTATTCTTGGCAGGAGATCTTGACATGGAAGTCTGTTTGTCCTGTCCAAAACCAGCATGGCGTCCAGTGGGACTTGGCATGGAGTGAAGGGGGTGGGGACAAACGGCAGCACGTGATGTCTGGGAGCTAGCCAGGGTTAGGTTGCAACAAGAATTTTGAGTTTATTCTGTGAGAGGCGGAAAACAATTGGAAGCTGCCGAATAGGGATGTAACTGGCATGTGTAGAAAACAGGCGACAAAGCGGCATGCGTGGAAGCAAGGAGAATGATTAGAAAGCTGTCTCAGTGGTCTGGCCAGATGCTGTGGACATAAACCTGAGTAGGAGCAGAAGAGTGGGTGTGAGGTGTTCTGATTTGAAAGAGATTTTAAAGGTGGTGTACACAATAAAGATGTGTATGGAGCAAGCGTGGGCAAAGGGATTAGGGAAAAAGAAACCAAGGATGAATGAAGAGTGTTTTGTCTGTTTATTTAATCTATGCAAATTGAGTGAATGGTAGGGTTACTAAGAGGACTACTGGAATAGAAGAGATTTGGAGTAGGGAAGTCAGCAGTTTGGTTTGGGACCTATTAAGTTTGAGATGCCTGTTAGACTTCTAATACACTGTGTGTTCCTAGGAAAAGTAGCACCATTAGAAAAATTTTCTAGATTCCATTTACCTCCGGTGTCACACCTGACACGTTTTGGGGGGAGGAAATGAATTATTTAGGGAAAATATAAAAAATTTAAACAAAATAAGCAATAGATTTGGCTTTAGAATCTTCATTTGCTTCTGTTAAGAATTATAGGATCCACTGCATCCACTACTTAAAAGAAAACACAGTAGCTTACAAATATACATGCTAATTAGAAGCTCAAAGCTCTGTTTTTACTGCTTTAAGAGAAGAAAACAATCCTCACTGTATATTGTGGTGACTTCTCTGGTAGAGAGTGAAATAGGGGATGATGATGGGAATTTCAGATTATAAATGCTTAGTAATTCAAAGTCTTAGAACGTAATATCAGCACATACCTTACTGAAGGTTAAATTTTAAAAATATATGTGTGTTTTTGTTAGTTCATTCATATATATATACTTTTAAATGAAGTATCAACTTGGTAAAAGAAAAAAATGAGATTTCTAATGAGAGGATCTCTAAAGGAACTGTTATGAAGGAAACTGTGATTTTTAAAATATGTTTAGCTGACAGTATTTAGATTAACTGAGTAACTGAGGATTAACTCTTTTTGACTCTGAACATGGAGCTGGATTGTACAGAATTACATCTTCCTTTGGGGAACTAATCTTAACAGTTTTTTTAAAATGGTGGTTTTTTTTTTTTAAAACTCTTAGTTTAAACATCAACATGACAAATGCCTTGATACCTTTCTTTCCAAGTTTTCAGAAGTTGAGGTTTAGAAAAGTGTCATTTCAGTATTAGAGATTGTGTCTTAAGACACTCTGATTTGAAGGTTTGTACAACGAGATGACTTTGTTTCAAAGAACAAAAGGAATCAACATACGTAACTGTGTTTATCATTACTTTTTTTGTCTTTACCAGATGCTGTAGAACACAGGGGCTCTCTTTAATTTGTCGATGCTTCCATACATGATGTAGATAATCTTCATTTACATATTGATCAATGCTCTCATCATTCCAAAGTTCCTTCCTGATTGCTTGATAAGAATTCTACCTCAGATATGTTTTGAGAAGACCGTCAGGTTATGTCTATTTTATACAGGTATATAGAATTAATATTAGGGCTAGCCCCCTTAACAGTGGAAACATTTCAGTTATGTAATACTAATATAAGAAAACATCTTCCTTAAATGTCATCATGTGATACCCCAATGATATCATAGTGAATATTTAAGGAATTTTATCTCTGGGGCTGGTGCACACATTTTCCTGGTAAGATTAAATGAGATTTTAAAAAGCCAGTGAGTTGGTAGTAGGGTAGGGGATGTTTACGCTTTTCATGTATTGCTTCCTAGTATTCAGTAGTAGGACTAAAAAGATACTGCACACCCTTTTTTGGCAAGCAGTCTTGGAGACTTGGTTGAGTCTGATTCTGCTATAAGCTGATTCACTGACTTTGTACAAATTATTTCACCTTTCTAGATATCATATTCCCCAGTGCTTTCAGATTATGGGGTTAAAGTGAATGATCTTTGATATATCTCTTTCATGTCAAACTGTCTTTGTTCTTCTTTGGGAATGGGAAAAAGTGGGCAAGTTTGTCAAGCTCAAACTAGAAGTTTGGGGATAAAAAAGAGAGATAGGGCTTCCCTGGTGGCGCAGTGGTTGAGAGTCCGCCTGCCGATGCAGGGGACACGGGTTCGTGCCCTGGTCCGGGAAGATCCCACATGCCGTGGAGCGGCTGGGCCCGTGAGCCATGGCCGCTGAGCCTGCGCGTCCGGAGCCTGTGCTCCGCAACGGGAGAGGCCACAACAGTGAGAGGCTGCATACAGCAAAAAAAAAAAAAAAAAAAAAAAAAAAAAAAAAAAAAAAAAAAAAAAAAAAAAGAGAGAGAGATACTAGATCTGTAACTCCAGAAGGGATCAGACCACCTGTGGTTAAGATACTTACATGAGTTCATCTCGTGGTGTCAGCTGCTGACCACTAGAACTAAGTCCCAGTGTTGGCCTGAAAGGAAGTTATCTGAGTTATCTTTTTCATAATGTTTTCATAGTAATGGTGCTGAGGAGAGGGAGGTGGTACTGATAGTGGTGGGAGTGATGGGGTTGGTGGAGGTGATGGGAGTTGCACTAGTTTCCTAGGGCTGCTGTAATAAAATATACATCACAGACTAGGTGGCTTAAAGCCATAGAAATCTATTCTCTCAAGCACTGGAGGCTGGAAGTCTGAAATCAAGGTCTTGGCAGGTCCATGCTCCCTCTGAAGGCTCTCGAGAAGAAATTTTTTCATGCCTCTTCTACCTTCTGACGGTAGCCAGCAATCCTTAGCATCCCTGAGCTTGTAGATTCATCACTCCAATCTCTGCCTCCTTCTTCGCATGGTGTCTCCCTGTGTGTCTGTGTTTCTATGCCCAAATTTCCCTCTTCTTGTAAGGACAGTCATAACTGGATTTAGGGCCCACGCTACTCCATTGTGATCTCATCTTGATTACATCTGCAATCCAAATAAGGTCACATTCTTGGGTTCTAGGTGGTCATGAATGCGGGGGGAGACATTATTCATCCCAGTACCTGGGTGGTGGTTATGGTGGTGGTAGTGGAGTTGGAGTGATGGCGATGACAGTCATGGTGGTGATGTGGTGAGGCTGTGGGTGGTTGTGAGCCCTAAGGCAGGGTGACACCTGAAAGTCAGGCATAATCGCTTTTGGGGTTGCTTCACTGTAAACAGGTATCCCCCAGCACACCCCCATGACCAGGGTGAGCTGGAGTGGGGTCTGGTTCCTTATGGACTCTCCTGAAGCCTTCCCTCTGCCTTGAGATGATGTGATCTACATAACACTGGCATAGGAAAGGGATGCTGGGCCCCTCAAGTGTGATTGGCACAGTTGTTTTCAATTATAAGCACTTAAAAAATGTTTGCTAGAGACTTTTTTGGGGGGGTGGATTTAAAAGGATTGGTATATTTAACACAAAATAAGTAAGAGGTAATTACAAGCAATCACGACCACAGCCTAAAGGAATGCCTCTGAGATCCACACATCTCCACTGAGTATCACCCTTCACTTGATCGCATCTTGGGGTGGATGGTCTGTTGCCGTAGCTCACTCCCACACAGGCTCACAAGGCAGAGTTCTCCTGCATACACAGAACAAGGCTCTGGCTCTGCCATACCCTGAAGTTGGAGGGTATTTTACCTGCTCCATTTGAGCTATTTAGCTTGGGCTTCCATCTCACACGATATGCACTCAGTTGTAGCAAAAATGTTTATTGCACGTTGATCCAAGTTTGGCTGCAAACCTGTGAACAGTTCTTGACACACGAGTTACTATAGAGAAACAAAGAATGGCGTATTGGCAATGCCTTAAAGGCTCTTTGAGAAGTGAGGTGGGGGGAGAAGTTAGTTGTATCCACATGACACCGGTGCAGAGTCTTCTCTCTCTAGGAATGAAGCAAGGTTTATGTCTACAAAGCAATTTCAGTTTCTTAGAGAGTAATAATAATGTTTGAATATAAGGCACATAACTTCCAAACAAAATAAGGAAGAGATAATAAAATTTTGAAAGAAAATATACATGATGCTTCTGTATTTCATGTTTGAGATCTTTTTTTCTCTTCTATTTTTTAAAATTCAGATATAATTGACACATTGGTTTTGGGTATACAAAGTAATGATTGGCTATTTGTATATATTGTGAAATGATCACCATAATAAGTCTATTGCCATACGTAGACAAAATTTTTCGTCTTGTGATGAGAACTTTTAAGATCTACTCTTTTAGCAATTTTCAAATATACAGTAAAGTATTATTATTACCCACAGGACATACTTATTTTATAACTGGCACGTTGTACCTTTGACCAGCTTTACCCATTTCACCCACCACTAACCCCCCATCTTTGGCAACCGCTAAGCTGATCTCTGTATCTGTGAGCTTGTTTTTTGTTTTTTTACATAAAAGCTGATCATACAAAATTTGTTTTTCTCTGACTTATTTCACTTAGCATAATGCCCTCAAGGTCCATCATGTTGACAAAGGGCAAAATTTCCTTCTTTTTTATTGTTGAATAATATTCCATTGCATATATACCACATTTTCTTTATCCATTCATCCAACACTGGACACTTAGGTTGCTTCCATGTGTTGGCTATTGTGAATAATACTGCAGTGAACATGGGGGTACAGATACCTTTTTGAGTTAGTGTTTTTGTGTCTTTCTGTTATTTTTTACAAAAAGTTTTACACGTTCTGTCCTTGAATTGTTCAGCGGCCGTAAAATTGTAACTCTTCTTCCCCTTGATCTAAAATTTATCTTATAAGAGTGTTGTTTAGGATGTACACTAAAAAGCCCTGTTTTTGGAATTTTTCAAAAATATCTAAATGGCTCTTTGTGTTAACGAATAATTTTTCTGGCCAGTTTTCTCAGTTAGCATTTTTAGTGTCAAAACTCAGTCTCAGATCCTGCAGGAGGACGTTTGATGGTTGTGGCAGGTGATAACCTGGGAATCAACATCCTTTGCCATTCTCTAATCTACTCCTCTTGCTGTTCACCTACCAGACACCAAGTGAAATATCCTTTTTCTGTTCCCCAGCTCTAGCCTGCAGCAAAGGGCAAGGAAAAAACTAATGAAGGCGAGAAGGTGTTTGGAAAAGACGCAAAAATCCAAATCCCTTCAACAGTGATAACATGAAACCAAGCCCTTGCAGGCTGGATTCTTTTTTTTTTTTTTATCTTTTTATTTTATTTTGAAATATAGTTGATTAACAATGTTGTGTTAGTTTCAGGTGTACAGCAAAGTGATTCTGTTATACATATCCCATTGCCTTCTTTTTTTTTTTTTTTAAACATCTTTATTGGGGTATAATTGCTTTACAATGGTGTGTTAGTTTCTGCTTTATAACAAAGTAACAGGCTGGATTCTTGAGTGTTCAAAGAAAAAGCACTTCAGAAAATTGGATTAACTCTCATCTATAACCTTAATTAAACAACATACCTTAAACGTAATCCGCGGAAAACTACAAAATATTCCACCTTGCGTATTTTTTAAACGTAGTGATAACACAAGTTCTTAGACCAAAATACAAATCTCCAGTGTCACCTGTTTATCTGGGGTGCATTTCTTGTCCTGCCATGGTGGCACTTGCCTACGCAACTGTGTTGGCGTGAATGCCACACATGCTCTGGGAAACGAGAGCTGGAGAGTACAATTGTTTTGATAAACTCCTTAAAAGAAAGTACGTTTTTGCTCTATTCTCGTTCAAGTAAAGCCAAGTTACTCAGTGGAATTCATCCTTAGAATAAATGAAAATTTGTGCCAGCAGATATTTAAAAAGTCCTTTTTATTTGGTTGCCAATGTTATGATAGCCATTTCTTTCCCATCAGTTTGATTCATGCCAGATGTGTCCTTTGCGAGCCTTACTCCCACGTCTGTGTCAGCAGAGCTGCAGAGGTATTTTGGCATTTGACCAAATAATTGCAAATTGTCCCAATTATTTAACTGGAGAATTCATGTATTTTTGAGCTAATAACGGATTTTAAAAATGGGATTTTCAGGTAAAGCACTATCGCAGATGAAAAGCCTGCTGCTGTGTGGCTCCTGGGGGTTCACCAAGAGCTCTTCCTGCCCCTCCCTCCATCCTCAGGAATCACTCTCTCCCAGGATGCTGCTTTCATCTTTCCTCAGCTGGTGCCTGAGAGAGATTTTTACACCTGTAGTGGAAAGGCCCTCTGTACAGAGTCGCTGTTTTGTGGGTTGGGGCTTGGGGAGGTTGGGCGTGGCACAGTCTCACTTGCTGCTCTTGATTGGGCTGTTGGTTTGCGTGTGCCTTCGAGTTTTAACACAGACTTTCTTTTTTTTTTTTTAAATGAGAACATGTGGTAGGACATTTCTTCCTCAACTACTGCTGTTACTGCTATTATTGTGAAAACCATTCCTTCCACTTCCAGCCCTCCCCTGTCCCCCACAGAAGATTCTGTAAAGGACAAAGGGAGCACAGTTAAGCCCTGCATTACTTGCCGTGACTCTTTGGGTGCCTGATAGAGAAGCCTGAGCTAGAACGGCATCTGCTCTGTTTTCTTACCAAAAAAGGGGGGGATTCTTATTGCTTACGTTAGAGTTGTCATTATGCATTTGAAACGTACTAAGAGAGTAATCAGTATTAATTACCAAAGATTAGAAAGTGCAGGCAAGTATAAAAATGTAGAAAATCTCAAAAATCTTATTCAACAGAAAAAAATATGTTGTTGAAAATCTTGGGATAATATTTTCCAGATACTTTTCTTTCTTTTTCCTCATTTTTCTTTTGATTTTTGTATTTTATTCCAGCATCTGGTGTATTGTATACATGAGTGTATTTGGGTGCATACTAGTGTTTTTATATAGAGAGTATTATTTTGTATTGACTGCTCTAAAACCTGCTTCATTCATGTTTTAAAAAGGCTGGGGAGGGAAGCAGAGTGCTATCAGAAAGATTATGTTAGAATGAATGACCAGGGAAATCCTTTTTGATGAGTGACATTCATGGTGAGATAATTAAGGTTGAGATCTGTTCATGCTAAGAATGCAGAGAAAAACACTGCAGAGAGAGGTAATAACAGCTGAGAAGGTCTTCCTGTGGGGAAAGAGCTGATCTTACTCTTGCATCTGAAAGAACCATGGGCTGAAGCACAGAGGAAACTGGGATGACAAGATCAAAGTTTGGCAGGGATCAGATCACCCGGGCACCTTCTAGGCCAGGCTTATTTCACGTGATATATTGTGACTGTCTTTCCATGGTCAATATTCTGAAGGCAGTGGAGTGTGGTGTTAAGAGCCTGGCCATTGGAGTCAGATAAATCTGTTTTGTAAACTCAGTCAGGCTAATTAACGTCTCCAAGTCTTAATTTCCAGATCTTTAAAATGGAGGTGGGTGGTTATAAGGCACTACCTGATGGGGCCATTGGGAGGAAAAGTCAGATAATACGTACAAAGCAGTGAAGAGCCTGGTACCACCTTTAATCAGTTTTATGGCTGAATTTTTTCAAGGTACATTGACAGGGTAGCCAGGGGCTTGCTCAAGAAAGGTTATTTAGCAGAAGCTATAATGGAGCTTCAAATAACAAAGCATTGAAACCGGCAATTGTCTTCTTTACCACCTTTGGAATAAGGAGGCGAGATGCTCCACTGGCCGACGTCCTCACGCAGAGCCAAGTGCTATTACTGACTTTTACGATATTAAGGGCAGAATCTTGGCCTTTCCTACCCTTTCTCACCTAGCACCTTACTCAGCACTTTTGAAGTGGAAGATGGTCAGTGAATCCCTGTGGAATGAATGATAAGCAGTCATGCCACCATGAACCTCAACCTTTCCTTTTCCAGAAGGGAGATCACGCTTTTATTCCGATGAAGACTCTATGTATATAGAAAAATTGAAACAGGCTTTATAACGTGTTTAAAATATACCGTGACTTTTAAAAAGGAGGTTGAAAATCTGTAAGATTATATGATTCCATAAGAAACATTACATACATCCAGCGCAGCTGTGGCACATGTTCCTACTGGTACAGCTCTGCAGACTGTCTAAGGCGGCATTCTAATGACTGCCCCCTTCTTCTGAAGTGCCACATTGGCTACTAAATATGTCGAGGATCACCTCTGTATGTGGCGTCAGTGTCGACATATTAATGGTGATTTTGTCTGGTTTGTAAAAGTATAAGTATTTAAATATTCTTGTTTGTGTTTCTGTAATGAACACGTATTATCCTTGTGATGAGAAAAATAAAATGGAAAGCGGTTCAGAAATAATATCCTTTAATTGGTTTCACCCAACTCCTCATGCAACTTCACATTCATAGTCCTAGCATTTCCGACTCCAAGGGCCATATCCACATATTTTTAAAAGATTTTTAAAACTAAAATCTGCTGGGTCTTCCAAATACTGAGATCTTAACACTGATGTAGATTTCAGTAGGGTACCTGATGGGTCATTTTTTGAATATGCAATTTGCTCTCAAGAGACATGAATTTTGATTCTTACTTTGGTCATTTACTAGGCATAAATTCTTGGGTTTCATCATTTGCAACGTTGGGAAAGCAGTGCCTCCCTTATGTAATTTATAGATTATCTGATGATTCAGATGTGATACGAAAGTACTTTTAAGCCATCGATGCAAACACCGGCAGCTAGTTTTTGTTTTGATTCACTATTGTAGTATCCTATGAAGGCCCAGGCTTAATTTTTATCTAAGATCACTTGGGCAAATATTTTACACGAGGATAATTTATGATTTATTAAAACAGTTTGCTCTTCATTAATGGACTATTCTCTTTGGAAATTAGGTATGAAAATTTAAATTTTTGTGGCAACAGTGGGATGTGAGCTGCAATGCTTCTCCATAAAGAGATTTTTTTTTGTATTTTAAGCATTAATCAGACCTGGGGACCTTTGCTCTTCTATCCTCAGACCAGCAAGTGCCCATTTTTAGGTTAGGCTGTGCTTGATGCTCAGTGTTGAATATAGAAGTGTTTCCTCTGCTCTTGGTTAGTCAGCTGGCTTGGAGAGCTTGGATTCTTCACCATGACAAAATTACAGAAAAATACTGGGTCTTCTTAGGTAACCAAAAAGGAACTGAAATGGGTGTTGGAGAGCTAGGAATTTACTTCTTCAAGTTTTCTTGAAATCATTAGTGCAACCAGCTTCTAGATACTTCTTAATTTCACCTTTCACCAAACCATATAATGTCAAATAATGTTTGGAAATATCTTTGGTGGTCAGCTATGGGTATTTTTTGAATCAGTGAGTAATAAGGAGCTACTTGACACTGTTAAATATGGAGTGTTGGTTTATCACACCAGTAAATGAGTCAGGAGGGACTCCTGAGTTAACTACCTGCTGGGACACCCTCTCTCCCCATACTGGTAATACTGGAATTTATCTAGCACCTCTGTGAGATTCCTGAGATCCTCCCACCTGCCAAGGAGACTGGAAAGAAGTGTGATAATTGCTCTGGCCTCTGGTCATCTGGGACATCAGAGGAGCTTTGGGGTTTCAGGAAATGCTTATTCCTCTGCTCTCAGGACAGGCCCTTGTTTTTTCTGTCAAGATGAGAGACTCCCTCTAGTCCTGTGCTGCCCAATAGAAATGTAATGTGAGCCACATATGTAATTTAAAATTTTCTAGTAGGCATAGTAGAAAAGTAAAAAGAAACAGATGAAAACAATTTTAATAATATATCTCATTTAACTCAGTATATCTAAAATATGTCAACATGTGATCAGTACAAAAATTATGAATTGAATATTTTACACACTTTTTTGTATACTAATTATTCAGAATCTGGCGTGTAATGTATACCTGTAGGGCATCTCAGCCCGATGCACTATTAGTCACATTTCAAGTGCTCACTAAGCACAGGTAGCTACCACATGGGACAATGCAAGTCTGGTTTATTCCTTACCAGCCTAGCCCATAGTAGAAAATGCCATTTCCATGTAACAGCCTTTTCCCCTCAAGTAATTATTGGGCATCTAATATTTATGCTGTTTACTATGTTTTGGTTCAGTGACTGTAAAACTTGAATTTCAGTCAATGACTTAAATTCTAAAAAAGATAGCACATAATAAGTAATATAAATAAAATGAAGTTTCCGAATATCTGTTAATTGCATCATATAGAATCTGTTGGATATATGAGTTTTTAAAAATCTAGAGGGTAGCTTGGGATCATCTGAGTTAAAATTATAGGCTCTATGGAATATAAGGCACTGGCTTTGGTGGGGTTCTGGGTAGCATCACAAAGTGTGAGACAGTCATTTTCCAAAAGTAGGTGAAATCGAGGTAGAAGGATGAACTCATGGGACTGCCATTGAAGAGATCTAGTATACTATTAGATGCCAGACACAGGAAAAATTTATTAATGAGGATGGCTATCAGCACAAACTCTAGTGTAAGGGCAGACGTTGCCAGTTACAGACATCAATTTGTTTTTGAGTTTCACCTTTCTTGGGCATCTCCTGAGTTACGTGAGGATGGCCTACTAGCAATGCAAAATAATAGTACTGCCTTTTTTTACCAAGTGCTTACTTATGTTAGTCAACATTCTAAGGGATTTATCTACCTTTTAAAACTTAATTTTCACAAGAAATGTCACAAAGGAGGCACTTATTATCGTCTCCATTTAATGGGTGAGGAAATTGAAATATAGCCATGTTAGGAAATGGGCCAGAGATCACATGGATATTAAATGGAGGAACAAAGACTTTGGCCCAGTTCTTTCCAGCCCTCAAAATTATATTTCTAGTCTACTTCCCCAAATTAGACAATACTACAGCTCAAAATATAAATAACTAGTCACAAATTATAAACACATATCTGTATTAATGGAGAAGCTTGATTACATGTTGTCTGATTTTAGCTAGGTTAGATTGAAATTAAATTATTAAGTGCACTTAAATCATTTAACTTATTCAAGAACCAATTCAGATGCCACTTTCTATAAAGAGCCCTGCTTCAAGCCCCTCATTTGGAATTCATCTCTCTTTCCTCCGATCTCCCCAAACAATTTACACATCTCATGGTGCATAATAACCTTCTCCTTTGATTGTTATAGATGAGCATGTTTTATCCGCCTTTCCTCTCTAGCTGCTACATGTGCCTTATACAGAGTAGCTGCTCAAAATATATGTGTCAAATGGATGAGCTAAATGGCTAGATGGACAGATAGATGAGTGAATGAGTTAATTAATAAATGAATAAATGAAAACACTCTTGTCCCCTTCAAAATAAGAGAACTGTATTATAAATTACCTTCAGAGTAGATTTTGGGTAAAACCCTTTGATTATGATGATAATTTGCAATATAGCTATTGTAAAGGGGCCTGTTATTTAGAACTCAAATACTCTTGAAATATTAAAGATGTATATTATACACACACTGGTTTATTATCTACCACATACGGGCAGTTTGTCTTTGATTTCGCAGAGAACATCTTTTCCCCTGGCCCGCCTCCAAGCTGTGCTTTGGCAGGGAGAACACTGAGCTTTGGACACTGCAGAAGTCATTGTGAGCTTTCAGCAGGAAAATCTGTTTCCATAGCTGGTAGTTTTCAGGGGACATGCGTCCTGTTTACCCTTTCCACATGTCTTAGAGAAAAATCGTACAGTGATGAGCTTTAGCACTGTGGAAGACCTTGCATTGATCTCGAAGAATTTTATTGGGATGTCCACTATTTTTGTCATCCAAATGCATATGCCATACTTAGGAAACAGAATGGAGCTATGGCCTGAGTGGAAAAGAAATCACTCTATCATACTGAAAAGTACTTTGGACACCATTTGGAATGTTTAGGAAGCAGCCATGTAAAAGTGTTGCTTCCCCTCCAAAGTGGATTCATTCATTTGCTATTTATCTATGTGTATATTCCCCTATCTTATTCCAGAAAGGATTTTAACTGGCCCATACATGTCAAAACATTTCGAATTCCGAAATATTTGGAATGTTTCTGTAGGTCAAGGGCTAGACTTTCCCAGTGAATTGATTTAAAGCATGGCAGTCCTCTGACTCAGACGTGAACTCAATTATGATATTGCTCTTGTGGGTTTTTTCTGTAGTACATGGACAGAGCAAAACACAAATGTAAATTTATGATGGCATTTTGGGTTTCTCAGATCAGGTACTTAATCATCTACTTTTGACTATGTACAAAAGAAATGCAAGACCTTTTTTTTTTTTCCTGTTAACCTGTCTTCTGGACTTTTCTGTTTGTAAATGATATTTCATTTACTCTGTTGTTACAGTCAGTAATGAAGCATAAAGATAAACCATTTTAATGAATGTGTTACTTGCAACTGTGACATATCTCTTTTCATTGATATTGGAAAGTTATTATAAGTTCAGTCAAAAGAAGGTGCTTAAGGGAAACAAGGGCATGCTAATAGAGAGTTGTATTCTTTTTTTTTTACTAATGAAATCCTGTTAATTTTTTCCTAGTATTTTACCTTTTGCAAATGGTTTCCTTGACTTTGTTCATGCCTCTGTATTTTTCACACAAGCATCTAACTGACCAAGAGCAGTGAATGAAATCATTGCGTTTCCCTGTCAAGCAAGTTTTGGAATGCATCTGGTACTTAACAACCCATTGCTTTTTTATTTATTTCATCCCATTAATTATTATGACATCATAACTAAAAAATGCTGCTTTGGTTATACTACATAGGCCTCCTTTTCTTATAGAGTTTTGGGCAGTAAATGTAAGAAATAATTCATTCTTCATTCAGTTGCTACCTGCTGAATCCCTGTTAGGGTCAGCTGGGAGTTTTATGGAAAGGGCTTGACATAGAACTTCATATGCAAGGGCCAATGGCATGTGCTAAACTATGGAGTGGATCACGGTCACCGGGATGAATAAAGTGTTGAGTCAGCAGAGGATATAAGAATGTGTGGGAGCTTTGCAAGTCAGAGGGACATTTAGCTCAGAAGCAGGCATTGACCCTGGATCTGTCTCTTAAACCTCTGAGTTTACCTAGTCTGTGAATGCATAATGGTAATACTTAATTTGAAGGTACATCAGGATTCACATTAACATGTGAGGTGATAGCATATATTAGGAATTAATAAATAATGTTGGCTGAGGTGTTGTTTTCTTTATCTTCTTCATCTTCATCATCATCATCAAATATGACCCATTGCTTCAAATACCTTACAGTATAGTTGGGGAAAATAAGATTGTGTGTGTGTGTGTTTATTAGAGATGGGGTTGAATTCTTTTGAAGTATTAATTTCATTGCCAACATGGACTTTGCAAATGACCAACACCTCTCAAAACTTGAGGGAAGCTGAGGTTGAATATTGGGAAGGATTTAGGATACCAGAACCAAGGGAACTAAAAGACTTAGCAGCTAGGCAATAAATGAGACTTGCGGGAACATCCAGAGGTGCCATCACAGTGCTTGGCCTGAGGGGCGGAGTTGGGAGAAGACTGCAGCTACCAGGAGTGGATGTAGCCATCCAGGGGAACACGCAGCGAGCTGTGTTCCTCTCCCGCCAAAGCGTTCTTTGAAGGTTTCCTTGTCGATTTGCTCTTCCTTTACCACTACTGCTGGCCACACCAAAGACATTAATGTATGAAAAATTAAGTGACAATAAAAATAACATTGCGGGCTTCCCTGGTGGCGCAGTGGTTGAGAGTCCGCCTGCTGATGCAGGGGACACGGGTTCGTGCCCTGGTCCGGGAGGATCCCACATGCTGCGGAGCAGCTGGGCCTGTGAGCCATGGCCGCTGAGCCTGTACATCTGGAGCCTGTGCTCCGCAAAGGGAGAGGCCACAACAGTGAGAGGCCCGCCTACCGCAAAAAAAATAAATAAATAACATTGTAAGACATGCCTCAAGGCAGAATGACTATCAAGTGCTGGATGATGGTGGAATGAATTATGCTGGCATCCAGAGAACAAAGGTCTTATGGCCTGAGGGTATAAAGGACTCCACTATGAGAAAGGAAGCTTTGACTCGGCTTCTGAAAAATTGTGCACTGAGACGGGCTCTTACTTATCACCTGCATCAACTGCCACGTGCTTGGCCAAAGTGGAAATCTTAAGTCACCTCTGTTCCATCCTAGCACCCTGCAGCAAAGAGAAAATGGGAAGAGACGCTCGCTCCAGCTGATTTAATTTCTGAAGAATCCCTGGCATTTATTCCTGGATTGATGATAGGGCCCTCCAGGCTTAATAAACATCATTCGCCATCTTTTTAAAATAAATATTTTATGACATTAATTTGTTGTGAACTTTTAGTTTTCAAGCTGTTCTCCCCAAAGAACACATGCACATCCAATCCAGAAAACTTTGAAATAAGTTTAATCAAAATGAAAGTCAAAGAATCTGTAATTAATTCAACCACAAAATGCTAATTACAGTGATTATTTTTACTCCTATTTCCAAGTTTATAATATTATGAGTAATATAACTATATCAGTAAGTAGACATTTATCATATTTGACAAAACATGAGCTCACTTACTTCTAATCTGTTTTACCTGCTTAGTATTTTGTGAACGTCTTTCCTTCTCATACATGCACTTCAGTAACATCTTTTTTTCAAGGATAATTTTATAAGTATATATTTCCTGGTCAAGTTACATGCATATTTTTAATACTTTTGGTACGTATTGCCAAATCGTCTTGAGAACATTTATATCAATTTATGTCACATGGGAATATTTGAGTGTGCTCCTTCTTGGACCCTTAGCTGACACTGAGACTTGTAATAAAAATAAATACATAAATAAATACTGTGCTACTTTGACGGAAGGAAAATGGAATTTCATTATAGTATCATGCTAAATTCCACTAACTTAATTACTAATGAGCTTTAATTTTTTCTTATTTGTCTCTTCAATTATTTATTTGTATTTTCTTAACTGTGATTTGTTTGCTCATAATATTTGCCCATATTGTTTTGAAAGTATTTTTTACTTTGTTATCTGATTTGAGAGATATATATTCTTAATATATGTCTGATTTGAGATTATATATATATGAGTATATGTGTATTCTTAATATATGTTAAGAATAGTAACTCCATCTCTGCCACATATGCCAGTTTCTTTTTCCCATGTCAAATTTCATAGTCTTTCTTTCCCTTGTGGTTTATGACTTCGTAACAGAGATCTTCCCTACTTCCTAATTATTCAAATATATATCTGTATTTTTGCCTAGTATGTTTATGATTGCATTTTTTTTTTTTTTTTTTTTTTTTTGCGGTACGCGGGCCTGTCACTGTCATGGCCTCTCCCGTCACGGAGCACAGGCTCTGGACGCGCAGGCTCAGCGGCCATGGCTCACAGGCCCAGCCGCTCTGCGGCATGTGGGATCTTCCCGGACCGGGGCACGAACCCCTGTCCCCTGAATCAGCAGGCAGACTCTCAACCACTGCGCCACCAGGGAAGCCCTATGATTGTATTTTTCATATTTAAGTTTTAATCTTTCTTAAATTATTTTGGATGAGAATAAAGGATCCAGTATACAATTTGCACTGTTTATAAGACATCTAGTCTGTTTTATTGTTCTGTTTATTCCTTGTAGCATACACTGTAACATTAAGATGAATTTCCAATATCTAATAGTGCACACCATTTAAAAAAATTATCTGGCTGTTGTCACCTTTTCCATATGAAACTTAGACTCATTTGTTAAAATATCCAATATAATTTCTAGTGGAGCTCACAGTTCCACTAGAAATAGGTCCTTTGCAATATTATTTCTAATCATATAGTAACATTTATATCTCTGTATATTCAAGTCTTCTTTTCTGTCCTTTAGCGAAAATGTTGTTCTTTTATTCATATAAACCCTTATGTGATATTTTCTGAGTGTTTGCATTTTATCCTTGTCTCAGTTCTGGATCTAAATGGATTCTCACAAATGTTAAATTCTCCAGTGTGATGTTAAGGAAAATGCTTACTATTGCTATATAACTAGGCATTTTAAATTAGAAATAAATGTTAAAGTATTTTTAAGGCTTTTTTGGTCATCTGTTGGGATTTTTTTCCCTCCATTTTTTGACTTAGTTATTTTAGGGATTAAATTTAGAATATGTTATATTGACGCTTGCATTTTTGAACACATTTTATTATAATATTTTGTATTACAAGATTCTTATTGATTTAATCATATTTAGGATTTCAGTTTATATTCATATGAAAAAATTCATCTCTAGTTTTCTGTTTTATTTTTCTGTCTTTTGGGGGGGGTTCAGGCTTTGGCATTAGTTTATGCTGGATTTTTGTCTAATTTTCATTCTTTTCAGTGCTCTAGAAGGTAAGAGGTTTGAAAGAATTCACCCAGGAGCTGGTTTTGGAATGGTAGTCCTTAGAAAATATTTCTAAATGTCCCAGTTACTTTTTGACAAAATTATAGAATGTCTTGGTTGTCCTTAAAAAGAATCCCAGGGACAGTGTGAGGGGAAAATCTGTAGGAGTAATATGAAACTTTGAGTATATGGTTGTTGTTACTATACGTTTTTTCACTTTTAGACATATTTGATATATTTTGTAATAAAAAGTATCTAAAATTAAATAACCTGAAAAATGTTTTTGGTGGTTACTAGCTTATTTAGGTTTCCTAGTGTCTTTAGTTGCTTTGGTAATTTACACTTGGTAAATTACACTATTAGGAACTAGCATGGTATTTTAAAATTCTTAAATGTGTGGTTTTATCAAGTTTCCCATGTCTAACATAGTCCATTTCTATTTTTTCTCTTTTAATTAGAAGTCTGACTCTTTAAAATCATCTCTCTAGATTACACTTCTGACCAAATCACCAGTCTGTGTGCAGCCCTTGATCTTCCTTGATCAAATTCAGAATTTGGGCAGGCAACGAGGCCTTCGGTACTGACCCCAGCCTGCCTCTCAAGCTCCAGCTCCAGCCTTATTCCCTCTCCTGTTTTCCCACATTCCCAAGAGACACTTGGAACATTCTGTCTCCTCTGCCTGGGGTGTTGTCAGCCTGAAAACACCCTACTTATTTTCCAAGCCTCCTATGGAATGTTACTTCTTAGAAGACTTCCACAAGCTCTCTCTTCTCTCTCTCTCCTGTCCCTTCTCTGTGACACATAAGGTTTTGCTCGGACTATGGTGTTGCCTTTATTATACTGCATTAAGTTTGCGTATTTAGAAACCCACCTTCTTCTTTCCTCCACCCACTCTGCTGACAGAGGCCCTGACGCCCAAGGCACAGGGAGAATATTCATGGGATGGGGACGCTATGGGACAGGCCGGGTGTGTGCCTTGGGCCAGCAGTCTCATTGTATGTTCCCAGCACTGAGCAGAAGTAGGTGCTCATTAAATGCTTGCAGGGTGAATGCTGAGTGAGTGGGGTGGGCATGATAGATTCAGGGAATCAGGAGCTCAGTGGGGCTATTAGTGGAGAGAAGTAGTGGGAAATAACTTTGGGACATGTTGTCACAATTTATGAGTGGGGGTGAGTACAGAAAGCAAAGAACATGTCCATGGGCTGTTTGAATAAGATAAGCTAGTGCTCTTTGGTGGTTAACACAGAAATGTGTATCTTTTCCAACTCATAATTTACAATAAATGATGTCTGTGTTAAGGTAATAAAAATGTCTCTAAAACACATTCTCATCATATCTAAATCACTTTCTCATCACTTGCTTTAGTGTAATTTCATCAAAATGACTATAAAAGAATTCAGAAAGACAGTTGTCTGACCTCCAAAGCTGTTCAGACAGAGATCATTTAGCAGACTGTGCTTTTCCTCCCTTTGCCTTTCAGTTAGCTGATCGTGGTCTTCCCCTGAAGATCAAGGCTATTTTACAAGTTCCCTTGTAGGGTTGTTCAGATTTCTTGTAAGCATGAGCTACGTCAGTGAGCGTATTTTGGTGGAAGGAAACCCAGTAATGACTCAGTCCAAGTGGTTTGGTTAAATTGGCCATCAATATGTGCAGATAGGGAGTGCAGTTTTTCCATCATAGAGTCTTTTTAGGCTTCTGACTATAGTTCAAAAGTAATCTTTTAGTCAAGGCTTTGGGCCTTTTTTTTAATAGTTTGCTCATTTGCCTCTTGTTTTGCTGTTATCATTTAGATGACAGAGGGTCTGCTGGAGGAAGATGGCCAGAATTCATAACAATATGTTTTTTAATTGAATGGATTATCTATTTAATAGTTTCTCTTCTATAGTTCTTGTATGAATATTGGGGGGAGGGGGGAGGGCTATATGTGACATTTGCATACTATATATTTGCAGGTGACCGAGAAAATAAGGGCCTAAAGAGGGAAAAAAATACCCAATTGATTTTTAGATTGCTAAGCTTTCTTCTAATTGCATGCTCTGTGCATTTGATTCATAGCTACCAAAGTAGATAAATTCATCATTTGACCACTGTAAGATTTCTTCCCCACTGTCCTGCAGGCCCCAAAGAGCTTCCCAAATAAATTGGAGGTAGTTATCACCAATTATATCGGCAACTATCAAAATGATTAGAGCCATCCAAAGATACAACTGACTATCTTGAGAAGTATGCAGTATGGGCTGGCTGACCACTTGGGAGGCATGATGTACAGGGAATTCAGGCACAAGATATAAGGTAACTTTGGTCTAATCTGACTGTCTTTAGTATGTATGAACAATATGGGATGTGGGTAAGCTGTTCAGAAGCAGAATTCCAATTGACTCTACCTCATTCAAAGGCAAGAGAATACATGAATCATTTCTGTGTTGCCAGAACCTAACACAGTGTGTGGCATTAGGTGGGTAAGCAGTAGATGTATATGGAATTAGACCTGATTGTGAATAATTGATTATAATGTCATACTCCTAGGAAATTTGTAAAGGCTGACGTACTGAGGTTGTGCTTGCAAATATGAAGTGCAAATTGGAATTAATTATCCTAGTCCTTTTTAGGGAAGTACTTTCTCTTGTCAATCCAGATGAGTGATGCAAAAACACCTTCTGGAATTGAATTAGCTGGATAATTCTTGACTTTGCTCAAGACTCTAAACTGGTGGGAGCTTTAATGGGTATTAATTAGTGTGAAAGCTTTTTATTCTTTGAGGGTCTTTTTTTTTTTTTTTTCCCTGAAAGAGAAATCTATCTTGATTGACAGATGGATCCCTCTGTTTCATGTTTTATTGTTTTTGAAGAAAGGGGCTATGATTTCCTGCCAGGGAGCTTTCATAAAAGGACCTTAGCATGCTGAGTCCTGATTAAACATCAGGGAGAGGTGATGATTCTTTTGTATAGCTCCTTCCTGAAAGGTGAAGAAGCCAAAATTACAGTGACTCCAGGAGAGGTATCTGCTGAAGAACACATTCAGCTATAGGAAAAATCAACCATTGCATAGAGAGCGGTAAGATTGGGATGCAAATGCCCTATTTTATGCATACTTCTAAAAGGTCTGTAGAAGAAAGTGGTCATAATGATACTTTGGAGGAGAGAATATCAGGTTAGTTTTATTCATTGCTATGGAGTCTCGACCTGTATAATTGAGAACTTTTTATAAAGTAAAATAGATTTTTCCTTAAAGATCCTGCTAATTTTAGCAAGTAAAAGAGATTTACTTTGCATGACAAGTGTTTGTCTAATTTAAACTACTCACCTTGTTTTGGATTTGTTGAGTTTGCTTCTAAATCTTTTGTTCTGGCAGTCCTGTTTACTAACCCTGCATCCCCAAATCAATGATCAAATTCAGTTTATAAAACAAAGCTGTCTTATGTGCAAGGTTGAGTATCAGGGAGAGTGGAGTCCCTGAAGTTACAGGAGTCTCAGTTTTAATCTTCAGGTATAGCCTGGCTTACCACTTACTGGTCATGTCGCCTTGGGCAAGATTTTAAGTGCTCTGAATCTCTCAGTAAATGTATACATATAAAAATACTTACCTGGCAGAGAGATTGTGGGACGCAATCAGATAAACTGCACAAAATGTCTAATGTGCTTTGGATTTTATAGCAGTGCTTCTGGCAACAATATTGTAATGTTAAGACTTCAAAATAAAACTAACCAAAGAGATTATAGTTGGTGGTTGAATCATTGTTATTATTCTTAGCCAGAGATAAAAATAAGTTACTAGAAAATTTTGGGGTCATTTGCAGTTCTTTTTATCACATGACCATATACCATTTATTTACTCTGGGCTTGGCCCAAAACACACTCCAGTGCCGATCAAGAAGTGCCTAGAAGCCGAATGCCACTTTGTCCTTTCTTTTTTCTTGCTTGTGTTCATGAACTGAATTCTTAATATCCTGTCTCCTGTAATTGTCATTTTTCACATAAAGGAGAATGATCATAGTCTAAATCTCTACCTACTAGAAGTTAAAGTTGGGTCAAGTGTTCTCCTAAAATGAATACACCCTTGCTAAGATGACTAATTCCAGCTCTTAAAAGTGAATATTAAGTATCTTGGGATCAGCTTAATATGCTACAAATGAGCTATTTGAGTTATTAATTAATGTGAAATAAAATCATGTAAGTTTAGGAATATAACAAGAAATCACAACCTGACTATACATATTTAGTTTAGTATTTATTTATTTAAATTAATCGATTTTATATTTTAGAGCACTTTTAAATTTAGAGCATAACTCTGACTATATGGTAACATCACTTGGAGAGCTTTTCACAAAATCCCCAGTGCCAGTTCTTGCCTGCAGGAATTGTGATTTATATGTGCAACCTCCCTTGCCACTTCACCCCACCCCCCTTCCCAGATAGTTCTCTAAGTTTCCAGATGCTTCTAACGCAAAGCTAGAGGTGAGACCAACAACATTAAGGGCTTAAAAAACTCAACATTGATTTTAGTCAAGAGATATTAAAATAAACTATTTGAATGAAATAGCTATATAAAAATAGAGAATTTAATACTGTGTCTTTTTAAAAGTGTTTCTAATATTCTCCAATTACCTTTTTAAAAATTAATTAATCTGTTTTTGGCTGCCTGGGGTCTTGTTGCTGCGTGCCAGCTTTCTCTAGTTGCGGCGAGTGGGGGCTACTCTTTGTTGCCGTGCGTGGGCTTCTCGTTGCAGTGTCTTCTCTTGTTGCGGACCATGGGCTCTAGGTGCACAGGCTCAGTAGTTGTGGCGCACGGGCTTAGTCTCTCCGCAGCATGTGGGATCTTCCCAGACCAGGGATCGAACCTGCTTCCCCCGCTTTGGCAGGCGGATTCCCAGCCACTGCTGCACCAGGGAAGTCCCAATACTGTGTTTTAAAGCATAAAAACTCATAGTTTATCAGGCACTGTGTCTCAAATTGTAAAAGTATAAAACAAATTACAGGAACAGTATAATTCACCTCTCCCCCTTTTTCTGTTCCACCAATGCTTGATAAGAAAAGTAAGCAAAGAAGTGCTGAAGTGATAAACAGGTGTCACACCTCTCCATGAGTGGTCCAGAGATGTGAGGCCATATGTAAACTGGTATCCTTTTTTTGGGTGGCAATTAGGAATTAATATTTAAAGTTCACATACCACTTGGTCTGCAAATTTATATTTAAGAATTTATTCAGAAGATAGAGATTTTCATTGCAGCATTACATGCAGTAGCAAAAATTTATAAATATCCTAAATGTCCACCAAGAGGGGAGTGACTGAATAGGCATCAGGTGCAGTCACAGTGTGGACCACTGTATGTAAAAATTTAAAATATCTGTAGGTATTGGAAGGAATCATATCAATTATCCATTATTAAGCAACAGAAACAAATTAAAGGACAATTTTTAACCTATGATGGTATTTTTATACATATAAACTCACTTTTACCCACTGTAAACAATTTGAAAATCTTCTTTCTGTAGGTGTGGTTCTTAAAAAAAATCTGAGAAGATATTCACTAACTGGTTAGCGATGATTAAATCTGGAGAATGGGTTTGGGGAATGAGGGAGAACTTTTTACGTAACTGACAGTTTAAACATTTTTTTCAATATTTAGAATCGACTGTTACTGTATTTGAAACTTAAAGGAAAATGAGACAAGCTCCCCATACCCTTAGGATTTCCATTACTTTTTAAAAAATATGACATTTCTATGAAGCAGAGTGCACTATATTGTAACACTTGTGGAAAAATTTAGCCAATCATGGCTAACATCCTAATAAATATTTAGTTTTGTGTACAGACACCCTCACTCCCCATCTGCTCAACTCTTCAGCATTTCTAAAATCCCTGCAGTACTGTTCTAAACAAAAGCTGGATTCCTCTCAAATGGACCTTGATCACGTGGCTAGGAATAATCACCATAATCTTTTGAGAAACATCTATGAAAGTTGCAGTATATCCAGTGTAGAATGGTGAGAAGCAGATTTGTAGCTTCCGCATGAATGCTTGGATTACATTCCATTTCCAAATGCTCAAAGGCCATTTTATATGGTGTCACAGGGTTCTAGAGCCCGAGCTCCTCTTAATAGGTGGGGTGATTGAGACACATTTTTCCTTCTGAGGGTTAATGAAGCCATTCCCCTGCTCCTTTACCACGCTTCTCTTTCCCAAGCTTAGGAAGAAATTGACCACAGTATATTTCCATAGCGATCCTGTTCTCATGAGCAAAGCCAAGAAGGAGCTCAGTGGAGCTCCAGGCTCCAAAAGGCATTTTCATTCTCATTGTACTCTCTCCACTGGTTCTCAACCCGTGCATGCTAGAATCACCCCCATGCGTGCTAGAATCACCTAAGATGACTCCCCAAAGATTATGATTGTACTCAGCTGACCAGGTATTACTAGTTTGTAAAAGTCCACCAGATGATTCTAATTTGTGGTCGGGACTGAGAGCTATGTGTTTAACTGGGTCCCTTTCAGGAATACTGTAGAAATTTTAGCTAGTTACTAAACATCTGTAAAAGAAGCTTTGCAGATGAGAGACTTCCCCAGTCTACATCAGAGTCTCCATACTCCTACCCTGCCATCCCCAGCCCCAATACTCTGGGACTTATTGTTGTTCTGGAGCTTTGTAGAGTGGTTCCACATGGGGTGGTCCAGCTGAAATGAGCTCATTGTGTGCCACAGATCATCATCATCGCCTTCTGAGCTCTTGTAGGTGGAGCTGATCAGTGCTGTGTGGAGGGTCAGTGCCAGGGTGCAGGCCAGGGAATGTATGCTGAGATGTTGCAATTCAGTTCTGGCACTAACCATCTGAAGTTAATACAGACCCTCTAAGTTAAAGGGCATGGTCCTCAGTAAGTGTCCTCTCACTCCAGACCAAGTTGGCTACACAGCTGGGGGTTCTCATGACCCTGTTCAGGCTTGATAATTCTCTAGAATGACTCATAGAACTCAGGAACATGCTATACTTACGGTTACAGTTTTATTTTAAAAGATAGAACTCAGGAACAGCCAGGTGAAGAGAACATGTAGAGCAAGGTTTATGAGGGTCCTAAACACAGAGCTTCCATCCCCTCTCTTTGGGGAATCAGGGCTCAGCACTCTCCTGGCACATCAGTATGTTCAGCAACCAGGAAGCACCAACAAGCTTTGGTGTCCAGAGGTTTTTTTTTTTTTTTTTTTTTGCGGTACGCGGGCCTCTCACTGTTGTGGCCTCTCCCGTTGCAGAGCACAGGCTCCGGACGCACAGGCTCCGGACGCGCAGGCTCAGCGGCCACGGCTCACGGGCCCAGCCGCTCCGTGGCATGTGGGATCTTCTCGGACCGGGCACGAACCCCTGTCCCCTGCATCGGCAGGCGGACTCTCAACCACTGCACCACCAGGGAAGCCCCAATGTCCAGAGTTTTTTAAATTGGGGTTTCATTACGTGGGTGTGATTGATTGAACGTAGACCTCATGATTGAAGAGAATCTCCAACCCCCCTCCTCTCTTCTCTCCCTGGAGGTCAGGCTGTTTTAACATCCCAACCCTCTAATCCCAAGTTTGGCTTTTTGTTGACTAGCCCCATCCTGAGTCATCTCATCTCATTAGTATAAACTCAGGTGTGATCCAAGTGGCGCTACATAATAAGGACACTTATTTTACTTGGGAAATTCCAAAGATTTAGATATTCCTTCCCAGGAACCAAGGACAAAGACCAGTCAAATTCTTTGTTATACAACAGTAGGTCTTCTTGAAGTCCCTGGACTCCTAACAGGGGTGCTTCTGGCAGTCCTCCCTTGGTCCGTCCATCTTGGCTTGTGGTCCTGATCTGTTCTTGGAAACAGTTCTGAGAATTAGTGTTCCATCTTCCAGGTTCTTCACATCCCATCTTGGGGATACATCCATGACCTACCCTTCTTGCATTTCTACCCTTATGTCCTTTTCATTCCTAAAACCCTGAAAACCTAAATAAAATGAAACACAATCACACAAACTCCACCTACTCTTCTTTTTCCCGTAGAACTTAAATGCCCATTAACACTAGAAGAGGAGGTGGAGTTTCAGTAGATAGCAGTTTCTGTACCTAGAGGAACTGATGGGCAGTCCCTTCTAGAGGGCCTGCACTTCTAGAAGTTCAGGGCGCTAAAGTTTTTGCATTTCATTCTTCAAGAAAGATAATAAATAAAAAGAAAGCCTTTACACCTCTTTTTAAAAGAGTCAAAATCCTAACAGTTCGGGAAAATGCATGTAAACTACTGCTTGACACAGGTGGTAAAGGATTCTTCAAATTCTTTCAAAAATTAGTTCTGAATTTACTTTCAAAGTTAAAGTCATTTGGCACAATACGTTGTACTGAATTAGTTCTAATGTGATATTGGCTCATGTATCATTCCTTTGAAATGTATTCTGAAGATTTTATTGTCTTCCTATCTTAAGTATTTCAGTTGCCTTTAGGCAAAACCAATGCAAAAAAGCATTAATCATTTCTCAAAACAGATCACATGGATGTAGTTCTACTTATTTTTTAATGTTGTTTTTAAAAGTAGGGGGTGTTTGATTGCTTTAAG
Source organism: Phocoena sinus (assembly GCF_008692025.1). Taxonomy (NCBI): domain Eukaryota; kingdom Metazoa; phylum Chordata; class Mammalia; order Artiodactyla; family Phocoenidae; genus Phocoena; species Phocoena sinus. Next base: position 32,212,558 of record NC_045778.1, read on the forward strand.
TAATCATCTAGAGAGTTATGGTCTTTTGGGTCTTTTGTTGTGACTCTGGACGTAATGAAAGAGAATTAAATCACTCAGAAGGATGGATGGAAACTAGCATAAGGATAAGTAGGTTACATCACCATGACAGGCTTCATACTAGAAGTTTTCAGATTCATGATTTTTTAAATCACATTTAATCCATCCTCACAGCAGCACTTCAAGGTAGATACACCCCAATTTTATAGATCAGAAAATTGAATTTAAGGAGATATTCCATTGACTAATTAATGAGGTAATAAGTGGTAGACGCAAGATTCAGTTATTTTTATAATTCATGCTCCTTCCACAATGCCATATGGGTAATTGTTTCCAAAGTGTTCTTTTTTTAACATCTTTATTGGAGTATAATTGCTTTACCATGTTGTGTTAGTTTCTGCTGTATAACAAAGTGAATCAGCTATATGTATATATATATCCCCATATCCATTCCCACTTGCACCTCCCCCCAGCCCTCCCTATCCCACCCCTCTAGGTGGTCACAAAGCACCGAGCTGATCTTGCTATACAGCTGCTTCCCACTAGCAATCTATTTTACATTTGGTAGTGTATATATGTCAGTTACTCTCTCACTTAGTCCCAGCTTACCCTTCCTCCTCCCCATGTCCTCAGGTCCATTCTCTACATCTTCGTCTTTATTCCTGTCCTGCCCCTAGGTTCATCAGAACCATTTTTTTTTTTAAGATTCCATCTATATGTGTTAGCATACGGTATTTTTGTTCTCTTTCTGACTTACTTCACCCTGTATGACAGACTCTAGGTCCATCTGCCTCACTAAAAATAAGTCAATTTTGTTTCTTTTTATGGCTGAGTAATATTCCGTTGTATGTATGTGCTGACACTTAGGTTTGCCATGTCCTGGCTATTGTAAATAGTGCTGCAGTGAACATTGTGGTACATGACTCTTTTTGAATTATGGTTTTCTCAGGGTATATGCCCAGTAGTGGGATTGCTGGGTCATATGGTAGTTCTATTTCTAGTTTTCTAAGGAACCTCCGTACTGTTCTCCATAGTGGCTGTATCAATTTACATTCCCACCAACAGTGCAAGAGGGTTCCCTTTTCTCTACACCCTCTCCAGCATTTATTGTTTGTAGATTTTTTTTTTTTTTTGCGGTACGTGGGCCTCTCACTGCTGTGGCATCTCCCGTTGTGGAGCACAGGCTCTGGACGCGCAGGCTCAGTGGCCATGGCTCACGGGCCCAGCCGCTCCACGGCATGTGGGATCTTCCCGGACTGGGGCACGAACCCGTGTCCCCTGTATCGGCAGGCGGACTCTCAACCACTGCGCCAACAGGGAAGCCCTATTGTTTGTACATTTTTTTATGATGGCCACTCTGACCAGTGTGAGGTGATACCTCATTGTAGTTTTGATTTGCATTTCTCTAATGATTAATGATGTTGAGCATTCTTTCATGTGTTCGTTGGCAGTCTGTATATCTTCTTTGGAGAAATGTCTATTTAGGTCTTCTGCCCATTTTTGGATTTGTTTGGATTTGGTTTTTTTTTTCATACTGAGCTGCATGAGCTGCTTGTATATTTTGGAGATTGACCCTTTGTCAGTTGCTTTGTTTGCAAATATTTTCTCCCATTCTGAGGTTGTCTTTTCATCTTGTTTATGGTTTCCTTTGCTTTACAAAAGCTTTTAAGTTTCATTAGGTCCCATTTGTTTATTTTTATTTCCATTTCTCTAGGAGGTGGGTCAAAAAGATCTTGCTGGGATTTATGTCATAGACTCTTTTGCCTATGTTTTCCTCTAAGAGATTTATAGTGTCTGGACTTACATTTAGGTCTTTAATCCATTTTGAGTTTATTTTTGTGTATGGTGTTAGGAAGTGTTCTAATTTCATTCTTTTACATGTAGCTGTCCAGTTTTCCCAGCACCACTTATTGAAGAGGCTGTCTTTTCTCCATCGTATTATATTCTTGCCTCCTTTATCAAAGATACTGTGACCATATGTACGTGGGTTTCTCTGTGGCTTTCTATCCTGTTCCCTTGATCTATATTTCTGTCTTCGTGCCAGTACCATACTGTCTTGATTACTGTAGCTTTGTAGTATACTCTGAAGTCTGGGATTCTGATTCCTTCAGCTCTGTTTTTCTTCTCAAGATTGCCATGGCTATTCGGGGTCTTTTGTGTTCCCATACAAATTGTGAAATTTTTTGTACTAGTTCTGTGAAAAATGCCATTGGTACTTTGATAGGGATTGCATTGAATCTGTAGATTGCTTTGAGTAGTAGAGTCATTTACACAATGTTGATTTTTCCAATCCAAGAATATGGTATATCTCTCCATCTATTTGTATCATCTTTAATTTCTTTCATCAGTGTCTTATAATTTTCTGCATACACGTCTTTCGTATCCTTAGGTAGGTTTATTCCTAGATATTTTATTCTTTTTGTTGCAATGGTAAATGGGAGTGTTTTCTTGATTTCACTTTCAGATTTTTCATCATTAGTATATAGGAATGCCAGAGATTTCTGTGCATTAATTTTGTATCCTGCTACTTTACCAAATTCATTGATTAGCTCTAGTAGTTTTCTGGTAGCATCTTTAGGATTCTCTATGTATAGTATCATGTCATCTGCAAACAGTGACAGCTTTACTTCTTCTTTTCCGATGTGGATTCCTTTTATTTCCTTTTCTTCTCTGATTGCTGTGGCTAAAACTTCCAAAACTATGTTGAATAAGAGTGGTGAGAGTGGGCAACCTTGTCTTGTTCCTGATCTTAGTGGAAAGTGTTTCAGTTTTTCACCATTGAGAACGATGTTAGATGTGGGTTTGTCATATATGGCCTTTATTATGTTGAGGTAGGTTCCCTGTCTGCCTACTTTCTGGAGAGTTTTTATCATAAATGGGTGTTGAATTTTGTCGAAAGCTTTTTCTGCATCTATTGAGATGATTGTATAGTTTTTCTCCTTCAGTTTGTTTATATGGTGTATTACATTGACTGATTTGCATATATTGAAGAATCCTTGCATTCCTGGGATAAACCCCTCTTGATCATGGTGTATGATCCTTTTAATGTGCTGTTGGATTCTGTTTGTTAGTATTTTGTTAAGGATTTTTTGCATCTATGTTCATCATTGATATTGGCCTGTAGTTTTCTTTTTTGTGTGACATTTTTGTCTGGTTTTGGTATCAGGGTGATGGTGGCCTCGTAGAATGAATTTGGGAGTGTTCCTTCCTCTGCTATATTTTGGAAGAGTTTTAGAAGGGTAGGTGTTAGCTCTTATCTAGATGTTTGATAGAATTCGCCTGTGAAGGCATCTGGTCCTGGGCTTTTGTTTGTTGGAAGATTTTTAGTCAGAGTTTCAATTTCAGTGCTTGTGATTGGTCTGTTTATATTTTCTTTTTCTTCCTGGTTCAGTCTCAGAAGGTTGTGCTTTTCTATGAATTTTTCCATTTCTTCCAGGCTGTCCATTTTATTGGCATATAGTTGCTTATAGTAATCTCTCATGATCCTTTGTTTTTCTGCAGTGTCAGTTGTTACTTCTCCTTTCTCATTTCTAATTCTCTTGATCTGAGTCTTGTCCCTTTTTTTTCTTGATGAGTCTGGCTAATGGTTTATCAATTTTGTTTATCTTCTCAAAGAACCAGCTTTTAGTTTTATTGATCTTTGCTCTTGTTTCCTTCATTTCTTTTTCATTTATTTCTGATCTTATCTTTCCTTCTGCTAACTTTGGGGTTATATTCTTCTTCTTTCTCTAATTGCTTTATGTGTAAGGTTAGGTTGTTTATTTGAGATGTTTCTTGAGGTAAGATTGTATTGCTACAAACTTCCCTCTTAGAACTGCTTTTTCTGCATTCCATAGGTTTTGGGTCATTGTGTTTTCATTGTCATTCATTTCTAGGTATTTTTTGATTTCCTCTTTGACTTCTTCAGTTATCTCTTGGTTATTTAGTAGCGTATGGTTTCACCTCCATGTGTTTGTATTTTTTTACAGATTTTTTCCCTGTAATTTATATCTAGTCTCATAGTGTTGTGGTTGGAAAAGATACTTGAATGATTTCAATGTTCTTAAGTTTACCAAGGCTTGATTTGTGACCCAAGATGTGGTCTATCCTGAAGAATGTTCCATGAGCCCTTGAGAAGAAAGTGTATTCTGTTGTTTTTGGATGGAATGTTCTATAAATATAAATTAAGTCCATCTTGTTTAATGTATTTAAAGGTTGTGTTTCCTTATTTTCATTTTGGATGATCTGTCCATTGGTGAAACCAGGGTGTTAAAGTCCCCTACTATTAGTGTTTTACTGTTGATTTCCCCTTTTCTGGCTGTTAGCATTTGCCTTTTGTATTGAGGTGCTCCTATGTTGGGTGCGTAAGTACTTTACAATTGTTATATCTTCTTCTTGGATTGATCCCTTGATCGTTATGTAGTGTCCTTTGTCTCTTGTAATAGTCTTTATTTTAAAGTCTATTTTGTCTCATATGAGAATTGCTACTCCAGCTTTATTTTGATTTCCATTTGCATGGAGTATCTTTTTCCATCCCCTCATTTTCAGTCTTTATGTGTCCCTAGGTCTGAAGTGGGTCTGTTGTAGACAGCATATATCTTGTTCTTGTATCCATTCAGCCAGTTTATGTCTTTTGGTTGGTGCATTTAATCCATTTACATTTAAGGTAATTATTGGTATGTATGTTCCTATTACCATTTTCTTAATTGTTTTGGGTTTGTTATTGTATGTCTTTTCCTTCTCTTGTGTTTCTTGCCTGGCTAGAGAAGTTCCTTTAGCATTTGTTGTAAAGCTTGTTTGGTGGTGCTGAATTCTCTTAGCTTTTGCTTGTCTGTAATGGTTTTAATCTCTCCATCAAATCTGAATGAGATCCTTGCTGGGTAGAGTAATCTTGGTTGTAGGTTTTTCCCTTTCATCACTTTAAATATGTCCTGCCATTCCCTTCTGGCTTGCAGAGTTTCTGCTGAAAGATCAGCTGTTAACCTTATGGGGATTCCCTTGTATGTTATTTGTTGCTGTTCCCTTGCTGCTTTTAATATTTTTTCTTTGTATTTAATTTTTGATAGTTTGAGTAATATGTGTCTTGGCGTCTTTCTCCTTGGATTTATCCTGTATGGGACTCTCTGCACTTCCTGGACTTGATATTTTTCTTTCCCATATTAGGGAAGTTTTCAACTATGATCTCTTCAAATATTTTCTCAGATGCTTTCTTTTTCTCTTCTTCTCTGGGACCCTTATAATTCAAATGTTGGTTCGTTTAATATTGTCCCAGAGGTCTCTGAGAGTGTCCTCAATTCTTTTCATTCTTTTTTTTTTTATTGTGCTATGTGGTAGTTATTTCCACTATTTTATCTTCCAGGTCACTTACCCGTTCTTCTGCCTCAGTTATTCTGCTATTGATTCCTTCTAGAGAATTTTAAATTTCATTTATTTTGTTGTTCATCATTGTTTGTTTGCTCTTTAGTTCTTCTAGGTTCTTGTTAAACGTTTCTTGTATTTTCTCCATTCTGTTTCCAGGATTTTGGATCATCTTTACTAGCATTACTCTGAATTCTTTTTCCGGTAGACTGCCTATTTCCTCTTCATTTGTTTGGTCTGGTGGGTTTTTGACTTTGCTCCTTCATTTGCTGCGTATTTCCCTATGTTCTCATTTTTTAAAAGTTACTGTGTTTGGGGTCTTCTTTTCACAGGCTGCATGTTTGTAGTTCCCGTTGTTTCTGGTGTCTGCCCCTAGTGGGTGAGGCTGGTTGAGTGGCTTGTGTAGGCTTCCTTGTGGAGTGGACTGGTGCCTGTGTTCTGGTGAGTGGGTCTGGATCTTGTCTTTCTGGTGGGTAGGGCTGCATCCAGTGGGGTGTCTGAAAACTGAGTAAGATTTTAGGCAGCCTCTCTGCTAATGGGTGGGGTTGTGTTTCTGTCTTGCTAGTTGTTTGGCATGGGGTATCCAGCACTGGAGTTTGCTGGCTGTTGGGTGGAGCTAGGTCCTCGTGTTTAGATGGAGATCTCTGGGAGAGCCCTTGCTGATTGATATTATGAGGGTTTGGGAGGTCTCTGGTGGTCCAGTGTCCTGAACTCAGTTCTCCCACCTCAGAGGCTCAGGCCTGACAGCAGACTGGAGCACCAAGAGCCTGTCAGCCACATGGCTCGGTAGAAAAGGGAGAAAAAAAGAAAGAAAAAGAAATTAAAATAACATTATTAAAGTAAAAAAATAAAGAGAAGAGAGCAACCAAACCAGTAAACAATTCCACCAATGATAACAAGTGCTAAACACTAAACTAAGATAAACATAAAAACCAGCAACAAATTAGTCACAGACAGCAAACCCCACGTCTACAGTTGCTCCCAAAGTCCACTGCCACAATTTTGGGACAGTTCGTTGTCTATCCAGGTATTCCACAGATGCAGGGTACATCAAGTTGATTGTGGGGATTTAATCCGCTGCTCCTGAGCCTGCCCGGAGAAATTTCCCTTTCTCCTCTTTGTACAGCTCCTGTGGTTTAACTTTGGTTTTGGCCCCACCTCTGCGTGTAGGTCGCCCTTAGGCATCTGTTCCCGCCCAGACAGGAGGGGGTTAAAGCAGCAGCTGATTAGGGGGCTCTTGCTCATTCAGGCCAGGGGGAGGGAGGGGTACGGGAGTTATTAACTGGACTGCGGGGTGAGTCTGCGGTGGCAGAGGCTGGCGTGAGATTGCAACAGCCTGGGGCGCGCCGTGTGTTCTCCCGGGGAAGTTGTCCCTGGATCATGGGACCCTGGCAGTGGCGGGCTGCACAGACTCCTGGGAGGTGGGGCAGTGGTGTGGATAGTAACCTGTGGTTGCACACAGGATTCTTGGTGGCTGCAGAAGCAGCGTTAGTGTTTCTTGCCCGTCTCTGGGGTCTGAGCTGATAACCGCAGCTCACACCCATCTCTGAAGCTCATTTAGGCGGCGCTCTGAATCCCCTCTCCTCGCGCATCCTGAAACAGTGGTCTCTTTCCTCTTAGGTAGGTCCAGACTTTTTCCCGGACTCCTTCCCGGCTAGCTGTGGCGCACTAGCCCCCTTCAGGCTGTGTTCACGCAGCCGACTGCAGTCCTCTCCCTGGGATCTGACCTCCGAAGCCCGAGCCTCAGCTCCCAACCCCCGCCCGCCCTGGCGGGTGAGTAGACAAGCCTCTCGGGCTGGTGAGTGCCGGTCGGCACCGATCCTCTGTGCGGGAGTCTCCCCGCTTTACCCTTTGCACCCTGTTTGTTGCACTCTCCTCAGTGGCTCCGAAGCTTCCCCCCAGCCCACCACAGTCTTTACCAACTTTTCCTCCTTCACAGCTCCCTCCCAGAGGTGCAGGTCCCATCCCTATTCTTTTGACTCTGTTTTTTTCTTTTTTGTTTTGCTGTAGCCAGGGTATTTTCTTGCCTTTTGTGAAGTCTGATGTCTTCTGCCAGCCTTCAGTAGGTGTTCTGTAGGAGTTGTTTCACATGTAGATGTATTTCTGGTGTATCTGTGGGGAGGAAGGTGATCTCCACATCTTACTCCTCCGCCATCTTGAAGGTATCTTCGCCATCTTCCAAAGTATTGTGTTCAACATATACTTACAGTTACCCCTCAGTTCTCAGTTTGTAAGTTTGCAAAGCATTGTTCTCATTAACGCAGAATCAAGGTATATTCCCAGCAGATTATTAAAGGTAAGCTATCTACTAGGTTCATTCTTTCAGTGCATTTTTCCTGAGTAGCTTCTACCTGCCAAGCCACTGTGAGAAATGAGGTTGGCATACACGAATTATTCTCATTATTTTGTGCATTCAACAAACACCGAATCACATTGTTCTATAATATTGAATGGCAAAGATGGTTAAAAGTCATGACAGACTAATTTGACTTTTTGAAATCCTCTAAATCATGAAATAAAAAGAATGATTTATTCTGTCATTAGGTCTTAGAGATTTAAAACCACTATTTGGAATCTTTCGTTTGAATTGATGTTATTTAACTGATTTTATTTACTTATTTTGTTAATTTCATGAGCTTTCAAGTTTTTATCTCGAGTGATCATGCCAGGCAGATCGCAAATTCAGAAGTTGTAGTGCATTTGACAGCACTTACAACAACTAATAATCAGGTTCACTGACAGTGATCTGGTTTCATCAGGTACTGTAATTGCAGATTATACTCTTCATGGTTTCTTCATTGTGTGAATAGTAAGTGTATGAAATCTTGAGTCAACATTTTCTTTTCTGTTGCATAAACAGTGCTGAAAGCTTAATGATCAGCTGAAGAAGAGGCGTAATGAATAGTTGCAGCATTGTTCATTAAGCACCGTGGTGCCTCTTTCTTTGCCATCATTTCATCTGTGCTTGAGTTTTGCATTTCCTTCTAGTCTCTCATTTTCCTTGAGTATCGGACACTCCTCCTGAGGTTAAGTGCAGTGACACACGTGGAGCTTCTATCCTATGACATTGGAAATGTCTCTTCTCCTTGAGCTCACTTTATTTGGAGTCACCGTTCTTTTGAGGATGGTAAATTTGCAGAAAGTGACTCATGCAATCAAGTTATAATAGTTCCTTTTTTTTTTAGGTATATGTGGACTTTTGGATAATAAAACACTGAGCTGCTTTTCTGTAAATTAAGAGTAAAATTTTAAGTGAATTGGAATTGAGATTTGCAGCTTTTTGCTCAATTGATTTTAGGTCACTGTAATACTTTTTTGTAATTTTGTTTCCACCTTTATATACTTTGTGTTATAAATCTTGAAAAACATGCTCTCTTGCTATTTGTTGAGTTAAATCACTGAGTTACTGAAATGTTAACATATGCAATTATTTGGTCTTGTCTATAGCAGCCTGTTGTGACAATGTGCTATTCATATCTTGCCAGGCCAGGCCTCAATTAGGTGCTAACTTAGTAAGAGATCTTACTCAAAAAATGGATTCCAGAAGAAATGATGCAGTTAATAGAAATACCTTTTATTTCAACCGAAGTATGTAAACCATGGCTGTTTATTATATTATGCTCTCTTTTAAAGCTTTGGAATTTGGTAAAGGAAAAGATTCTCAGAAACTACTATTGAAATTGCGAAGTGTGCTTGGCTTAAAGTATAGAGGAAACAAATTTCTAAATAATAGGGAGTTAGCTTCTTTATGTTGTTCTTCAGAAAGCATGGGCTTCTTTGGAACAGAGTTTAATTATCTGTAAATATGAATTAGTTAGGCAGGGTATTCCCATGCTCCCTTAGGTGTTGATATGTCATTTTGGGGAAAAATAAGTCAATGGAGTTATATTCATTATATGAATAATTTGTGATGAGTAATTCCCTAAGCAACATTACAAGCCACCAGATGATAACTTTTTTTTAATTTGCAAAACATATTTATTGTATTGGGATGACAAGTGAGTTAAGAAAAGATAGATTTTATTAACTGAGAATCTTTAGAATTAGGCTATATTTAGGTGAGTTTTAACTGCCATACTTTGTGATAATAGCTAAAGTAGCCTGTTTGTCATCTGTGGTCTATTTCAGGGAAACAAAAAAAATCTGTTGGTGAAATCATCCCCTCCCCAACTTTGTTTTCTGTTTTCATACATTCTTTTTTTTTTTTTTTTTTTTTTCTTTTTTGCGGTACGCAGGCCTCTCACTGTTGTGGCCTCTTCCGTTGCGGAGCACAGGCTCCGGACGTGCAGGCTCAGCGGCCATGGCTCACGGGCGCAGCCGCTCCGCGGCATGTGAGATCTTCCTGGACTGGGGCACGAACCTGTGTCCCCTGCACCTGCAGACGGACTCTCAACCACTGCGCCACCAGGGAAGCCCTGTTTTCATACATTCTTTTTTTTTTTTTTTTTTTTTTATGCGTTACGCGGGCCTCTCACTGTTGTGGCCTCTCCCGTTGCGGAGGACAGGCTCCGGATGCGCAGGCTCAGCGGCCATGGCTCACGGGCCCAGCCGCTCCGCGGCATGTGGGATCTTCCTGGACCGGGGCACGAACCCGTGTCCCCTGCATCGGCAGGCGGACTCTCAACCACTGCGCCACCAGGGAAGCCCTCATACATTCTTGATAGAAGGATTACCTGCTCAGCAGAGTTGGAATTAATTTTGGACCTCTTGCTTATTCAAGAAATAGACTTTTACATAAATTAGAATTTTAAATGAAAAGACCTTTTAAAATCAGAGGCATTATCATAATCATCTATGAAATATTGATGTCCTGAAAATAAATGAAACCGTATGCCACACTTCTAAAAGTCACCAAATCCCAATTTTTTTTTTTTTTTGCGGTACGCGGGCCTCTCACTGTTGTGGCCTCTCCCGTTGCGGAGCACAGGCTCCGGACGCGCAGGCTCAGCGGCCATGGCTCACGGGCCCAGCCGCTCCACGGCATGCGGGATCCTCCCAGACCGGGGCACGAACCCATGTCCCCTGCATCGGCAGGCGGACTCCCAACCACGGAAGTCCCCTGCGCCACCAGGGAAGCCCCAAATCCCAAATTTTTACCTAAAAAGATAGATTGTTTTTAGTCCTCAGTCTCTACAAACTCCTAATTTTTTTCTTAACTGCATTTATTGTGTAGTAATTCATTTTTTCCCCCCAATGGTTAACCACTCTTCACAATAAGTTTTTAAAATTCCAGCCTGTGACAAAGCTCATGCTCTCGTCATGTGTCTGTTTGGGAAGGGCAGCACAGCATGGAATACTTTAAGTGTATTGAAATGATCTGTAGATTCTTTTTCTGCATTTGTGGGTGCCTGTTTCCAAGGTAAATTGAGAAATAAAGGAAAATAAGGAAAAGAGAAAGGAAAGCAGGAAGGAGTGAGGTAGGAAAAGAAAGAGAAAGAAGGAAAAGAAAAGGGACATGACAGGAGACAGGGAGGAAAAGAAATTAAGGGAGACAGGACAGTGATGCTAAAGGCTCAGAAGTTTTCTTTTGCCAATATATTCATATTTATATTTATGACAAATGGCGTGTTTTCATTTACCTTTGAATCCTTTCCCTTTAAAAATGAAGATATTTTCAACTGAGGAAGTTTAAAAATTCTGTCATTTTATTTGAAATACATAATACTCTAGGATAGGTGTTTTTGAGTTAAAGTAATATTGTATTGAAAGGATTTGCAATGTTCAGTTGCAATCTAAAATAAAGGTAGTTTTATTTTCACCTTAAATTGCTTATGTTTAATGTTGTTTTCATTGTGGTCTCCTTCTGGATTAGTCAAATAGCAGGCACAATTTTTTCATTTCACATTCACTGAATCATAAACAGCCCCTTTCCCCCATCACCTTCCTTCACTCACACAATTTTCTCCATTAAGAGAGATTTAAAACAACAACAGTGAAAACCCAAAAAACCAGATCATGTTATTTTTTCCTGAAGCCCTCTGGTGACTTCTTATCATACTTGGGATAAAACCTAAACTCTGTGCCCACTCTACAAGCTCTTATTTCATGCGTCCTCTGATGACATCCTTGAACTTTCTTCTACAAAGAGCCATGCTTGCCTATTACTTGACCTACAGGGTATGTTCTGCTCAGGGTGTCAACTTGTTGTTCCTTTTGCATGGGCCACTCTTCCCTTAGACCTTTTCTCGCTTCATTCAATCCCTGCTGTAGTACACCTTCGAGGAGCTTTCCTGACCAGTGTATCTAAAATAAATTCCCTTTGCCTTCCTCTGCAGTCACTCTTTAACTTCTCAGTTTACCTGGCTTTTTCTTCATAACACTTTTCAATACCTGAACATATATATATATATATATATATATATATATATATATATATACACACACACACACACACACACACATTTGTTGTATAATTGCACGGGTGTGCATGTGTTGAGTGTGTGGGTGTGTGTGTACCACTTGCTCGATTAAAATGTCACCTCTCTGAGGACAGGAATTGGGTCTGCCTTACTGCCCTATTCCCGTTTGTACAGCAGTGGGCTGTTTCAGTTATGGTACCGTTCTTTGTTCACAGGATAAGTGAGTAGACATTGATGGAAGAAGATTAATTATAGTTCCTTGTGTTAAGTGCTGTGAAAAATAAATGGAAGAAATTCATGGGAGAAAGTGAATTATTTTCCTGGGGACCTGGAAAAGGTTTGAAATTGGAGCTGACATTTTAATACATGTCAAAAGATTGGTTTGGCACTGACTGGGAAGAGAAGTAGAGAAGATAATTCCACTTAGAACAGCTTGGGTGACATCTCTGAGTTGGGAAAGAGTATGGAGAATTCACCAAAGAGTGAACTGAACTGTTATTGGACATTCCAACACAATAGTTGCATAAGGGCAAACAGAATGAGGTGGGTCTGGAGAGGAACCGAGAGTTAGATTTGGAAGGAGTTCATAAAGGTTACTAGGCATATGATCAACTTTGTGTATGATAAATGTATTCAGACAACTCTGAAAGGCGGATTGGAGGGAGGCAGAAATGGAGTCAGGAAGGCCAGAAACAGGGTTTACTCAGTAGTCCATGTAAGTGGGAATAGAGAATCAGGGTTGAATTGCAGTAGGAAAGACAAGAGAAGCCCTGTGTCAGTTGAGATTTGTTTAAGCTGACTAAGGTTGTTATTTTGGCTCTGCTTCATAAGTGGGTTGGAGACTTGGGCTCTCTGTAACTCACGAGTCTTCTGTAGTCACAGGAGGGACTTGGTATTCATGGTCCAAGATGGTTACTAGTGCTGTGGCCACCATTTCTGCTCTAGGCAGGGTAGGGTCAAAAAATTGGGGATAAAGCTGGCATGCTTATTCTTTTTTCTTTTCTTTTTTTTTAAATGTACTAAAAACATGTAAAATAAAATTTACAACCTTAATCATCTTTAGGTATACAGCACAGTGGTGTTAACTACATGCACTTTGTTGTACAACAGGTCTCTAGAAATTTTCCATCTTGCAAAACTGAACAATACCCTCTGAACAACTTGCCATTTTCCTCTTCCTCCAGCCATTGGCAACCACTGTTCTACTTTCTGTTTCTGAGTTTGACTACTTTAGATACCTCATGTAAGTGAAATCATGCAGTGTTTGTCTTTTTGTGATGGGCTTAGTTCACTTAGCATAGTGTCCTCAGAATTCGTGTATACTGTAACACATGACAAGATCCTTCTTCTTGAGGCTGAATGATAGTCCTTTGTATATTTTCTACCACATTTCCTTTATCTAAATTTGTCTACTGAGGAACATTTAGCTTGCTTCCAACTTTTGGCTTTTGTGAATAGTTTTGGAATGAACAGAGATGTGCAAATATGATTTTGAGATCCCATTTTCAGTTCAGTATACATATTCAGAAGTGAGTTGCTGGGTCATATGGTAATTCTTATTTTTAATTTTTTAAGGATTCTTTATACTGTTTTCCATAACAGCTGCACCATTTTACATTCCCACCAGTGGTGCACAAGGGTTCTAATTTCTGCACATTTTCACCAACAGTTGTTATTTTCTTATTTGTTTCTTTTTCTTTTTTTCTTTTTTTCCAAATAATGGCCATCCTAACAGGCTTTAGGTGATAGCTCATTTTGGTTTTAATTTGCCTTTCTCTGATGAGTAGTGATTGAGCATCTGTTCATGTGCTTTTGACCATTCATATATTTTCTTTAGTGAAATGCTTATTCAAGTCCTTTGGCCATTTAAAAAACTGGGTTATTGAGTTATTTTGTTTGTTTGTTTTTCAGGTGTATAGCAAAGTGATTCAGTTTGTTTGTTTGTTTTGAGTTGTAGGAGTTCTTTATATATTCTGGATATTAATTCCTTATCTGATATGTGGTTTGCAAATATCCTCTCCTATTCCACAGGTTGCCTTTTCACTCTGTTGATTGTTTCCTTCACTGTGCAAAAGTTTTTAAATTTAATGCAGTTCATTTGTCTATTTTTGCCTTTGTTGCTTCTTGTGCTTTTGCTCTCATGTCCACGAAATCATTGCCAAATCCAATGTCATGAAGCTTTCTCCCCTATGTTTTCTTTTAGGAGTTTTACAGTTTCTGGATTTAATTAAGTCTGTGGTCCGTTTTGAATTAATTTTTGTATACAATGTAAGATAATGGTCCACATTTACTCTTTTGCATGTGGTTATCCAGTTGACCCAACACCATTTGTTGAAAAGAGATTGTTTTTCCCTCCTTATGTAGCCTTGACATCCTTGTCTAAGATCGTTTGACCATATATGAAAGGGTTTATTTCTGGGCTCTCTATTCCATTCTAGTGGCCTATGTGTCTTCCTTTATGCTAGTACCATACTGTTTTGATTATTGTAGCTTTGTAGTATGTTTGAAATCAGGACTATGTGGCTTCTGGCTTTGCTTTTCTTTCTCAAGATTATCTTGGTGATTCATGATACTTTGAAATTCCATATGGATTTTAGGATTTTTTTTCTACTTCTTTTAAAAAAAGCCATTTGGATTTTGATAGGAATTGCATTGAATTAGTAGGTTGTTCTGTGTAATATGGACATTTTTAACAATATTAAGGTTTATAATTCATGAACATGGTATATTTTCCCATTTTTTGGTATCTTCTTTAATTTTTTTATTGGTGTTCTTTGTTTTCAGTGTACAAGTCTTTTGCCTCCTTGGTTAAGTTTATTCTGAAGTATTTTTTTTTTGTTTTGATTTTATTATAAATGGGATTGTTTTCTTGATTTGCTTTTCCAGTCATTTGTTGTTAATGTATAGAAATACAATTGATTTTTGTTTGTAGAATCTATATCCTGTGACTTTTCTTTATTCTAACATTATTTGGTGGAATCTTTCTACATATAAGATTATTTCATCTGTGAACAGAGGTAATTTTACTTCTTCCTTTCCATTTTAGATGCCTTTCTCTTTTCTTTTTCTTTTTAATTACTCTGGCTAGGACTTCCAGTACTACATTGAATAGAATTGGTGAGAGTGGGCATCCTTGCATTGTTCCTGATCTTAAAAGGAAAACTTTCAAGTTTTACTGTTGAGCATGTTGTTAGCTGTGGTATTTTCATATATGGCTTTTATTATGTAGAGATAATGTGCTTCTATTCCTATTTTTTTCTCTCTTTATTGAGATGATCATGTGGTTTTTTGTCCTTCATTCTGTAAATGTGGTGTATTACACTGACTGATTTTTATATATTGAACCATCCTTGCATTTCAGGAATAAACCCACTTGGTCATGGTGTATAATCTTTTTAATGTACTGTTGAATTCAGTTTGCTAGTATTTTCTGATGATTTATTAGTGATATTGATCTGTAGTTTTCTTAAGTAGTATCTTTGGGTTTATTCTCAGGCAAATGCTGGCCTCTTCCATTTGAATTTGGAAGTGTTCCCTCTTCCATTTTTTGAAAGAGTTTGCAAAGGATTGGTATGTATTCTTCTCTAAATATTTTGTGCAGTTCTCCAGTGAAACCATCTGGTTCTGGGCTCTTCTTTGTTGGGAGGTTTTTGATTACTGATTTAATCTCCTTAGTAGTTATAGGTCTTTTTAGATATTCTATTTCTTCATGATTCAGTCTTCGTCAATTGTAGGATTCTAGGAATTTATCAGTTTCTTCTAGGTTTTTCAAATTGTTGATGTGTAATTGTTCATAGTAGTCTTTTATGATCCTTTTTATTTCTGTGGCATCAGTTGTAATGTTTCCTCTCTCATTTCTGATTTTTGATATTTGAGTCTTCTCTCTTTTTTCTTAGTCTTGCTAACATTTTGTCTATTTTGTTTATCTTTTCAGAAAACCCACTCTCAGTTTTGTTGATGTTTTCCAGTTCTCTATTTCATTGATTTCTATCTAATCTTTTATTATTTCTTTCCTTCAGCTGACTGGGTCTAGTTCTTTTTTTTCTAGTTCTCTGAGATATCCAGTTAGGTTGTTGATTTGAGATCTTTCTTATATTTTAATGTAGGCATTTACTGCTGTCAACTCTCTTCTTAGTATTGCTGTTGTTGTATCCCATTTTCATTTTCATTTGTCTCAAGATACCTTTTAATTTCCCTTGTGATTTCTTTTTTGACCCATTGGGAGTTCAAGAGGATGTTGTTTAGATTCCATATATTTGTGAATTTTCCAGTTTTCTTTTTTGCTATTGATTCCAAGTTTCATTCCATTGTGGTTAGAAAAGATACTTGCTAGTTTGATATTAAATGTTTTAAGACCTGTTTTGTTTTGTAACTTACCATGTGATTTATCCTGGAGAATGTTCCATGTCCATTTGAGAAGACTGTGTATTCTGCTGTTGTTGGATGGAGCGTTCGGTATATTCTTTCAGGTCTAATTGGTCTATAGTGTTGTTCATATCTTCTGTTTTCTTATTTATCTGTTTGATTATTTTTGAGTTTTCTTTTAAAGAAAGTTCCCAGAAGCTGCTTGCAGTTCACTAGCCTGTTCTCATTGGTTCTCCTTCGTCATGTCTAGCTGCAAAGAGGCTTGAGGGTAGTTCAATTCTGGTTGTCTATGTGCATATGTAAAGATTATATTACTATGACAAAATTGGTCAATGGATATTAGGGGACATATACCGGACTGTCTAAAATATTGGAACAGAATCTGATATTTTTAAGGTGCTGAATCTATGTTTTAACACATCTTAATTCTGACTAGGCTTCTCATCTTATTAATGAAGGAAGCTTGAAGCCCTCCCTTGTGTGTCTATGATATATGAGCTTTTACCTTCTCATTTATGAAGTTACAATAGATATATAATTCTTACCTTTTTATGTGTTCTCTAAGAAGCACAGTAGAAATAAAATGGAGCTTTAAAAGTTTAAAATGATCCTGCAGGGAATCCAAGATGAAAAAGATATATAATGCCAAATTACTTCCACCCATGTTGTTACATACCTTATTAACAGCATGCACAAGAGACAATTTTATTTCTAGATTTTACTGCCCCACTGCATAATTTTTACTTGTGACTACCAAAGAATATGAAATAAGAAGGTAGTCTTTTGGGAGACATTATGCATCTATGCCATTGAGTCTCACCACTGAAAGTTGTGCTTATTAATCACTTCTCCATCACTAAAAATTGATAACAGGTAAGATTAAAAGAAATTTTAGTGAGATAAGTTTGTAGTTTGGTGCCTAACTTGAAATTCGCATTTCAAGGCAACTTATATGGCTATCTATATGTTCATATATTAATTTTAGAAAAAATACTATGAACAAAAACTGTAGGTGTGTAAAGTGGTTCTGATCACACCATTTGGAGGACTGGAATAAACATTAAAGTCTTTCTTATACCTGGCTATGGGGTCATTTTAAAATCATCATATTTATTTATATCAATTTTGTGAAATTGGTATAATTTAAAGAAGAGAAAAAAATGAGCTTTAGAGAAGTTACAACAGTGAATGATAGACCCTGCTTTTCTTATCAGTGTGTACAGTTTTTCTTCACAGTATGCTTTGTAGTTCCGGGACATTCTAGAGAAACCTCTCCAGGGTCAACACAGGATATGTTTTTGGGGCTTGAGAAGAGAGGTAAATACACTTTCTGGGGACCAGACTCTGGGATATCCAACCTCCTGCAACCACAGAGTTTGGGCTTGATATTTTTATATATTGGACTCCTGCATTAGCTTTTTTTCCCCTTTTTTTTTAGCTGTACACGGGCCTCTCACTGCTGTGGCCTCTCCTGTTGCGGAGCACAAGCTCTGGACGCGCAGGCTCAGCGGCCATGGCTCACGGGCCCAGCCGCTCTGCGGCATGTGAGATCTTCCCGGACTGGGGCATGAACCCGTGTCCCCTGCATCGGCAGGTGGACTCTCAACCACTGTGCCACCAGGGAAGCCCCTGCATTAGCTTTTCCTGAAAAAAAGTGGTTGAGGCCAAAGGAACCGCTGCACTAAATCATGCTGTGTTTAAGTTTCCTCCAACAGAAGATCACATTTCAGAAGTCATTTCATCAAAGTTTAGCTCTTTCTTGTCCTTCCCCTCTCCACCACTTCTTTGCAGACCCAAAATTTCATGATTTATTCCTGTACTTTAAAATATATGTTTAGTGGTGGAAGATTTATCTTTGCACAAATGAGTAATTCAGAGGATAGAATTTCCCTGAGATTAGTTTACAAAGTGAAGACTCTGACCCCAGGATTGAAATTTCTAGGGCATCAAAGATGTTTGTGCTGTTTCCTTTACATATCAGAAATGTGGTGGGTTTCAGTGCTTCATTGTGAACACAATCTTGGAAAAAAGAAGTGGAATGCATGAACCAGCAGAAAAGGCACGTTATATACTTCAGATGCTACCCCTTTTCCAAAAAGATTTGTAGTCCTCAGCTTTTGCTGTGAGTAGGACTCATTACACCAACTCTCTCCTTGAGTTTTTTTTTGGGGGGTGGGGGTTGGGGTGTGATTAACTCAATCTCTTACTGCAGAGTTTTTTATTTTATTTTTTCATTTATACAGGTGACATTGATCATTTTTTAAAAAAATCTGTATTTATATACAGCATGTGTTGTATCTCAGTTTGTTTTTCTCTTTAAGTTTTAAACGTAAATTGCATCCAAAATAATATACCCCCTCTATAATTAGGTAGAGAAAAAAACTGTTATCAGTCGCTGACTAGTGACATTTTCCTTGAAATTTCCATTTTTCTTATAAACCTTAGGATATACCTTAAACTAAGTAGATGTTTAAGTCATGAAGGCAAAAATCCATCAAGTTCCCAAATTCTCTACTGAGTTAATACCAAGCCTCTTAGCTGCTGTCAACCTATCACTCTAGTTTCATACTCTCACTCAGCTTATGTTTTTGTTAATTGCATTTGGGTACCTTTATATATACAGCAGGTGAACCCTTTTATAAATTTATTTATTTATTTATTTATTTATTGGCTGTCATAGGTCTTTGTTGCTGTGTGTGGGCTTTCTCTAGTTGGGGCGAGCAGGAGCTACTCTTCGTTGCGGTGCACGGGCTTCTCATTGTCCTGGCTTCTCTTGCTGTGGACCACGGGCTCTAGGCACGTGGGCTTCAGCAGTTGTGGTGCACGGGCTTAGTTGCTCTGCGGCATGTTGGGTGTTCCTGGCCCAGTGCTCGAACCCGTGTCCACTGCATTGGCAGGCGGATTCTTAAGCACTGCTCCACCAGGGAAACCCCTGACCCCTTTTAGTATAAACCTCGAGACCAGCAATAGTTGTCTCCAGACAGCGAGTGCATGGTGAATTCATTATGATATAATTATCAAATATAAATAATACACATGATTTTGTGATTAGTCTTTTGAGGGTTAATACTCTACAAACATTAACATCAATCACATCAGTTTTTTAGAATATTAAAATTAGATTCTTCTAAATAAGAATGGCTTTCTATTTGCCATTTTGTGTTTTCTCCTTATAACATTGATATTTTAGTATGACATCATTACCCTTATCACATGGGCATATTTTCTACTTCCTGCCTCCTATTTCATTGATTACAGAATTAGTTATATTAAATTTTTGGCTGACATGTGCCATCCTTAAAAATCTCTGGCTTCTCACTTATCCATGCTTCTGGAAAGCATCTCTTGAAACAGTCTCTTCCAATTTCCCACTAAAATGCCCACTAAAAAAGACATAGACAAAGAGGAAACCCATACAACTGCCATCTCGTTTCTGCCTCATACAAACAGGCAACCCACTACCTGTATCTGAAAGGGGTAGATGTAAAGCCAGTCTGGCCAGGTTGAGAATAAAACAGAAGTGAGTTAACCTTGATACGAACCAGAAAGTTTTGATAAGACTATTCTGAAAAAGGAAGAAAAACATTTCAGGCCCCTCTTATTGTTTAACTGCCTGGTTCAGAGGCCAAAATCTTCACTGGCTAGAAAACAGAGCATCTTTCTATTTTAAAGAAGTAACTTTTGCTCTAGCTTAACATAGTATTCTATTACTGATGATTTTTTTCCTTACATTTACTCATGGATTGCACCTCCATGTTGAGAGTTGGGTGCCCTGAAGAGGAATGGAAACTGATGGTGACTTTGCTCACCATGACTAGTGGAGTCTCCACAGATTGGGGCTAAGACCTGGGTGAACCAGGTAGAACCAGTGTGTAACTGGGTGTGCTGAGACCATCGTGCTCCTGTTCCACCTCAGCCCAGCAGAACCTCAGTGGGTGCATGACTTCTGTTCACCAGACACAGCTTGTGATGTCCACTTGTTTTTGACCTGAGAAGGGGATTTAACAGTCACTCAAATGGAAGTAAGCAGAGATAAGAAAATCCATACGCCATGCCTATGGGTAAGCACCAGACAAGACAGCATTGGACCTGTAATATACAGAGGCTCACAGAGTGCTGGCAACCTACATATTTGGAGGAAGAGTATACTTCTGATACAAGAGCGATAAACTAAAATAAAAATGTAAAAAGTAATTATATAGCTATAAGAGAATTTTTAAAAAACCATGTATTAATATCCAAAGTCTCAAGAAATATACCACCATATCCCCTTCTTGAAAGAATAAAATAAAATTTAATTTGACTTCCTGAAAAAAGTGAAATCAAGTGCCAGGCCTCATCATCCCCTCTCTCCCTCTCCCAACCATGTGGCTGACAGGGTCTTGGTGCTCTGGCTGGGTGTCAGGCCTGAGCCTCTTAGGTGGGAGAGCTGAGTTCAGGATATTGGACCACCAGAGACCTCCTGGCCCCACGTAACATCAAACGACTAGAGCTCTCCCAGAGATCTCCATCTCAATGCTAAGACCCATCTCCATTCAACGACCAGCAAGCTACAGTGCTGGACACCCCATACCAAACAGCTAGTAAGACAGGAAAACAACCCCACCCATTATCAGAGAGGCTGCCTAAAATCATAATAAGTTCACAGACACCCAAAAACACACCACCGGACACAGTCCTGCCCATCAGAGGGACAAGATCGAGCCTCATTCCTTCTGATTCTCTAGAAGGAATCAATAACAGAGTAACTGAAGCAGAACTTCAGATAAGTGACCCGGAAGATGAAATAGTGGACATAACTACTGCAGAGCAGAATAAAGAAAAAAGAATGAAAGGAATTGAGGACAGTCTTAGAGACCTCTGGGACAACATTAAACACACCAACAGGGGCTTCCCTGGTGGCGCAGTGGTTGAGAATCTGCCTGCTAATGCAGGGGACACCGGTTCGAGCCCTGGTTTGGGAAGATCCCACATGCCGCGGAGCAACTACGCCCGTGAGCCACAACTGCTGAGCCTGCGTATCTGGAGCCTGTGCTCCACATCAAGAGAGGCCGCGCTAGTGAGAGGCCCGCGCACCGCGATGAAGAGTGGCCCCCACTTGCCACAACTAGAGAAAGCCCTCGCACAGAAACGAAGACCCAACACAGCAAAAATAAATAAATTAATTAATAAACTCCTACCCCCAACATCTTAAAAAAAAAAAAAAAAAAAAACACACCAACATTCGAATTATAGGGGTCCCAGAAGAAGAAGAGAAAACAAAGGGACTGAGAAAATATTTGAAGAGATCACAGTTGAAAACTTCCCTAATATGGGAAAGGAAGTAGTCAGTCAAGTCCAGGAAGTGCAGAGAATCCCATACAGGATAAATCCAGGAGAAACACTACAAGACACATATTAATCAAACTATTAAAAATTAAATACAAAGAAAAAATATTAAAAGCAGCAAGGGAAAAGCAACAAGTAACATACACGGGAATCCCCATAAAGTTAACAGCTGAGGCAGGACATATTTAAAGTGATAAAAGAGAAGGGCCTACAACCAAGATTACTCTATCCAGCAAGGATCTCATTCAGATTTGACGGAGAAATTAAAACCTTTACAGACAAGCAAAGGCTAAGAGAATTCAGCACCACCTAACCAGCTTTACAACAAATGGTAAAGGAACTTCTCTAGGCAGGAAACACAGGAGAAGGAAAAGACCTACAATAACAAATCCAAAACAATTAAGAAAATGGTAATAGGAATGTACATATAGTACGTACATACATACAATTCCCATATCAGACAAAATAGAAATAGACTTTAAAATAAAGACTATTACAAGAGACAAAGAAGGATACAACATAGTGATAAAGGGATCAATCCAAGAAGAAGATATAATAATTGTAAATATTTAGGCATCCAACATAGGAGCACCTCAATACATAAGGCAAATGCTAACAGCCAGAAAAGGGGAAATCGACAGTAACATAATCATAGTAGGGGACTTTAACACCCCACTTTCACCAATGGACAGATCATCCAAAATGAAAATAAATAAGGAAACACAAGCTTTAAATGGTACATTAAACAAGATGGACTTAATTGATATTCTATCAAAAAACAGCAGATTAAACTTTCTTTTCAAGTGCTCATGGAATGTTCTCCAGGATAGATTATATCTTGAGTCACAAATCAAGCCTTGGCAAGTTTAAGAAAATTGAAATCTTATCAAGTACCTTTTCCGACCACAACACTTTGAGACTAGATATCAGTTACAGGAAGAAAATCTGTAAAAAATACAAACACAGGGAGGCTAAACAATACACTACTAAATAACCAAGAGATCACTGTAGAAATCAGAGAGGAAATCAAAAAATACCTGGAAACAAATGACAATGAAAACATGAAGACCCAAAACCTATGGGATGCAGCAAGAGCAGTTCTAAGAGGGAAGTTTGTAGCAATACAATCCTACCTGAAGAAACAAGAAACACCTCAAATAAACAACCTAACCTTACACCTAAAGCAATTAGAGAAAGAAGAACAAAAAAACCCCTAAAGTTAGCAGAAGGAAAGAAATCATAAAGATCAGATCAGAAATAAATGAAAAAGAAATGAAGGAAACAATAGCAAAGATCAATAAAACTAAAAGCTGGTTCTTTGAGAAGATAAACAAAATTGATAAACCATTAGCCAGACTCATCAAGGAAAAAAAGGGAGAAGACGCAGATCAAGAGAATTAGAAATGAAAAAGGAGAAGTAACAACTGACACTGCAGAAATACAAAGGATCATGAGAGATTACTACAAGCAACTATATGCCAATAAAATGGACAGCCTGGAAGAAATGGACAAATTCATAGAAAAGCACAACCTTCTGAGACTTAACCAGGAAGAAATAGAAAATATGAACAGACCAATCACAAGCACTGAAATTGAAACTCTGACTAAAAATCTTCCAACAAATAAAAGCCCAGGACCAGATGGCTTCACAGGCAAATTCTGTCAGACATGTAGAGAACAGTTAACACCTATCCTTCTCAAACTCTTCCAAAATATAGCAGAGGGAGGAACACTCCCAAACTCATTCTCCGAGGCCACTATCACTCTGATACCAAAACCAGACAAAGATGTCACCAAAAAAAGAAAACTACAGGCCAATATCAATGATGAACATAGATGCAGAATATCCTTAACAAAATATTAGCAAACAGAATCCAACAGCACATTAAAAGGATCATACACCAGATCAAGTGGGGTTTATCCTACGAATGCAAGGATTCTTCAATATATGCAGATCAATCAATGTGATAAACCCTATTAACAAATTGAAAGAGAAACACCATATGATAATCTCAATGGATGCAGAAAAAGCTTTTGACACAATTCAATACCCATTTACCATAAAAACCCTCCATAAAGTAGGCATAGAGGGCACTTACCTCAACATAATAAAGGCCATATATGACAAACCCACATCTAACATCGTTCTCAATGGTGAAAAACTGAAACCATTTCCACTAAGATCAGGAACAAGACAAGGTTGCCCACTCTCACCACTATTATTCAACATAGTTTTGGAAGTTTTAGCCACAGCAATCAGAGAAGAAAAAGAAATAAAAGAAATCCAAATCGGAAAAGAAGTAAAACTGTCACTGTTTGCAGATGATGTGATAGTATACATAGAGAGTCCTAAAGATGCTACCAGAAAACTACTATAGCTAATCAATGAATTTGGTAAAGTAGCAGGATACAAAATTAATGCACAGAAGTCTCTTGCATTGCTGTACAATAGTGATGAAAAATCTGAAAGAGAAATTAAGGAGACACTCCCATTTGCCACTGCAACAAAAAGAATAAAATACCTAGGAATAAATCTACCTAAGGAGACAAAATACCTGTATGCAGAAAGCTCTAAGACACTGATGAAAGAAATTAAAGATGATACAAACAGATGGAGAGATATACCATGTTCTTGGATTGGAAGAATCAACATTGTGAAAATGACTATACTACACAAAGCTATCTACAGATTCAGTGCAATCCCTATCAAACTACCAATGGCATTTTTCACAGAACTAGAAAGAAAAATTTCACAATTTGTATGGAAACACAAAAGACCCCCGAATAGCCAAAGCAATCTTTTTTTAAAAAAATTATTTTTTTATTTCTTATTTTTGGCTGCGTTGGGTCTTCATTGCTGCATGCGGGCTTTTCTCTAGTTGTGGTGAGAGGGGGCTACTCTTTGTTGTGATGAGCGGGCTTTTCATTGTGGTGGCTTCTCTTGTTGTGGAGCACGGGCTCTAGGCATGCAGTCTTCTGTAGTTGTGGCTCCCATGCTCAGTAGTTGTGGCTCCCGGGCTCTAGAGTGCATGCTTAGTAGTTCTGGCACATGGGCTTAGTTGCTCCACAGCATGTGAGATCTTCCCAGACCAGGGCTCAAACCCATGTCCCCTGCATTGGCAGGCGGATTCTCAACCATTGTGCCACCAGGGAATCCCACCAAAGCAATCTTGAGAAAGAAAAATGGAGCTGGAGGAATCAGGCTTTTGGACTTGAGACTATACTACAAAGCTACAATAATCAAGACAGTATGGTACTCGCACAAAAACAGAAATATGAATCAATGGAGCAGGATAGAAAGTCCAGAGATAAATCCACGCGCATATGGTCACCTTATCTTTGATAAAGGAGGCAAGAATATACGATGGAGAAAAGACAGCCTTTTCAATAAGTGGTATTGGGAAAACTGGACAGCTACATGTAAAAGAATGAAAGTAGAACACTCCCTAACAGCGTATACAAAAATAAACTCAAAATGGATTAAAGACCAAATGTAAGGTCAGACACTATAAAACTCGTGGAGGAAATCATAGGCAGAACACTCTATGACATAAATCACAGCAAGATCCTTTTTGATCCACCTCCTAGAGAAATGGAAATAAAAACAAAAATAAAGAAATGGGACCTATTGAGACTTAAAAGTTTTGCACAGCAAAGGAAACCATAAACAGGATGAAAATACAACCCGCAGAATGGGAGACAATATTTGCAAATGAAGAAAGTGACAAAGGATTAATCTCCAAAATTTACAGGCAGCTTATGCAGCTCAATATCAAAAAAACAAACAACCCGATCCAAAAATGGGCAGAAGATCTAAATAGACATTTCTCCAAAGAAGATCTGCAGATTGCCAACAAACACATGAAAGAATGCTCAACATCACTAATCATTAGAGAAATGCAAGTCAAATCACCTCACACCAGTCAGAATGGCCATCATCAAAATATCTACAAACAATAAATGCTGGAGAGGGTGTGTAGAAAAGGCAACCCTCTTGCACTGTTGGTGGGAATGTAAATTGATGCAGCCACTATGGAGAACAGTGTGGAGTTTTCTTAAAAAACTAATAACAGAACTACCATATGACCCAGGAACCCCACTACTGGGCATATACCCTGGGAAAACCATAATTCAAAAAGAGTCATGTACCACAATGTTCATTGCAGCTCTATTTACAATAGCCAGGACATGGAAGCAATGTAAGTGTCCATCAACAGATGAATGGATAAAGAAGATGTGGCACATGTATACAATGGAATATGACTCAGCCATAAAAAGAAATGAAATTGAGTTATTTGTCGTGAGGTGGATGGACCTAGAGTCTGTCATACAGAGTGAAGTACGTCAGAAAGAGAAAAACAAATACTGTATGCTAACACATATATATGGAATCTAAAAAAAAAAAAAAAAGCTCTGACAAACCTAGGGATAGAACAGGAATAAAGACGCAGATGTAGAGAATGGACTTGAGGACACGGGGAGGGGGAAGGGTAAACTGGGACGAAATGAGAGAGTGGCATGGATATATATATACACTACCAAATGTAAAATAGATAGCTAGGGGAAAGCAGCCTCATAGCACAGGGAGATCAGCTCGGTGCTAGCGGTGATAGCGGGGTGGGATGGGAGGCAGACGCAAGAGGGAGGAAATATGGGCATATATGTACACATATAACTGATTCACTTTGTTATAAAGCAGAAAGTAACACAATATTGTAAAGCAATTATACTCCAATAAAGATGTTTTAAAAAAAAACTAAAAGAAAAATCAAGTGATGAAAACTGAGAAATATCACTATAAATGTAAGAAAAATATTATTTGAAAAATATTGAACTTAAAGATAATGATTGGAAATGTGGTTACAAGACTAAATGATTCATAAAGGATAGTAAGGGTCTGGGCAAGGGAAGGCAAGGCAGTTTCAATATCCCTTGTCTTTCATGGCAGGAGTCGAAAGACACAATTTTATGCTGGACTTGCATACTGAAAGAGAAAGGTGACGGTGAATCACAGGGAGTCAATTTGAATAATGTGATGAATGAAACTTCTACACATCTTGAGCTGTAAATCACAAATGGAAATTACCCATTCTATTAAAGAACTCAGGGCACAGTTTCAAAAATGTAAAGTGTATTTACTATAAACACTGTGATATAAAGGCAAACCCCTTAGTCTGGCATGATCTGGACCTTTGGGGTCTGACTTCCCCTGCCATTCTAAGCCACTACTTCCCACTACTTCCCAGCACCAGCCGTAGCTCCATCCAGATTCCTCTGCTTTTGGTCTCAAGTCAAACCTATCTCTGGGATGATCTCATGCCTCCCTCCCCCAGCCCACCTAGACTTATGGTCTTTTTAACCCCGTCCTCTTCATAGAGCTTGTTTGAGGCTCACCCACTTCTCAGTGATCTTTGTCTTCCTGATTCAACGTTCTAGTCATTGCCTGAGTATTTCATGTGACATAGTTGGATTGGGCCTTATATTAATAGCTTCATTTTCATTGTTTTGTTTTGTCTCCATAAATTGATTTTAATTTCTGGAAGATGTGGATGGTATCCTCTTTACCCTTCTTTTTAAAAATTTTTAATTAAAAAATTCTGCAAGCCCTTGCCCAATATTAATCACTTGGTTCACTGAATGAACAAGAATAAAGATAGTGATACCCTTTAGCAATGCTGAGTTACATTTTATCTTCATCTCCATGTTCTAATCTATGATTTTTCCCCATAGATATTTTCTGGGAATTGAGCCATTGGTGTTTTATAGAATACATAATACTTTTGCTCTGAAAACAGGAATAATCTTGTACTTCAGGATATTTATGTAAGTGCAGTTAGATAAGGCAAACTTTTTCGTGGTCATGCAGTAGGGGATGGTGTTATCAGTTGACTTGTTCTATGTCCCCCACCCCGGCCCCCTGACTATTCATCAGTTGGAGTTCTAACCTCCAGTACCTCAGAATGTGACCTTATTTGGAACTAAGGTTATTGCAAATGTAATTCGTTAACCTCGAATGAGGTCTTACTGGAATAGGGTAGACCCGTAATCCAGCATGAGTGGTGTCCGTATGAAAAGGGGAAATTTGGCACAGACACGGACACAGAGAGAATGCCGTGTGGAGAAGTCAGAGATCAGGTTAATGTATCTACAAGCTAAGTAACACCAAAGATGGCCAGCAAACCACCAGAAGCCAGGAGAGAGGTATGGACATATTCTCCCTCACAGCCCTTCTAGAAGGAACCAACCCTGTCCACACCTCGATCTCAGACTTCCTGCCTCCAGAACTGTGAGACAATAAACTTATGTTGTTAAAGCTACCCAGTCTGTGGTTCTTTTGTTACCATCGCCCTGGCCAATTAATACAGCTGGTATTTTTTACTGAGAAATAGAAAGGAAAAAGCACTCTTTTGCCTGTATGTTTATGGTAAAGTACAGTTGACCCTTGAACAGCATGGGGGCTAGAGGCACCCACCCTCCCTGCAGTGGGAAATCTACCTGTAATTTTACAGTCTCTCTTGCGTATCCGTGATTCTGCATCCACGGATTCAACAAATTGCCCATTGTGTAGTCCTGTAATATTTACTCTTAAAAAAAAAATCCATGAATAAGTGGACCCGTGTAGTTCAAACCTGTGTTGTTCAGGGGTCAACTCTAGTTGTTCTTTCTTTGTAACTTAAACCATCAAGTGAAACCCAGGTGGAAAAGGTGCTCTGTCTATACTTAATTGCCCTGGAGGACTCTTGGCAGCTTGGGAGACCTGATGTACCAAATTCTTGGACTGGGTGGCAAGGGATGTTCCACACACTGGGAGGTCAGTTTTGGGTTGTCTGTAATGTGATTATAAGAAGGAAATGTGTGTGTGTTTTAACAAAGAATAACCTATACAGCTAAAATCATGGGATTATGCTCACTGGCTAACACACTCATAAAAAGAAAATATTTTGTGACTAGATGAGTTTTCCATCATGTGCATGCATCTGCTAATTACCATGGCTCTCTGATGCTCAGAACACACCTCTGTGTGAACTTGGTGTTATGCATGGAACAGATTTTTGCAGTTCAGCAGGCTGAAAATGAAACTCAGCCTCTTGTTTAGGAATGGGCTTTGGTCTCTCTTAGTGTTTTCATTTTCCCCAAATGAATCTCTTACTGCGCTAGTTTCCTAGGGCTGCCATAACGAAGTAGTACAATCCGGGTGGTTTACAACTTTGGAAGTTTATTGTCTCACAGATTTGGAGACTAGAAATCCAAGACCAAGTTATCAGCAAGTTATCGAATATGTAGGAGAAGGATCCTTCCTTGATTCCTCCAATTTCTAATAATCCCAGACATTCCTTGGTTTATAGCAGCATAATCTCAATCCCTGCTTCCATCTTTACATGGTGTCCTCCCTGTGTCTCTTCACATCTTCCCTCTGTGTGTGTCCTTCTCTGTGTCCAAATTTCCCAGTCATATTCGGTCAGGCCCACCTTAATAACCTCACTTTAATTCTATTAGCCCTCTAATGACCCTGTTTGCAAATAAGGTAACATTCTGAGCTTCTGGGGGCGGTGGTTAAGACTTCAACTTCTCCTTTTTTTGGAAACACAATTCAACTCAACATCAACACTAACCAAAGAGACTTTTCAGGCTGGGGCCCAGGTTGTCTCTTAGCTGACTGAAGTTCCATGAATGGATGTTCCAGTTGCAAACAGCAGGGCATCATTGTAGCCATTGGTCTTGACCCCTTTGCTTACAGTAACATTCTGATAGTCTCATTATGTATATAACCTCTGTGCTCTCCAGTTTGCCCTGAGAGCCCTGGAGTAAATATGTTTTGAGAATATGCTATTTTCTCTAGTAGGTAGTGTTGCTAGGTTAGCAGAGCCCACTGACAGTACTTAAACATTTTCTGTCTTTGCACACCTGAAGGTTATGACGTAGTCTGACAACAGGCCATGGAAACAGTGGCTAATATGGTGGAAGTACTGGCAGAGACCAGAGTACTCAGTCATCTCAGGGATGGGCTGTGAGGTTGGACAAAGCTGACATCTCGGTGAGAAACTCAGGCATCCCAGATTTGAGTATTTTGGAATTGAACCCTATATCTGTGTCATATTTGATTGATAACACTAAGAAATTTACTTAACTTCTGAGTGTTTTCATTTTAAAAACAGGATTATTAATGCCTCTCTTGCAGAGTAAAGAGTGCTTGACCCATAGTCAGTGCTTCTTGTTTGGGAGCTGCATATTCTATTCCCTAATCATTGCATCTACAGACTCAACCCTCAGACCCAAGTTTACCATAACCTGCCAGCATTACATGTGCTGAGTCCTTTCCCTCTCTTCTAAAATCCATGGGGTACGGGAAAGTTGATGCTTTTCAGTGCTCCCTGAACCCTCAGATTCCAGGAAAACATGCATAGCTTTTATAGAAAGGAAGGAAGTGTATAGTTCATTTTTCTTGAGATGATGCCCTTCCTTCTCAGGCCAGTGGTTCTGGCCATGTGAGGATTTTGTCATTCCTAGTCAGTTTAGAGATTATCTCATTCACACTAGAATGAGGGACTCTTGTTTGCCATTTAGCCCTTTCTGCAAAAACATGGGGTGTTTTGCTGGACTGAGACATTTGCTAACTGTTAGGGCAAGCTGTACTGTGGGAAGATACTGGAGGTGGAAAGAAAAGGTCTGGGTGTGAATTCTATCACCAGTATTCACTAGGCAAGCAATTTCACTTTTATCAACCTCTGTTTTCTCCAAATGTGAGGTTAGGGAGCATCCATAAGACCATCCTCACTTTTAACACCAGTTGCAAGTTTGGGGGTCTGACACCAGTCACAAACTCAAGGGTTCCAAAGACGACCCTTAGGCTCAGTGATGCACTAGAAGGACTCCCAGAACTCAAAGATGTTATATGCACAGTTATGCTTTATTACAGGGAAAGGATAGAGACTAAAATCAACCAAGGGAAGAGGCGCACAGGACAGACTCCAGGAACGTTCCATCACGGAGCTTCCAGGTGTCCACTCCTATGGAGTGCGGACTGCTTTCCTGGCAATGATGTGTGACATATGCATAGAGTGTCACCAACTAGGGAAGTTCACTTGAGCCTTGGTGTCCAGAGTTTTTTTTTTTCGGTACGCGGGCCTCTCACTGTTGTGGCATCTCCCGTTGCGGAGCACAGGCTCCAGACGCGCAGGCTCAGCGGCCATGGCTCATGGGCCCAGCCACTCCCCGGCATGTGGGATCTTCCCGGACCGGGGCACGAACCCGTGTGCCCTTTTGGGCAAGGTTAAATTCTTTACTATATATACTAGAACAAGGGGATAATCCTTAGGGGGCCTCCTAGTCTTTATATAATCTACAATGTTATAAATGTGAAGCCCTGCCTGAGGGCATGACCACTGTTGCCTTGTTTATGAACTGTCAGGCCTGCTCTTAAGTGCCTTCTTTCTAGCCTCTGCTGGGGTATTTTTTTATTATGGTCAGGTTGCTGTGGTGGAATGCTGATTCTCTGTGTATGATATATCCCAGGGTTTAGGGCTGGCTCAGAAGGGAAGTTATATCTGGCAAATGAGTACCTGTTAATTATTGTATGACATCATTTTCTGCATTTAGTGCTTAAGATTTAGAGCAGGGACAACATGTGAAAAGCACATGTTAAGAGGACATTAAACTCCTCACCTTCAGGGCTGGAGAGATTGATACTTATTAAATGCCAGTTACCTATGTCCCCAGGGTGCCAGCAGGATGAATTAATATTCTATTTCATTTGTGAAGATATTCAGAAATATTAAAGCCCTTGGTCCACATGTCAAAAGAATTTCCATGAGAACTGAAAGCATCACAGCAGAAAATCTCGCTACTACATTTCCTGTGAGCTCAGTGTTAATTGCACCCAACATGGTCGGAAGATTTTTTTCTGATTCAAATCAAACCCTGGCACACCCAAGCAGGGCAACCTTGAAGGCCATATCACTACTGCTCTAATTTCCCAGGAGATTCAGAGATTAAGTAGAAGCCCTGTCCTAGGCCCAACTCTTTAGATGCATATGGTTTGCAAAGAGGGTCTATTTTGCTAAGTTCTCTTAGAAGCTTCTGGGAACCATTCAAATGATTAATATTACAAATGTTCTTGGCTGGTTCGGTCCCACCCCTTTTATTCAATGAGATTGGGCTTTTCTAACTTTTATCCTCCCATCTTTGCCAAGACTACATTCATATCTAACCTTCAGAGTGTGGGTTGTAAAAGTTGGTCTCCATTAATTCAAAACTTGGATTAAGGGGAGATAGCTTACCTGAAAAGGAATGAGAGCTACCATCATGTTGGAGCACCTACTGTGTGCCAGCCACCCTGCAAAGCACTCCACTTTACAGATGAGAAAAATCAGGCTCAGAGAGCCCAAGAAAATCACTGAAGGCCAAACAAGGTCAAGTGGAAGAGCAAGGATTTATTCGCACTGAAGCCTATGATCTTCCTACTACTTCATGCTGCAAAAATGTTCTTTATCCAGATGATGCCCCTGCTGATATGTGGACTGGTCAGAGTGCATCAAATCAGGGAAAGCATCGTTTTGCGGGAAAGTAACTGCCGCCTTTAGCTTGACGTTGTGTATTTATGGATATCATCAGTTGCTCAGCATTTGTTTTATCTGAAAAGTATTTTGTTTTATTCACTTGCACGTTCCTGGTGAATACAATGACAAGAGGCCATTGTTAAATTTGCTTTTTTGCTGTCTTCCAACACAACTATAAAAGGAAATGCTTCATAGAAAGAATGATTCATTCAAAACTCAGTATTCGTCTTTTGCTCACATGTCTCTGGTTTGTATGTCCTTTTATTCGAATATATATTATTAATGGATTTAACCATAAATTGATAACCTTTATGTTTGAATTTTTAAAAATCACAATCTTGCCCTTAAGGAAAAAAATTGAATTAAAAAATGCAGTTTAGTGCTTGCTGCTACTAATTAGGATGTGCCACTAAACAATTAGATATATCTCAGACTGACCATTGGAAGGTTTTAGAAGATCAGAGTATCAGCTGATATATGTCTGATTCATATTCAGCTAGTCATTTGGCTATTGAACTTTTCCCGTAAGTCAACGTTTTTCATCTTTATAAGTAGGAGACTTGTGCCACCATTCAAATTAGCATTGATTAGAAAGGGCCAGGGGAATTTCCTTCTCCTTTTTCAGAATGGTTTTGTCAGGCAGGACGGAGAAGCTTCAACGGTTCAGCAGCTGTTGTCAGTCCTCTTTTCTTCCTGTAAAATATTTCCTGGCTTGCAGTCATCTCCCTTCCCCCAGACCTGAAACAGAAAAATAGGAACAAATTAGATGTATATCAGGAATGAAATACCTCCTGCTTATTGAGAGTTAAAAATAATCTTTGTAATTAGCGTTTCACATCCTGGAACCTCCTACTGCTGTGATTGTACACACACAGGGACTTTTCATCCCCAGTATGTCCTACACCCCCACAGACAACTGGAGAATTCAACTGCTCCTGTAATAAATAGATTTGAATTATTTTATTCAGTGGCAAAGTGCTCATTGAGCAGCCCCAACCTGTTGGGGATATGTTGACCTTTAAAATAAAACAGCCAGTTATTTTACCAGCAAAATGGATTTATTTGGGAATAGTAGAGGAATTGCAATTTGGGACATGCAAGCTATGGTAAAACCATAGGTAGTTCTGGTAAATAAAGGGGAGGAACATTACTTTATAGAGAAAACGGAGGAAGGTGGAAGGGGCTGCTTTGAACAAAAGCCCATTGGAGGAAACTAAGAGTTCAAGAGTGGTGATGGTTTCTCATTGGATGAGTGGTGGTAATTTCTCATTGGCTGGGGCTGTTGCTGGGCCATGAGAAAACCTTCCTTTCTCCTGCTGGGGTAGTACGGTAGTAACCTTCCTCTTGGAAATGCAAGGTATAGCTCTTTCTGTTGGGGGTTAGCAGACAGCAAGGAGTGGTAGCGTGAGAGAGCACCCCCTTAAGGGCTTCCTGACTCCGTTGTAAATGAGATTTCCCTTATTAATTTTCACGTTACAAGCATGACGTAGATCTGTTTCCTTCTATGGTTGACACTTTACCTCCCAGAATCTGGGCAGTAAGATCTTTTTGAGGCATTACAGACAGACTTCATAACTTTTAATTTACATTTATTATTTAGAAAGACGCATGCCAGTTGTTACGCTTTAGTCCTGGCCCTTCAAACTTAAACTCATAGTTGAGGTCTTCCTTCCCCTTTCCCTCAGCTAGCTAGATTTGTGGTAATATCACTTGGTGTAGTGTGTGTGTGTGTGTGTGTGTGTGTGTGTGTGTGTGTGTGTGTGTGTGTGTGATGGGATGGAGGCGGGGGGGAGAGAGAGAGAGAAACACAGGCACAGACACCCAGAGAGACACCTAGAGATTGGGAGGGAAGGAGACCCCCCCCCATTTTAATTCTATGGATAGAGTCAGGAGGAGGTAGAAGAAAACATCTCTTTCTGTGACTGCTCATTCAAGGTTTGTTTCAGATCACTGATATCTAAGTTGTGGGCTTAGCCTCAGAAGTCAGCACCTCAGTTGGTCCCACTGATGAGGGGTTCAGTCCTGAGGGGTTTAGCTGGTGTCAGTGGACACTTGGTTGTAACTCCTGGCTGGTGGCCAGACTGGTGTTTCTCTGATCGGCTTGCCTCTTTAGCCTCATGGGCAAAAACTTCAGCAAGTTAGTCACCTGCAATTTCATCTGCTCTTCGTAGCCCTGATTTGGGGACCTGGGTATGGGATTTATGGACTCACATTTCTTTTCTCCTCCTAGCTGCACTGCCAGGCAGTCTCTCTCCAATGCTCCCTTTTAAATCTAGGAGCAGTGGGGAAGATCTGCAAGCCTGTGGCTAAATGTACGTCCACAACAGAACTAGGCGTTGATCTCTCTTCTTGAAGACCCTTCTAAACTTTACAAGTCTGTGTCTTGAGCATCCCATCACTTTCCTTGGGGTGGGAAACTTAGGGAGAGGTATATGCCTGCCAGAGGTAGTTCCCATTGGCCTCTCAATCCGTCTCCAATATTTTTAATGGCTATTGCCTTTGAGGGGATGAAGCCTTGCAGCCTGGTTCTCAACAGAGTTCTGTCTTTTCCTGTAACTGTTGTCTGAATTCAGCAATATCTGGGGGTCAGAATAGACTTTAATCTGTACCTTTCTGTTCATTCTGATACATTCATGTGAATCACCAAGTCCATCTCTTTTTCTGTGTCGGTTTGTAACTCAAGAAAATAGGGGATTGATAAAGTATCAAGTTACAGAATATTTAAATAGTCAGTGCCATAGAGTTCATTGCCTTGCTTCCCAGAACATGAGTCATTGCCTTTCTGATGTTAGGACACAGTTTATAACAAACATAAAATGGCACAGTTTCATTCTGCTCTAGTGGTTGTGAGGCTCTGGGAGTAAAACATGTTACCAGAGTTTTCTATTCTGTTAATGGTCTCAAATATTAAATTTCTTTGATTTTTTTAAAACGGAAGCAGAAAGTTTTTCTTCCTGTCTTTGTTTATGGCTTATGTTGTCTAAGCAGGAGGAGACTGACTCATTAAAACCTTAACATTTTTGGTAAAACTATAAAGTGCTTTTCAACTTTTTTTTTTTTTTTTTTTTTTGCGGTTCGCGGGCCTCTCACTGTTGTGGCCTCTCCGGTTGTGGAGCCCAGGCTCCGGACGCAGAGGCTCAGCGGCCATGGCTCACGGGCCCAGCCGCTCCGCGGCATGTGGGATCTTCCCGGACAGGGGCACGAACCCGTGTCCCCCGCATTGGCAGGCGGACTCCCAACCACTGAGCCACCAGGGAAGCCCTCAACTTTTTAGTCTGAATATCTGGGAAGTCGGATATATTGAATTAGACTTGAAATTGGATAATTCTTTGATGTGTTTTCAGATCAACCTGAAAATTGTGAAATCCTAAATCAATATATTTATTTTCTCTTTCACATCTTTTAAAATAATTAAGCAAATACAGAAGAGTCAGTGCATTCCAATCTCTTTAAATACATTTTTTAAAAGATGTAGCATGGAACATTTTAGATAAATATTCAGTGTGGAATGAGGGGGTTGAGAAGAGCTGAAGTCGTAGGAGCAGAGTTAATTTAAGAAGCAGCCAAGTTATGGATGGGAATTATTTGCTGCTAATGTCTGACTATTTTTCTGTGCTGCGGCTGACAGGCATTTTCTTTTTGTTTATTATCTTAAGCCCTTTGAATACTGGCAGGCGTGACACTTAGGAAAATTTATACTCTATGCCTAAGGTCCTATTTCCTTTTATCTTATGGAATTTAAGTGTTTTCTTCCTTTGATTATATGCATACAATGGGTACTTGTGAAAACCACCCTTAAGTGATTCAACCATTAGATTAACACACCCATTTGCCAAAACAAATTCCCTGGAGTCTATCAGAGTAAAGAAGAAATCACAAGAAAACAAGCTAAGCTTAAGTATTTTCTCTTGTTTTTTTTTCTTTTGAACTCCACAATTTCCTGCTGTGTCTTGGGATCAGCTCCAAATTAATCTACTGCTAAAGCAACCATTTTGAACCCTGAGAATAAAAAATAATAAGATCTGCATTCACAGAAGGAGGAGTGTGAATAAGGGCATTCTCAAAAGGGTGTAGACATTGCAGGCATTTGTTCGAGGTAGGTTGTTAAAAATCAACATCCAGGAAAGGGGGAAAGGCCATTTCAAAAGCAAATATGTGTATACTGCAACTAAGTGTTCGCATGCTGCAACTAAAGATCCCACATGCCACAACTAAGGCCTGGTACAGCCAAATAAATAAATAAATATTTTTAAAAATGCAAATATGTGTATATCACTTTGCCCAACAGTATCACACCATCCACTCCTGTGCTAAAACCAATAATAGTTCCCTAAAGTGCCTAACTTTCACCCAGGTTTTTATATGGTATTGATTGGCTTTGTCTAATTTCACATGTTATTTATATAAGGATTCAGATTCCTGAACCAGTATGGGTTGTGCTCATAAAAAATATAACTAAAATCTATGTTAGGATTTTCTAGAGAAATAGAACAATAGGATACCTATTTATTCCCTATTTGTCTATCTATCTCCCTATCTGTCTATCTATCCATTCATCCAGAACTTGATTTATTATAAGAAATTGGCTCACATGATTTTGGAGGCTGGCAAGTCCAAAATCATCAGAGCCAGTGTCCCAGTTCAAGTCTGAAGGCTGGAAGTTGCTGTAAAGACAGAAAAAGCCAATGTCCTAGTTTGAAGGCCATCAAGCCGGAAGAACTGTTGTTTCTCTGGGAAGGATGAGTTGTGGATGACTTCTACAGAAACAATGATGGCCATTTATTTTATTCCTGAGTTTCATTGTTTTGTGAATGAGTCTGATGAGAGCTGATTAGGTTGTAAGAATTCAGTATAGATCCTACAGATCTTGACCTGTTGGCAAAATCCGTTTCAAAGTCATTTTAGCTACGTTTCATTGCCAGTGCCTTATTCTTTAAATATATTTAAATACCTACTTGGTAACTGAAGAATAGGCTGAAACATCAAAATCACAAAATGAAAGTTGATACTTTTGGGGAGTTGAGTGCTCTTGAGTACTAAGTTCTCTCCGTCCTTTCCAGCTAAACTTTCCTGTGGGCCATCTCAAGAGATTCAGGACTTTAATATCCTCTTCATGCTGACAATATCAAAATATGTTTTTCTGGCTCTCACTCCTCCAGTAAACTTCAGACTCATTCGTCTAACAGCTTATCGGTATCTTCAGTTAGAGGTCTAATAGGCACCTTTTAAGCTTTATATATCCATAATAGAATTTTGAGTCCTTTGCCCTCCAAAATCTGATCATCACCCAGTCTTCCCCATCTTAATTAATGACTCCTCTTTATCCTGTTGCTTAGATGTGGTGGATTGTATTTCTCTAAGTGACCACAACGAAGATTTTTCATTCTACATGCTTTTCTTACAATGTGAATTTTGCTCTTCTCCCGTGAGAAGTGGGGTCTGTATTCTCTCTCCTTAAAACTTGGTGGGGACTTGTGACTGTCCTCACAAATGGAGTACAGTGGACATGATGTTTGATGATAAAAGGCAAAACAGCTTCCATCTGGCTCTCTCTCTATGGGACTGCTTGCTCTAGGGCAAGCCATGCACCATGATGCAAGGAAGCCCAAACTAGTCCACAGGGAGGGACCATACAGAGAGGCTGACGTGGAGAAGCAGTGAGGTTCCCAACTCAAGCCAGCATCCACTGCCATAGATGTGAATGAACAAGACTTCAGTTCCTTCCTACCCTTGAGTCATGTAGCTGAGGGCCTAGATGCTCTGGGGCAGAGAATACCACTAAACTTTGGGTAATTTTTATGTAGTTCTCAGGGAGGAAGAAATTTTCTTCTGCCCATCTTGGTTCTTCTGGCTGGTCTAAGAATTAAATTGACCTGAGACAGATTAACAGGAGAAAATCAAACAAATCAAACAGGAGAAAATCAAACAAAATCAAACAAAAGTTTAATAACATGTATACATGGGAGAGACCCAGGAGAATTTAGTAACTTGCCAAAATGGCTGAAACCCTCACCTTAAATGTCATCTTCAGTTAAAGGGCAAAGAGGACGTTGGGTAGTGGTTTTTGGGACTTCAAAGAGGGGGAAGGAATTCACATGGAAATTGAAAAGTGAATGTTTGGTAAATAAGTGTTTGTTGGACCATGTAGAGACAGTGAGACACAGAGTGGACTCTCATATCTAGGCCCTGCTGAGTTTCCCCCACTATGCTTAACCCATATTCTTTGCAGATGTCTCTGGTGATAGCTCTATTCTAGGAACAGGCCCCCAATGTAAATTCTTTTAGTCAGATGGGGGAAGGTCAAGGTTTCTTCCTGAGTCTTTTGGGCCTTGATTGTTTTCAGCTCAAGTTAATCTCCTTGCCAAAGAGACATTTTGGGTGGCAAATTTTGCTCCCCTACACAGCCATAGTAACTGGACCATTGCTAAAAATACACTATCCATCCTGATTCTTCTTATTCACTCACCATTTACATCAGTACATCTTATAACTCTACTTTCAAAATATAGCCTGCATGTTGACCACTTCTTAATTCCCCCGTGGCTGGTCCTGAAATACTGCACACATTTTGTAACTAGTTTCTCTTTCCCCTACATAGATTATATTCTCCAGGTAGAAGCCAGATTAATCTTTTAGAAACGTGAATGAGATCATGTCTCTTGCTCAAAACCTCAACTGTCTTCCTATCACATTTAACATACTACTAAACACCTTATCATCCCCTATCAGGCCCTAAGTTATCTCATGCCTGTCTTTTTCCCTGAATTCTCTCCTACCACTCTTCTGCAGACTCAAAACGCTCAAGCCACACTAACCTCTTACTCTTCCTTCAAACATCCATTTCTGAGCCAGAGATAGATAACAGCAGCATACATGCCTGCCCTTCCATAATCATGGGGTTGCTTCTGGGTCTGTGATGTCCAGGTTGCTTTACACCCATGAGATTAATTTTTACCAATGATATGGTATTTCTTGGATGGTGTTTTTAGGAAACAAGTGTGCTGCCTCCACTCTCCATACACAAAGCACTGTGTAGCCCTAGGCAATTGCAAAATTGCTAGGTGGAAGGAGCCTGGGTCCCTGAATCACCGTGTGGAAAAAAGCTGTCTATCAACAAGGAACACCTGCATCTAACTGAGTGAAACTTCCTTTGTTAAATTACTGAAGTTCTAGGGTTTTATTCATTGTAGCAGCTGGTATTTCCCTACCTAATACAACGTTATTCCCTCGAAAGCCTTTATACATTCTACTCTTTCTGCCTGGAGGACTCTTCCCGTACATCTTTCAGGACCCTGCTCCAGTAATCCATTCTCCCACTCCCACTCCCACACAGACGTACTTTCTATACAATTACCCTGCTTTATTTACTTTATAGTACTTATCGTTATCTGAAATATTACTTACGTATTTTGTTTGACTTTTGCCTCTACTAGAATGTAAGGTTCATAATGGCAGGGACCTCATCTGTCTTTTTGTTACTTTATCCCCAGCACCTATGTGGTTCCTGGCATGTAGCCAGTGCTCTGCAAATCTTTGTAGAATAAATGGATGGGAGGAAGTTACATCAAACAGCCTAGGAACAGGAATGAAATGTTAGGAATTAAAGTTCTTCAAAATCAAGTTAGCATTACTCAGTGAATCATTCAACTTCTTTGTGCCTTAGTTCCCACAGCTGTCAAATGGGAATGAGAATATCTATTTCGTGGAGTAGATGTGTTGACTAAACACAATATGTATGTGACCTGCTGAACCTTTGATGGCTTTACAGATAAATATGTGTTCTCCTTTCTCTGATTTGTTCTTATGAAAGTTTAGGAGGAAACTAGTTGTGAACCTTAACATTTCTAATCCTAGATAATTGAAGAAACTATTGACATACTTGGCCAAACTATTGACATACTTGGCCTTAGTCTCATAGGGCGGTCTTTCTGGATTGGAGTAGTCAATGACTAAGAGCTGTTTACACTGTTATAACTGAGGGTTTGTTAGGTACTCTGACACATACTAAAGCAGGAGATTCTATAGCCCTGGCAAATGTTTTGACCATCACACCATCTCTAAATGCTACGTTAGAATGGCCACATTCTATTCTGACTGTGTTGTGCAAGTTCTACCTTTATTCATTTCTCTGTGGGTCATGAGTTCATGGTTTGGGGGAGAGGGAGGTGTGTGTATGACAAATCTTTGTTTATTCGGATCTCCAGGAAGCAAATAGAATTTTTGCAGAGTGGCCAATTCAGGAAAAAAACATGTTTATAAGCCATTGTTATTTTGTTTTCTAATTAAAAAATTATGAATAAAACATGTGAATTTCCTTGTAATACTGAAAAATACTGGGCAAACATGACATTCTCTTTTCACTCTTTTGTTTCCTGTTCCAGGCAAAGTTGGATCTGTTCAGTAATTTACTGGGTGAATATCCAAAGGAGGTGATATCGCTTCCAAGGGGGCAAAGATTTGTTTTTGGAAGGAGTGAAATATTTCTACTTATTTTATGTATAACGTATAGTCCTACAATATGTAAACAGATATACAATATATCTGAGGTATTAAAATTTCATGGTGGGGATTTTACGAGAGAGTGATTAGGAAATATATATCTTAAGAGGCTCCTTAGGGGTCTGATAATGAAAATAATGGTTCATAAACACTTGTTTAATGTTTCCCCTCAAGTCCCCCTTTATGCACCTACACAAAATATATATGTATACATATTTTTATTGCTGACTTTCATAGTCATTAGAGAAATAATACTGATTATACTTTATATAACTTTTTATTCTATTTCATTTAGGTCTCCACCAAATTTTTGGCAGGTTTTTATATTCTGTAAAATGGATGGCCTATACTTTATTTTGTTTTATTTTTTTAACTTTTTATTTTATATTGGAGTATAGCTGGTTAACAGTGTTGTGATAGTTTCAGGTGCAGAGCAAAGTGACTTAGCCATACATATACATGTATCCATTCTCCCCCAGACTCCCCTAGGATGGCCTATACTTTAGACATTACCCTGCTGGTGGACATTTCGTGATTGTAGTGTTTATAGACATTGTCCAGCATTCTCTTCCCCCTATTGTCCTTTCTAAGAAGTCTCTTTTTAATCTGTTGTCTACCACTCCCCTGTGCAACCATGGACCTCTGAGGAACCTGATGTCACCTAACCTTCAGGAGTGGGCCTGAGTAATGGAAGAGCATTTCCATCCTTTTGCCATGGGTTTTGCAGGAATGGGCAAAGGAAAGCCATTGGGGCCAAAGAGAAACAAGGAAAATTCTGCTCAGGGGTTCTGGGATGGAGAATCTAGTTACTTTCTATTCCACTAAAAATGAATAAGGGGCTTCCCTGGTGGCGCAGTGGTTGAGAGTCTGCCTGCCGATGCAGGGGATATGGGTTCGTGCCCCGGTCCGGGAAGATCCCACATGCCGCGGAGCGGCTGGGCCCGTGAGCCACGGCCGCTGAGCCTGCATGTCCGGAGCCTGTGCTCCACAACGGGAGAGGCCACAAGAGTGAGAGGCCCGCGTACCGCTTAAAAAAAAAAAAAAAAAAAAAATGAAGAAGGAAGAATGTTTCACAGTCATTTCTGGAAGCCATCTGATGATAGTAAGGAGACCCAACCTTACAGTAAAGCAGTGCTGTAGACGTCACAGTAGGGAAATGGAGAAACTGAACTGCATTGTGTCATCACTGTGCTGCTGATGCAACTAACCATGAAGCAGACCCTCCCCCGAGACTTCCCAGTATACGAAATCATGTATTTCCTCATTCATTCTTGTACATATTTATATGTGTGTTCGTATATGAAATTTTCTTCAGAAAAATTCTTGGAACTGTATTTGCTGGGTCAAAGACTTCCACTTTTCGTTTAATTTCAGTGATTGTTTCTTTGATTTACAGAAGGGTTTTTTGTTTGTTTGTTTGGGTTGTTTTGTTTTGTCTTCACATCAATTGAGTCTTTTCAATTCTGCCTTCTCGGTTGTGTCTTGCTTAGAAGGACCTTCCCAATCCAGTATTATAAATAGTTTCCACTAATCTCTTTCGGTAATTTCATAATTTTACTTTTTATGGCATAAACTGTGTAGAGTCTGTGTACATTTGTTTGTAGGTGTGTGTAAATGCAATGTGTATGTGTAACTTTATTCATTTTTTTCCCCTAAATCAATAAATACCTCATTTCCACATCACTATTTTTTGAGTACTCCTTTCTTTTCTTATTGATTTAGAATTCTCAATTTCATATACTACATTAGTATATATGGAAGAATTTGTTTCTAGATTATCCAGCAGATTACATTCATATCTCTGCATTTTCTTGTGCCCATATTACCCTCTATTAATTACTCTAATTTCTTCGTTTTGTGATATGGTTGGAGCACATCTTCATTCATGATCACTCTCTGCGCTTTTCCTTAAAAATTTTTCTTGCTGTGATGTGTTTTAATTCAAAATTAGAATAGTTTTAATGAGTTCTGGGGTGGATGAGCAGGAAGAAGTGTGGATATTCTTATTTAAGACTTTACTTATGTAACTGCATAGATGACTATAACTTGAACAAATTCTCATAGATATTTCTTTAGCCAGTAAAAATATTCGTATCTAAGCCTTTTTAGGAAGTAACTTAAAAGCAACTTTTTTTTTAACCCTTCAACGCTCACATCTGTATGGCATATTATAATTTACAATGTTTGTTTGCATTTTCTGATTTCTTGCTTAAAGGAATCACATGAAATGTTTGTCATCATAATGCTCATCTTCAGAAGTGAAAACTGAAACTCAGAAAATTAAGTGATTGACTTAATGTTATCCAGCAGGGTAGTAGAAGTAATGGGACTAGAAGTAGTGTATTTCATTCAGTGCAGTGAGTGAATGTTTCAGTGATTAGAACAAACTAGTTTGGTATCAAGCATTATACTAGGCTTTGAGGATATAGAGATGTATAAGGTTCACTTCATACCCTCCTTGCAGCCCAGATCTTCCTTTGCCATGGTTGCTGGATCTCTTCTTTGCTTGAGCAAAGCAGGGCAGGGAAGGTAACTCACAGGAACATCCCCCATCACCTGATTTCAGACTTGATGGAGCGCAACACTTCCTATCTCAGGGCAGTGACACCCTCTGCTAATTCCTGGCTTCAGAGAAGAATCTCTCTCTAAGGACTCCTAATCAACGGAGTTGCCTCTAACGTTATCCTTGTTTGAATCCTTCTGCTTTGCACGACCACAACTTGGTATTCAACGTTCAATCTTGGGTTTTCTGGCAATACTAGTGGGGCCCACAGGAGCTCACCATTGGCTTACCTACTCCTGCTAAACTAGCACTGCTGTCCTGCTCAATTAACTAGAACTAGAATTTCAACTCTTTAAACTCTCTATTCGGAATGCTGTAATGAAGGAGGCATGACTTGAGTTTGGAAATGTGGTGGCGAATTATCCATAGGTGAATTAACATGGATAATTTAAATACACAGCATGGATAATGAAGAATTGCAAGTTTAACTTTATCCTCTAAGAAGAGGATAAGGTTTATTTTCTCTTCCCTGTATACTTCATACAGTAAATACTATAAATAAAAAAATTTGGTACTCTGGTTCTGTAGATACAGTTCCATGATTTTTTTTGTGGTACGCGGGCCTCTCACTGTTGTGGCCTCTCCCGTTGCGGAGC
The DNA here is from genome assembly GCF_008692025.1 of Phocoena sinus. Taxonomy (NCBI): domain Eukaryota; kingdom Metazoa; phylum Chordata; class Mammalia; order Artiodactyla; family Phocoenidae; genus Phocoena; species Phocoena sinus. The sequence continues at coordinate 32,256,179 of NC_045778.1, forward strand.
ACAGGCTCCGGACACGCAGGCTCAGTGGCCATGGCTCACGGGCCCAGCCGCTCCGCGGCATGTGGGATCTTCCCGGACCGGGGCACAAACCCGTGTCCCCTGCATCGGCAGGCGGACTCTAACCACTGCGCCACCAGGGAAGCCCCAGTTCCATGATTTACAGTAGTTATGTCTGGGCATCTCAGTCTGTTGTATTACAATGTAAACGCTTTGAGGACAGGGACAGCTTCTGAGTTGGCTTCACCTCTATGCTTCCAAAGACACTGTCGCTGGGCTTTAGCATTGACTATTTGCTAAGTGAATGAGTGAATGGATGGATGAAGACTCCTTTGCACTTCACACTTATATCTCAATTTGCTTTATTTTTATATTCATTTATTAAGCCATACGGTGTAAAACTTCAGATAACAATATTGATGCATCACTTTTCACATCCTCTGTGATGACATTTTGCGGTTAGCAGGATGCAGGGGAAAAATCAGAAGGGAAACAAATTTAACTGTGTCAGTTTCAGGCAGCTGTTCTTTGTAAGGTCTGTGATGAAATTGGGCATCATTCAGCAAATTTGGTATTAATTAGGTACTAGCATTAGCTGGTAATTTTTGGTCTTGTTGGCCTACAAGGAGTTTGCTTTGTACGAATCTATCCCACAAGAAGCACTCTCTTAGAGAGCAAAAGCAAAATGTGTTTTATATTTCCTTCAAGTTCCTGCTCAGAGAAAGTCATTGTCAGATAAGGAGAGGCAGCATGGTCTGGTGCACAGCTCCACAGAGTGGAACCTTTGTATCTTCACCTGGAGGTTTATTTGAAGTACACACTCAGGACTGTACTCCAGACCTGCTAAATTAAAACCTCTGGGGGGTGGGGCCCAGTATAGTCTGTGTTTTAACAAGTCTACTGTGTGATTCTGATGAATGCTAAAGATTGAGAATCTTTACTGGAAAAAAGCAGAGGGTCTGAATCAGCCAAACCTGGATTGGAATTTTTAATTATTTAAAAAATTTTGATTGTAATAAAATTAATTGTGTGATTTTAATCAAGTTATTTAAGATTTTGAGCCTTGGTTTCTTCATCTATAAATTGTGGAGATTGATACTTCCTTCCCCTCACCAGCTTTATTGAGATATAATTGACATATAACATTCAGTAAGTTTATTCATTCTGTTGATTTGACATACTTATCTTTTGCAAAAAGATTACCATCCTTAGCACTAGCTAACATGTCCATCAAGCCATGTAATTTGCCATTTGTGGGTGTGTGTTGAGAACGTTTAAGATCTACTCACTTAGCAACTTTCAAGTATGTATACAGTATTGTTAACCATAGTGTCTATGCTAAGCATTAGATCCTCAGAAATTATTCATCTTCTATCTGGAAGTTTGTACTCTTTGACCAACACCTCCTCTTTTCTCCCACCAACCCCAGCCCCTGGTAACCACCATTCTAGTCTGTTTCTGTGAGTTTGGCTTTTTAAGGTTCTAAGGAAAGTGATGTCATGTTCACTTCCTTGATTTGTTAAATGAGCTGTAAAAAAATCCTACTGGATCTGCTTTTAGAAGCCAGTGAACACATGTAGGATTGTCTTTCTCCTTTCCTATTGCCTCCATCATGCTATGAATTCTAAATTAGACATCGTAATTTTTCATCCTATGAGATGTATTATTACATATGGTATACGTTTTCTAGACCCTGACCTTTAGACCTGGTACTTTTCTGACAAAAAAAAAAAAATTCTCATTTACTTATGTATTTTAGTTCAGAAATCCCAGATAGAAATGTGTGCTCTCACCTTCCTAAAGATAGTTGTCGTGGTAATGGCCATGTGAATGAGGGATGTTCCAGGTATCTGTTGCTGCAAACAAGCTACCTCAAAACTTTGTAGTTGGGCTTCCCTGGTGGCGCAGTGGTTGAGAGTCCGCCTGCCGATGCAGGGGACACGGGTTCTTGCCCGGGTCCGGGAAGATCCCACATGCCGCGGAGCGGTTGGGCCCATGAGCCATGGCCGCTGAGCCTGTGCATCTGGAGCCTGTGCTCCGCAGCGGGAGAGGCCACAACTGTGAGAGGCCTGCGTACCGCAAAAAAACTTTGTGGTTAAAAACGACCATTTTCTTTTAACAACATGCTCACGAGTTTGTGGGTCAGAAATTCAGGAAAAGCGTGGCTAGGGGCTTAGTCTCTGATCCGTGTGGCCTCAGCTGGGGTGGCTGGGGCTGGAGGAGTCCGTCCAAGAAGGCTCCTTCAGTTAGATATTCAGCCTCCTCAGTGCTGCTTGGCCTCACTCTCCATATGGCATCTCATCCTCCCAGGTCTGGCCGCTTGGCTTGGGATCCCCACAGCATGGTGGTCTCAGGAAAGGTGCAGTTCTTGCACAGTACTTTGAAGAAGTAAGAAGTGGAAGCTAAGGCCTTTGTCTAGAACTGGCACACCTTCCAGTATATTAAATGGTTCCAGGAGTCACAGAGGCAGCCCATATTCAAGGGAGAGGAGAAAGAGATTCCACGTCTTGATGTGTGATGAGTGGCAAGTACCAATGCAGAAGAATACACAGAATGGGAGATGTGGTTCTGCCCACTTTCGGAAATCACAGTTCACTGCAAGGGGAGCTGAGAGTGGATAGTATGTTGTTCCTTAGCATATAACTATTACCAAAAATGTAAAATAAGTTGAATCTAGGCATTACATTGAAATGTAAATACATACATTTAAATCATATTTGTTATCTACATTCTCCCTTTTAATCCTTAGCAATTAAATTTAAGATTGATGTCAACTGAGTTGCTTGTTAAGAGCGGACTGTCATCCCTCCATCCATCTAGGCTTTGCTTGGACTTTGTCTTACACTATGGAACACATGTTCACAGTGCGTAAGGCATTGCTAAGCATTGTTGCTCTGTCAATGTGAAAGCCTCGCCCATGCCCTCAGGGCATGTAACCTTACAGCTCTGGTAGAGTTACATGCTTTGATGCTGAAAGAAGTAACATTTCATTACTTTATTTGTGCTCCCTCAGTTGTGTGTTACCTTACTCACAAAGAAGCAGAGAAAATGTGTGTCCTATTCCACCTCCAACCCAGGAAGTATTAATCATTCTGTCATCTGTGTTTTCATAGCATTTAGATTATTACATTATTTTCTTGCTGATTAGTTTATTTTCAGTCATACAAGAAATAAATGAGTACATTCTGTTTATAAAAAATTCAAACAAAATAAATTCTTCTGTTCATCTAAATACATGTCTTTTTCTCACCCTAGTCCCTTCCCAGAGATAAGCAATCTTATGTTTTGTATGTAGACCTCCAGACATTTTCTCTGCATCTGTACACATATATGTGTGTGTGTATAATTTACTCAAATGGATGCAAATTCTACATACTGTATTATGATTTTATTTATTTATGACTTGGTGAGGGTTATATATACATCAACTTTACCCTTTTAAGCAGCTGTATAGATTCCTTTGTGTGACCCTCTAGCAGTGAGTTGAACTATTCCCCTCTGGATGGACACAGATAGCTTCCAGGTTTTCAATGAATACAACGAAGTCCAAGTAAACATTTCTGACATAGCTCTTTGTGCAGCTGGGTCAGTATGTGACCAGGTCTTATCAAAAGTATTGCCAGATTGCCTTTATAGGCAATCTGCTTCATAGATGCTGGCCCACAGGTCCTCATCAACACTGCATATTTTTTAATATTTTCAAAGTTTTGCATATTTGATAGGAAAAATAGATATATCTCTGTTTTCTTTCTTTTTCCCAGATTATAAGTGAGGTGTCACATATTTTCTTATTGAACATTTGTGTATTGAGCATTTGTATCTCCTCTTCTGTGATTATGTCTTGCTCATTTTGTTTTTTTAATTAATTAATTAATTTATTTTTATTTTGCGGTACGCGGGCTTCTCACTGTAGTGGCCTCTCCCGTTGCGGGGCACAGGCTCCGGACGCGTAGGCTCAGTGGCCATGGCTCACGGGCCCAGCCGCTCCTTGGCATGTAGGATCTTCCCGGACTGGGGCACGAACCCGTGTCCCCTGCATCGGCAGGCGGACTCTCAACCACTGCGCCACCAGGGACGCCCTGTCTTGCCCATTTTGTTATGGATCCCATTTGGGTGTATGTGTTTCCCTGGACGAGCCTAATTTTCTTCCATTGCTAATTTTATTTCTATTCCTGGGCCAATAACACATTTTGATTCCTATAGCATATAAAATTATATAAATATATGTATATGCATGCATACATTATATGTACATGTGAATATATATTACAATATTTTAATGTATGCATTCATCTATGTCATATTTACGAACTACATCCTGAACATCATTCATCATCAAGCATTAAAAATACAAGGGTAAACCAAGTAGACAGTGAACTGTGTTCCTGAGGAATTTCAGGAGTTTTCCGAGTATTTTCTCTCCTGAGAAAAATCTGTCTTCATAATTTATCGTCTATCAATCCATATGTTCTTCCATCCATTTATCTAACAACCACCTATATAGTGCTTACCATGTGTTAAGCACTAGTCTAAATGCTTTATGAATATGAACTTTTTTATGTCTTGACTTCCCTATTAGGCAGATACTCTATTCTTATTATCCCTTTTTTAATATGAAGAAACTGAGCCACAGAGAAGTTGAGGAATTTACCTAGGACCTTCCATGTAGTAAGTAGCAGGTCTATAATTTAGACCTAGGTAATCTTGTCTGGTTTTAGATTTTATATTGTTTCTTTCATATATTTAAAATAAAAATTTAAATTTTAGTATTTGTCATATCTCATAGAAAACTCTTGGGATTTTGATAGACATAGTTGGGTATTTAATAATTTATTAGACATCTGTATAATATTGAATCTTCCCATTTAGTTCTTTAGTAGGGCTTCATTAAATCATTTCTGCTTTTATGTCCTTTACATAATTTTGTCCTACTCCTTAATTGTTAAATTTATCCCCACGTATTTTATAATTTGGTGTCGATATAAATGGGATCTTAATAATATCATCTAATTCCTTTTCAGTGTAATAGGAAATATAATTTTTGTATGTTGATCTTGAATCAGGATATTTTGCTGAATTTTTTTGGTTGTTGTTCAGTAGTTTGTCAGTTGTCTTGGACATTCTAAGAGACAAAAGTAGTGTTTTGTTTCTTCCCTTCAAATATTTACAACTAACTTCTTTTTCTTACATTATTATTAATCTAGATATTTATTAAAATGTTGACTATCTGAGGGAATAGGGATATCTTGTGCTGTTTTGAACATTAATAGAAATGCTGACTTTTTCCTCAACATTTAGTTTACTTTACGTTTATATGGATACCTGCTATCAATTTAAATAGTTTTGTCCTATTTCTAGTATGTTAAGAATTTTTAATCAAGAACTGGCTTCGAGTTACATAAATGTTTTTCAGCAACTTCAGAGGTTATGATAGGTTTTTTTACTTAAATCAATTAATGAAGTGAATTATGTTAATATATTGTTAAATGTTGAATCATCCATCCTGGTATTTCTTTTAAAATCTCTATCTGGTCATAATATGTTCTTTTAATATACTACCGATTTTTTGTTAATACTTTATTTTGTATATATATATATATGTCATCTTTTTATAATAGGTGAGAATGGCCTATTTTTTAATCCTTTTCTGGTTTTGGTGTCAGGATTAAGCTGGCTTGGTCAAATTAGTTGATTTTTCCCATATTTTCTATTCTTGAAAATAAGTTTTCCAATACAAGAATAATCAGGACCTGAAGTCTGATAGAATCTACCTGTACAACAATGCATGTCTTGATGTCTTCTTTAGAAGTAATCCAGTTTCCTCATTGGTTATTATTTTATTCCATTTATGTAATTCTCCTTAAACCAATTTTATTTATTTATTTATTTAAATTGGACTTCATGTTTGATCTGTTTCTTTGATTTTAACCTTTGCTTTTTGTTGGGTTTTAAAAATTTATTTATTTATTTTATTTTTGTCTGTGTTGGTTGGGTCTTCGTTTCTGTGCGAGGGCTTTCTCTAGTTGCGGCAAGCGGGGGCTACTCTTCATCGCAGTGCGCAGGCCTCTCACTGTCGCGGCCTCTCTTGTTGCGGAGCACAGGCTCCAGGCACGCAGGCTCAGTAGTTGTGGCTCACGGGCCTAGTTGCTCCGCGGCATGTGGGATATTCCTAGAACAGGGCTCAAACCCGTGTCCCCTGCATTGGCAGGCAGATTCTCAACCACTGTGCCACCAGGGAACCCCCCCCAATTTTAGCTATGGATGTTTTCCTAGAAAATTAGTCCTGTCTTCCAGGTTGTCAGTTGTATTTGTTTGAAATTACTCACAGTAAAATTAAAACTTTTATAAAATTACATATTGCATATAAAATTATAAAAACATTTATATCTTACATAGTCATATTCTTTTACCTGTTCTTCATATTATGTCTGTTTTCTCTCCTTCTTGCTTTTAATATGACATAAGCTGTGATGTTAAGATTTACTTCTCTTGGGCTTCCCTGGTGGTGCAGTGGTTGAGTCTGCCTGCAAATACAGGGACCAAGGGCTCGAGCCCTGGTCCGGGAAGATCCCACATGTCGCGGAGCAACTAAGCCTGTGTGCCACAGCTACTGAGCCTGCACTCTAGAGCCCGCGAGCCACAACTACTGAAGCCCACGTGCCTAGAGCCTGTGCTCCACAGCAAGAGAAGCCACCACAATGAGAAGTCCGCACACTACAAAGGAGAGTAGCCCCCGCTCGCCGCAATTAAAGAAAAGCCCGCGCGGAACAGTGAACACCAACGCAGCCAAAAATAAATAAAAATTTTTTAAAAAAGAATACATTAAAAAAAAATAAGATTTGCTCCTCTGATTATTGCTCTTGTAAAGAGAATTTGTAATTTCTCTCATAGTATTTATTCAAACCAAGTTTTTCATCAAAATCTAATTTTAGAAGTTTTAATTTTTGTTTTGTATATTACTTTCCAAATAGACTCTGCTCATGTTATGGGGGGGATAGATGGCAGTGGTGAGAAGTTCCTAGAGCTTGTACTCTTCCCCACTCTTGGAATTTTCTGCTTGAACACCCTTGAGCCTTCAAGGACCTGTAGGGATCCCTTACAGGATTCTGACTGCCTAAATATCTATCACTCCTAGAGGTGGCTGTTTGGGAGCAGGGGAGGGTAAAGGATGGGCAGTTTTTCGACTTGGGAACTGAGTGGTCCACTTAGGGGTGTACCAGACTACTTGCCAGGAAGGATGGAGCTGAGACGTGAGAAGAGAAGGATTCAGGTTGCCCTGGCCCCCAGATCCCTACTTGCACAGTTCTGAGATTGGGGGACTGGGCACCCCTCTTCCAGCTACCATGTTTTGGTGGAAACTCTGAGAATGCTAGACTTAAAAATGGCCTTTTAAGACATCATGTAATCATATTTCCAAGTTTGGGGCATGGAGCATATTTTGTTTAACAATTCTGATGTCCTGATTTATTACTTTTCAGTATTAAGACATGTATGTGAGCTTCAGTTTCTACCCTTAACCTCTAGCCACCAAATCTTAGAGGAGGGCTGGGAAAGAATTAAATTTCTGGGGAGAAATCTAAAGAGGGTGATCTTTGATTCTCCCATCCCTCAAACTTTCGCTTACCTAATCTGCACTCTCTCTTCTAATTTAGAGTTGAGTATTTACCTTTTCTGAGGTTTGGTGAGCCAGAACCCACACTAACAGCCTTGTAGGCAGAATAAAATATGGCAAGATTGTTACGTGCCGGGTACAGAAAGATCAGATTGCAGTAGCCCTGTTTGGTGGAAGTGGTGAGGCTGCAAAGACCTGAGTTTCCGGTGGGTGAAAAAGAGACCATCTTGCCAGATCCTTGGGAGGCTGTGTAGTAGGGCAGGAGCTATAGAATGAACACATTGCTCAGGCCTCCAGGGAGGAAATGGCTGTTCTTCGGCTGGACCACCTGTGTCAGGGACTGGAACAAATGTTTCCAGTCTCCCCTTCGACGTCCAGCAAAGCAGCTCCTTTGAGAGCTTCTTTTGGAGGCCTGCAACATAGAGGGCACCAATACCCAACATGCGTTAGAGAAAAAAGCAGCTGGGAATAACAAGGCCTGTAAATGCAAATCAACATCTGTTGACCCTGAGGTAAATAGATCCCCCTTCCCGCTACTCACACAAACACATCTGGCTCTTCTGTACTGGGTGCAGACAGAAGGGAAGCACAGGGGAGAGCAGTGAGGGAGGGAGAACACAGGCTACGCAAGAGGTTTCTAGCCTGAACTGGCCAATCCATTGTGACCACATTTCAAAATGGAAAATGACCAAAAAAAATTTTTTTTTATTATGACAAAAAAGTATTATGAGATAAACCTGAGATATTGGATTTGACAAGATTAAGTTTTCTTTCCTGTAACCGATTCACCAGATGCTGAGAATTCAGGAAGCAAATATAATATCAGTTATTAGAAAAAATAAATCATTCCATATTTGCCTGTTGCTAAGTTGAGGCTATTTAATTATACCTGTTCTCTCAAATCTAAAGATTTTGAGTATGGGGTGTGTGTGTGTGTGTGTGTGTGTGTGTGTGTGTGTGTGTGTGTGGTGCATGCATGTGTTTATAAGAGTGAAGGCTTGTCTTCACTGATTGTATTAATTCAGTCTCTTCATAGTACTGTCACTTCCGTCCCAGCATTTATCACGAGATATTACTCTATTTTTAAAAACTGTCTGCCTCTTCTTTTAGAAGACTTATTAGAGGGGACTGAAATATAAATTTCTAACCTTTGCTTCTATTGTAGTGCCAGACAGACACATAGTAGGTCCTCAAAAAAAAAGCGTAATGTGTTCTGTATTCGGTTTCACAGGCTCAGCGGCCATGGCTCACGGGCCCAGTCGCTCCGCGGCATGCGGGATCTTCCCGGACCCGGGCACGAACCCGTGTCCCCTGCATCGGCAGGCGGACTCTCAACCACTGCGCCACCAGGGAAGCCCTGTATTCTGTATTTATGCTGATAATATTTCTATCCATTCATCTTGCTATTTTTCCAACACCCAGTTTGAAGATATTTTAAAAGTAACTTTCCTAGATTGTCAGTTAATACCTGTGCAGCATTTTATAGCAACAGAAGAAAAAAGAAAATAGGCAATGAGGAAGGAAGTACTTTTATCTTCGTGCATATAACATAGTAAACGTGACTGTGTATGGAACTGGCAATTACCGGTAAGTCAGCATGTCAGAGATATGCTATTTGTTACTGGCTCTGTGAGTAATTACCCCTCTAGATATAATCAGTGTTAAAGGTAGTGAAGTGCAAAGTAATTGCAAGAACAACAAGGTCTGTGACTCATTTCAACTAGGTTTACAGAGTAAAAGGTTTTTTCCCTCTCAACTTGAACATTTGCAGTTTTTATTGATTCTGTAGTTTTACAATGGTGAAAAAGGTAATTTGCAGCTTAACCCTCAATTTCTCATTTCCATATTGCAAATTTAATTATGTTAGACATTTAAGACCATGGATTAGCATGTTTTGGGTAAATTAAATATTGAGGATCCACTATGTGCTGAGTGATGTGTAGAACAAAGGCCTGGCAAAGCCAGAGGTGGCTTTGTATAGGAAGAAGACTGTTAGACAAGCCAAAAAATAGAATGTATGAAGCAAAAGTTTTCAAGATACTGGAATTCTGGCACTGCAGGACAGTAATCCTGAGAGACAGGAAACAAATGAGGACAGTCCTATGATTGCTGTAGTTTATTGTTTTAAGGCAGTTTACCGGGTGTAGCATAGGGAAAAGAACCCAGGCAGGGCCCAGTGATCTCTTTGAGTTGAGAGATGGAGTGAAGAGTCTGGGGAGACCATGGTAGCTGGAGTGCACAGGACAGGGTACTGCAGAGAGCAAGCTGCACAGAGAAGACTCCAAAGATGTGTCCTCTTGAGTAGTCAGTAGAGTGCTGAACAGTGCATGTATATGAGGAAACCACCGATACCAGGAAAGAACTACCCCAAATGTTTAGTAATAACAGTTCCAGACACTCACACTGGCCCAGGAATAGTGCCTGCCCCAGCCACCAGCCAGCCTAGAAAATCTAATTCTCAGGACATTGGAGAGAGTACTCAAAAGGGTCTTGCATTAGTCGTGGGGATTAACTAGCCCTAGACTACACACTGTTCAAGTCCCACCTAAGAAAGCTTAAAACAAGATAGCAAGGATATGACACATTTCCAAGTAACTTAAATGTATCCTAGAAAAAAGCTGGAGAACATTAATAGAAATACAAAAATAAATATTCACATCCAACAAAGTAAAATTCACAGTGTCTGGCATCCAATCAAAACCTACAAAATATACAAAAAACAGGAAAATATGATCCAGGATGAGGAGAAAGATCCATTAAAATCATTCCAGAAATGACGTAGAGATTAGAATTAACAGACAAGGACATAGATACTCTATTCACACTTGACTCACAATTCCAGTTTCTGGGTATTCCCAGAGTACCCAGAATTTTAGTATGAATATGAAAATGAGTATGTTCTCATGGAAATGAGTATGTTACAGTGGAAATGAAGTCAGCAGTAGATTCTGTTGCAGTATTTTTTTTCCTTTCTTCGTCCTTAAAAATAGTCTAGGGCATTCAGATTTCAAGAATTGCCTCCCATGACCCCCTAGACCGAATGAGGTGTTTCCTCCCTGTGCTCTTGTAATAGTCTATAGATGTTCTCACTCACTTTGTTGCCGGGATGCTATTCATTTCATGTCTGTATACCTCACTAAGCTGTGTGTACTCCTAGTCAATTTTTAATCATCTCGCTGTCCTTTCTCTAGCAGCTAGATCAGTCTGTGGCACATGGTAAACTCTTAATAAAAGTTCATCAAATTAGTGGACAGATAGAGTTGCCCAACTAATGCAATATATTTATTATTTTACATTCTTCAAGTATGCAAATTGTGTTCTCTGTTGACTGAGTTCATTATTATTCTGTTTGAAGAACAGAGAAAAGAATTGGATTGTTCAAACACATGATAACCTATTATGTTGAGCAAATGAATAGGTGTGTTAGTCTTTTTACTACTACCATGTTTTACTAACTTTTCCAAAGTACAATTTGTCATTAATGAAAGCCAACATAACAATATATAATGTTTTTATTAAATGAAGACACTGTTGTGGTTTGGAAAGTTGGTTTCTGGTTCTACAAATAAATATTTGTATGCTCTTTTATACTGTTTGAGCCTCAGTTTCCACATCTACAGCATGGAGAAAATAAAAATAGAAATTTATTTATTTTTACTTCACAGAGCTATTGTGAGGATCAAATAAGCTGGATGACATGAAAGCAAAAAATACATATTCTTTAGCAGTCAATTATTAACAGAAAATTGACACAAGGAAAACAAAATTTAGATTTAGATGGTAGAACATCTTTGAGGGAAGGAGTAAGTTTATTCTCCATGCATCTTTCAGTGCTTGTAAATGTTGCTCTCGTTTGTGGCATAATTTCAATAGTGTATGCCCTTACTTCTAGAAACCCACTGTAGAGTGCCAGACCACTCTAACTTTAAGAACCTTAGACAGCTTCTTTATTTCATGACACAGCACAAGTTTAAGGTAATGACCACCTAACAAAGAGAATATTAAAAACAAAATGTAGGTTTATTCCTAATCTGTATTGCAGTGTCTTTATAGCCTCCTCCCAATTCATTCTTGATCTATAACATATTTCTCTACATACTTTCTGATAAGAAGTAACAACATTATCAGAAAAATAAAAGTATGTTTTCTCATCAGGATATTCCCATAGTTAAAATAATTTTGTGGACTCCTAGTGTCTTGTATTTTTCAGCATCCAACTATTACATCTTTAAAAATAATCCCTGGCTAAATTCAGGAAATCCAGATACCTTTGTGCCAAAGCTATCACTGATTTCCTACACACAGCCTCAGTGGGGTAAGTATTGCAGAGGTCAGCACTCCCATCATAACTCTATCCTAGTCACGAAAAGGAAACTCTAAAATCTTGCTCCTATTGAATGGGAACATTTTGTAAGGCACTGTCCACTGATTGCTAGAGAGCTATAAAGGAACAATTTAAAATGAGAAGAAATGCAAGCCCACGTGGGCTGAAATATCTTGGTAGCTGTCCTCTGCCCTGTCATTCGTCCCATTTAATTTTCTTTTTTTTTTTTTTTTTTTTTGCGGTACGTGGGCCTCTCACTGTTGTGGCCTCTCCTGTTGTGGAGCACAGGCTCCGGACACGCAGGCTCAGCGGCCATGGCTCACGGGCCCAGCCGCTCCACGGCATGTGGGATCTTCCCGGACCGGGGCACGAACCCGTGTCCCCTGCATCGGCAGGCAGACTCTCAACCACTGCGCCACCAGGGAAGCCCCTTAATCTTCTTTTTCGTTTAGTTTGGTGTTGGTTTCTATTTTTGCAAATGGCAAAGGTAGGTAGTAATTTGATTTATAATAAGAGCTTACATAAGAATGTTGTGATAGTCGAGTTAAAGGAAACACAACCCGAGCCATCCCTAGAGAATCATCTGTATAAACGCACACAAGAGCCATAGTTGCAACTACATTATTCACAAAAATTACCTGTATTCCATTCAAGACAGCTATAATGCATTTTACCAGATCCAAAGTGAAAAGCTGAATAAATCAATTGACAGTTTAACCCAGGTTACAGTCAGTCACTCAGCCAGTCACGTTTGCCTATGCATTCCACAAATAGCCCAGCCAAGTTCAGAGTAAACATGAAAAAGGCCAGAAAGCACTAGGCGGTCACAGGTATACCTGGGTCAGGGAGTTAACCAGGCCAGAAAGGTGACTCATCATTATTGTACTCCATCCTTCCATCACCTTTCTCAGTGTTGCATGAATTTTATATCTAAATAAGTAAGGATCTGATCTTAGTCAATTATCTATTCTGTTTGAATTTAAAGCATTTTGTCTTTTTTTTTCCAGTCTTTAAATGTATCTTGAAGAGAATCTGAGGTTCTTTGTTCTAGCAGGAGGTGGGGATTTTTTTTTTTTTCTTTATATTCTTGAAGTTAAATGGACTGGTATTGAAAACTTGGGTCTAAGATTTTCTTCTGCCAACTGATTATATTTGTAAACACAGGCAAGTTAGTTAATGTTTTACAAACTCATCTCATCAGTTAATGAATGCATTATCATCTCTGCCCTGTCTTCTGTCTCTTGTGGCTATTGGAAGAGTCAGATAGCGAGTAGAAGCACCTCCTAAGCTGAACAAATAAAAAAAGGACAATGATTTTTCAACTACTCCCAACATCCCAACATTTGTAATTAAACCATGGCTTTGGGGTGTGCTATATTTTTAGACTGCAGAAAATGATCAACTTGTTTTTTTGTTTTTGTAAAGAGAGCCTTAAGGTGATAATTTGCCATAAGAAGGCGTAAGCACCGTAACATATACAAAATGCAGTCTGTCTCTCGTGTTTTTCAGAATGTTCATTTGCTAACTCAGGTGCAAGCTATTTGTATTAGTCTGCAAGGACTTCCATAACAAAATATTACAGGTGGCTTAAACAACAGAAATTTACTCTGTCACAGTTCTGGAGGCTAGAAGTGTAAGATCAAGGTGTTGGCAGTTTTGGTTCCATCTGAAGCCTCTCTCCTTGGCTTTCACATGGTTGCCTTCTCGCAGTGTCCTCACATGGTCTTTCCTTTGTTCATGCTCACCCCTGATGTCTCCTTGAGTGTCCAAATTTCCTCTTCTTTTAAGCACAACGGTCAGATTGGATTAATGCCCAATATAAAGGCCTCATTTGAACTTAATAAACACTTTAAAGGCCCTATTTCCAAATACAGTCATATTCTGAGGTCTTGGGGGTGAGGGTTTTGATATATGAATTTGATGGGGGATGCAGTTCAGTCTGTAATACTATTAAATGGACGTTAAGTTTAGCAAAATGGTAAATTTAGGAAATGATGACTTAGGAAGAAGCATAGACAGCCTATACCACCTTGCTATACTAACATGACGAGGAAGGAGCCAGCATCTTAATGATTTAAAAATCTTGTTTCCTTGGTTCCTGGGCAGTGGGTCAGGAGGGCCATGTGAACTGTAGCCATGGTAGGTGGAGATGCTGATGGGTTTTTGGCCCTCTGGCCTGTTGGATACAGATGGGCCACAGCAGGGGAAAGTGCTAAATTGCCTGAATTCACTGGCACTCCAACAGTATAGCCACATCTGGAAACAAATGAACACAGAGTTGGTGGTCATATTAGCTGAACCAAAAACTGGGCTAGGAACATCAGACAGTAAAGTCGAGTAGTTAAAATTAGAATGTCCTAGAATATCTAGAACCCACAGAAGCTGCTCCTTCGCTTAGATGTGGGTTGCCCTAAAGGCCTTCTCTGCTTTTCTGTTCGTTGGGCATGCTTTCTCAGACTTGTATGCTTCACTAACACTAATATGCAAAGAACTCATATTTATACATTTGCTTTTTCAGTTTTCTAACTTTTTTGAAATTGTATTTGCTGTGAGGCCGTCGACATCTACATCTTTCACATTAACTTTCTGAGGACTAATATTGATCTATTGATTCTATTATTTTTCATTTCTTGTAAGACAAGTAATTACAAACCTATTATGTTCCTGGTCCCATACTAGGTGCTATTAATGTAGCAATGAAGACATATTGCCTCCGTACATAAAGGCACCTAAAATGCAGCAGAGCTGTGCAGATAAGCTCAGCCTCTCCCCTCCTTTGCTTGATTTCAGCTTATCACTGTGGTAGGCTGAATAATGGCTCCCAAACATATGCACATCTTAATCCTCAGAACCTGTGAATGTTTCCTTATATGGCTTAAAGGACTTTGAAGATATGATTAATTTAAAGATCTGGAGATGGGAAAATTATGCTGGGTGATCCAGGTGGGCCTAATGTAATCACGATGGGTATTCAAGAAGAGTCAGCGTCAGAAGAGAAGAAGGCAGTGTAATGACTGAAGCAGAGATTGGAGTGATGCACTTTGAAGAAGGAGGAGGGGGGCCACAAGCCATGGAATACAGGCAGCCACTAGAAAAGGCTGGCTGAAAACAGGCAGGGAAACAGTCTTTCCCCTCGGAAGCCCCAAAAGGATTCAGTCCTGCTGACACCTTGACGTTAAGTCAGAGAGACTGATTTTGAACTTCTGACCTCCAGACAACAGTAAGAGAATAAATTTGTGTTGTTTTAAGACCTAAGTTTGTGGTAATTTGTTATAGTGGCAATAGGAAACTAATACAATTACATTATCAATTAAATGTCAATTTCAAAATCTTCTAGTTTTACCTGCATTGCTTTTGTCATTGGCTTCATGTACAGTCACCACTAACTCCTGTTAATTCATGCTTCTTAGTTATTCTTAATCCTTCCTGGCCTATTTTCTTCCCACCCTTACTGTCTTGGTTTAGAAACTTGGCGATCTTTCTACTGAATATTACTGTTGTTTTCCAGTAGTATCTTTGTTTTTAACCTCACTCCCTCCAAACTGTCCTCCACACTTCTTCTAAAATTGTCCTGTAAAAGCCAAATATGAACTCTTTTTCTGCTTAAAATTCTATGTTGCCTCTTGAACTTCTGTCTCATTTGCCACACTCCTTTTCATGCTTTAAGAGGCAATTTTAATATCCTCTTTTCTGTGACTCTTTCCACAGACATAAACATTTGTATTATCTTGTATTTCCAAAGCATCTTGAATCTATTTCTCTGAATAATCCTTGCCATATATATAATTTGTAGTTATTTTGTGTGTGGGTTCATTCCACCCTACAGGTCATTAACTCTTTGATAACAGGGACTGTACATTCCAGGACTAAGCATCATATCTGTTTTATTTTATATATATATATATATATATTTTTTTTTTTTTTTTTTTTTTTTTTGCGGTATGTGGGCCTCTCACCATTGTGGCCTCTCCCGTTGCGGAGCACAGGCTCCGGACGCGCAGGCTCAGCGGCCATAGCTCACGGGCCCAGCCGCTCCGCGGCATGTGGGATCTTCCCGGACCAGGGCACGAGCCCGCGTCCCCTGCATCAGCAGGCGGACTCTCAACCACTGTGCCACCAGGGAAGCCCTGTTTTATTATTATACACGAACAAATAAAGCTCAAAAGAATGGGTGATGAAATAGATTAACTGCAAATTATTCTGGAGATATTATAAAGTATATGCTAATAGTAGGAGAAAATAAAGTTAAAAAATATTTTTTAAATCTTCAAAATATGTTTTTCATTAACAGCAGAGGCATTAGAGGAAATGTATTACAATGCCCAGAAAAAATTAAGGCAAAAAGTGTGCAAAGATTTACATATGTATGTAGACATACCAATGAAGGGATCAAAGAACAAGAGAATAAATACAACATTAACATCCATGTGTGCTTACTGTGTGCCAGTACCGTTCTGAGTGCTTTGTGTGTTTTAACTCTTGTTAATTCCTTAAACAACCCTGTGAGATAGATATTGTTGTTATCCTTTTTTACAGTTTGGGGAATTGAACACAGCACTGACACAGGTAGGAAGAGATTTGCACCCAGGAAGTCAGATTCCAGAGCCCATCCTCTTACCCCACATATTCTTCCATCTCAGCTAGGTTTTGCCACTGTGTGTGCTGTTCTGAAGTGACCCTGGGCCGAGCCTGATAGCTAGAGCTGCCCAAGCTCATCTTCTGAAGTTTGCACTGGTTAGTGGCATCCTTATTTTTCAACTCCATGTTCTGCCTGTAATGATCATCTTCAAATTTACAAACACTAAAGTCTGTATAATCACTATCATTAATATTTGTAACACATTCTGACAATTTTTAGAGAAAAATGACTGTTCTCATTGTAAAGAACCCTAGCCTAGTGGGTGATTATTAATACAGCGGCATTGGGAAGTGAGTAGGAAGCAGGTAGAAGGGAGGTGGAGTAGTGTCAGAGACTAATTGTGCTGAAGCCAGATGCTTTCAATGTAATACGCCCAAATTTAATTTTTAATGCTTTTCTCATCTTCTGTTGTTTTGTATAGCATAAATCAGTGTTTTTGAAAGCGCTGGTTGTGACCCATGAGTAGGTAATAAAACCAACCTTGTAGATTACAATCAGCATTTTAAAAAGGAAAAGAAAAATAGAGTGGAACAGAACAGTATAGTATAGTACAGTGTAGCATAGAAATATTGCATAAATCTGTTACCAAGAATTACACACTTGACAAAAATTACTGCAACAAATCACAGCTCACAAAGCGAGAGAGCCAATTAGTAGAGGGAGTGCACTGAATGTACCTACTGAGTAGAAATGGATTGTTTTATCTTTTTTTCATTAACTTCTTATTTGATTTTCTAGCCTCTGAGAGTCGATTTGATCATCACTATAAAGAGAGAGTAAAATTCATTTTTATATTAGTGTAATTAGTAGTTAATTGTGAGACACAGCCAGGAATTGTTTTTCTGTTGTGAAAAAAAGTGTTGAGATTTTCAGTCAAGCTTTGGACCGTAAAATTTGAGTGTTTTCCAGAAAGAACATTATTGAATTTACAACAGCTGCAACATTTTAGTAAATATAATACAAATTGCGCTCAAAAATGTATTGATTTATTAAGGAGAAAGAATGATGAATTAAAAAATACAGAGCTGTGTTCAAGTTCAGCTGCAGGATTTGGAAATGTAAATAGTGAAATATTGATAAAAATGTTGACTAATAAGGAACAGTTTCCATTTTAAACAAAAGTTTGAAAGGATAAATTTAGTACAAATTATGAAAATTGAGACACTTTAGAATAGTTTTTAAATCAAATATACAAAATCCAATTAATGACACATTTCTAAGTATTTTGTAATGATACTTTTGAAAATAAAAGCTTAAAACTTTCAATATTAAAATACTTGGAAACAGTGTTCACTGTACTTCATCAATGCCTTTTAATTATTTTCAAGGAAAGAAGAAACATAAAGTCATAGCACAATGTCTTATTTATTCCACAACTATTTATGAGAAATTCCTTTGATTGTAGTTGCTTATTGGGTGGCAAAAGAGAAAATGGCACATATAAGTATTAAAAATAATTTTTTAGCCTGTGTGAATATCATGATATATTTTTAATGATAAATTATCTGATGAAAATGAAGACTTTATCTTGTATCATTAACCCAGTATCCCATAGTGTGACTTAGAAGCAGTGAGAACTATTTGGGGACAAAATTCAGCATAGATATGCAGTACAACCTGATGAGAGAACTGACATTGCGAAATGTGTAAAGTTCCCAGATAATGTCAAATATGTGTGGCAGAATGGCTTTCGGAGGATATGTAATATAGCTAAAATTGATTAAATGTATTTTAGAATTGGACAAGAGCATTGTTGATTAATATAAATGACAGTGGAAAAATTACGTATGAATTACAAGGGAAAGAGCAGCAGATATGACTAGAAAATTATCCGAAGCTACTAATAATGACCTCTTCAAAATCACTTGTTAAATTCATCTAGAAGCTTTGGTATCCAAAGATTTTTAGCTGCATCTCATGGATGTATTGAGAAATTCAGTGGAAAATGTTTATTTTATTAAGGGAAACTCACTGAAATATTTTTCATGTATTTTGTTCAGAGATTAGAGCTGCTCCATCCATATTCATATACTGTATCACACCAACAGTCTGATAGTAGTAAACAGAGGTATATATGAATCAAGGGATAAGTTTCACTTTTTTGGGTTGTTATTGAAGAATAGTCTCATGATAAATAATTTCTAAGACAATATTTAGAGTAAATCAGTGTATTTAATAAACTAGAAAAAATCAGGGATAAAACAAAAATACATTTCAATGTATTGACCATATCCAAGGGTGATATAGTGTAGTGTAATTTAATTCACAGAAATGCTCTAAACTAATTATTGCCATCCCTGTTTCCTTCAGTAGATGAGAGTTAGCCCAGTTTCTCTATCATGGAACTAGTTAAGTGGTAGAGTTAAGATATGAACCAAGGTCATTAGGACTCTAAAAGCTGTGTTAGTACCACTCACTAACCCCACCTCTCCCCAGGGGGAAAAAAGGAGAGGAAACCAAGATTTCTTCACCACGGTTTACTCAAATTTGATATATTCTTTTCCAGGCTAGAGGAATGGGAGGCTTTTAGTGGTGGTGGTGTTGGTTGTTGCTTTTGTGGTTGTTACTATTGTTATTGATAATACCTGTTTCCCCTGTCAAAGGAATCTGGAAACTTTGCCGTGTCCCTCTTAAATAAATGCAATGGCAGAATCAGGATCTCATATATGAAGTCAGGGTGTATAGATAATATTTTCTGTGCCATGAGTGTTATAATGGAACCTGAGTTAGTCTTTTGGGTACAGAGTCTAGAGTAGAACTTTGCTCTCCCCAAATAAGTGTATGTAAATGTAGGATATAATAGTAAGTAGGCATAAGTACTTGTTTTCCTAAGAAATTCCACTCTATCTAGGAAGGAACTACCCAGAAAGAAATTGGTAAGTCAAAAAATGAGTAAAATAACTGCAAGCAGTAAGAAATGTAATGAAGACTATAGGTGACAGAACAAACAACAGTGGAGAACCTCCTTGAAGGAGAGACCAGCAGAGGCCTCCTTTATGAGGTCACAATTAACCTGAAATCTAAAGGAAGCAGAAAAGAAACCTTGCAAACCATGGAGGAAAGAACACTTCCAGGGGGAGGAAGGGTGGGTGACAGGCTCCTGAGACAGCAAAATGCATGGCAAGGAATGTGGGATCTGTTTTAAGTGCAATGACAAACCACTGATGGCTTTCCAAACCAGGATGTATTTAAATCATGCTTTTACCTAAAGAATGGATTAGTAGGAGACCAAAGTTGAGGAGGGGAGACAAGTTAAGAGACTGTTGGAGTCATGTAGGTAAGACATTGTGGTGGCCTGGACTAGGCTTTCGGGAGCAAACACAATTATGAAGTTGTATTTAATACATATTGTAGAGGTAGAATGAATCAAGTAGGCCTTCTAAATATATTGGATGGGGGAGATAATCCTTATGTTTCTGGCTATTGAAACAGGTAGATGATAGTGCTGTTGACAAAATTGGGAAGACTGAAAGTGGGAGCAGTTTTTTGGATGGTGGCACCTTAGGAGTTCTGTTAGAAATGCCCATTAGAAACCCAGGTGGAGTTAGGTATATAATTCAGGAAGCCAGTCTAGGGTTGGAAGTATAAGCATGAGAGTTATCAGCATGAAGATGGTGAGAGTCATCAGCATATAGACATCTAGGATGAGATCATGTAGGAAAAGAGTATAGATGGTGAAAAAAGGAGGACCCAGGATCATGCCTAAAGACAATCAACATTTAGAAATTGGACAGAGAAGGAAGAAACATTAAAGAAACTCAAGAGTAACAGAGAGACAGGGACGGAACCAAGGAGACATGGAGGTTAGAGAAGTCCAGAGGTGAAAATGTTGAATGAAAAAGTTTGCGTCAACCGTGCCGATATTGCTGAGAGGTTGAGTAGAAGGAGAACTATAGTCCTATAGTGGTCATTGCTAACCTTGAAAAAATGGCCTTCTAGAGAGATGTCAACAAGAACTAGGCTGTAGTAGGTAGAGAAATGGACAGAAGGTGAGACAGTGGAGAAAAATGTGTAGAGAAGTCTCTCCAGGAGGCTGGTTATGAAGAAGAGCAGAGAAATGGAGTTAAGTTTGAGGGAAGCTAATTGGTCAAGGGTACATTTTTTTACAGAAGGGAAATGATAGACCACGTATGGATACCTAAGGGAATGATGCTGGAGAGACTGAAGATCCAAGATAAGTAGTGGAAAATGTTTGGGGGCATGGTTTTTGAGAAGGTATTTGTGATGGAATTTGTATTCCCCAAAGTTGTTGTCCCTATCTTTACTCTTTAAATCACAGTCTCCTCATCTGTAAAAAAGTGGAGTAGGTCTGAGTTATTTCCAAGCTTCCTTCTGACTTGAATATTCTACACATTTATTCCTGTTAGTCATGCCTATGCTATTAAGCAGGGATGAGAAAGGGAGATGTATCCTGAGGCTGTTTACTCTCATATTAAATGTGGAAAATTTGAAGGTGAATCTAAAAGATATGTAAGTCCATTTTCTCCAAGGGAATATTTTTGTGGTTCATTTATGAAGTCATCTGTATGGTTTTATATGAGAAAACTGGTTTCATCAGTTCTTTAGATTACTTATCCTCTTATAGAAATTATAATTTTTAGAAGTTGAGACTGCAACATATTCACATTGTTTTTATTGCTTTAATCTTATTTTTACTGTTTTTACCAATTAACCATAAGATTCTGATGCAGTATGGAGAATTCAGTAAGTTAAATTCACTAACAGCAATAAGTATCGTGAAAACATATCCATTTCTGACATATGTTAACTACCATATTTTTTTACTATTCTGTGGTGTTGGAAGGTTTCAGATGAAATTCCCAGACAAGAGATTAAAATAGCCATATTAAGAACAGTTACCAAATGTATTATTGTTATTAATGCTGAAATACCTTTTATGTTATCGTCAGTATTTGAGTAGAAATTGGCTAAATTGTATTTGTCAAGATAATTTTTTTTCTAAGGGAAATCTCATTGCTAAAAATTTAAAGAAAATAAATGTAGTACTTTCTCACTGCTAGTGCAATACAAACCTAGACCTGTATTTTACTACTCTTGCTCTCCAAACATTTAATTGGTTGTTTCGATATCTTTGGAGCCAGAATGTGGAAGAGTAGATAAACTGAGTCAAAAACTTGAGAACGCTGTATTACATGTTCCCACTGGTAGAATACTGATTTATGCAAAAGCAGGGGACACCTCGTGTGCTTAGACATAGATCCGTAGAATCAGGAAGGGTTGGGCATGAGAGGGAGCTGATTGACAGAGGCTCTTAAAACTGATATTTCAGTACTAATGAGGGTTGTCAATCTATAAATTGTTTACGTGAATAATATTTTGCTTTACAAAATGAACCCATTAATGATGTTTCGCTAATTTCTCTGACCCGTTTTTGTTGAGAAAATGGTTCTTATGACCTCCAAGTCATAGGACGAAAAACCATGAAAAATCACATGACAAAAAAAATCACATGACAAGCATAGAGCTTGGCATCTAGTGGACACTCTAGCTCAGAGTACATGCTCGAAGGACGCTAATGAGAATGGAATCTGTTGGTTTAGTAGGACATAAGACCACAATGATTTGTTAACACATTATTCTATGGTAGAATATTAATGTGGAAGTAATCTGGAGTGCAGACACTTTGTGGGCCCCCCGAAGACATGGGGTCATTGTAGACATTATGATCAATTAACCTTCCTTAACTCAGAAAATAGAAATGGGAAAAGTTAGAAGAGTTTTTCATATAAAAATCTGTTTACTGGTTCTGTCATGAGATTAAAAACAAAACCTAGGGCTTCCCTGGTGGCGCAGTGGTTGAGAGTCCGCCTGCCGATGCAGGGGACGCGGGTTTGTGCCCCGGTCCGGGAAGATCCCACATGCCGCGGAGCGGCTAGGCCCGTGAGCCATGGCCGCTGAGCCTGCGCGTCCGGAGCCTGTGCTCCGCAACGAGAGAGGCCACAGCAGTGAGAGGCCCGCGTACCGCAAAAAAAAAAAAAAAACAAAACCTAAATCAAAACCAAACCAAAATATGTTTTAGCTTGTGTGGACTACAATTTGATGGTATTTAATAATAGTAGAGATAATTACTTTTGAAAAAAGTTAATTTAGTCTGCATTCTTGCTGTTACTTTCATCTTAAGCAAAATAATATCTATTAACCTTTAATATTAAAAAAAAATTGAAGTACAGTTGATTTACAGTGTTGTGTTAATCTTAGGTGTACAGCAAAGTGATTCAGTTATACATACATATCTATTATTTTTCAGATTCTTTTCCATTATGGGTTAATACAAGTTATTGAATATAGTTCTTTTTTTTTCATTTTTTGGCCACACCATGTGGCATGTGGGATCTTAGTTCCCCGACCAGGGATAGAACCCTCAGGCCCCCTGCATTGGAAGCGTGGAGTCTTAACCACTGGAGCACCAGGGAAGTCCCTGAATATAGTTCCCTGTGCTGTACAGTAGGTCCTTGTTGTTTATCTATTTTATATGAAGTAGTGTGTATCTGATATTAACCTTCAATATTTTAAAGTGATAACTGTTTAATCTTCAAAGTGAACTATGTAAATTCCCAAGGACCAATAATTTCCATGATTATTGATAAGCAAATAATATATTCCATCATAATTTCTAGCATAATCACAGAAAAACTCCTGAAAGTAGGTTGAGAAAGTATCATGCTTAATTTTCGATTTAACTTGGCAAGAACTCACTTATTAAAAAAATATATATATATTATTTTTAAGTAATGAAAACAAAATCCCACTTTAAGTTAGGTTCTTTCATATAGTTAATACATATAATTTATTATTTCATTATTATAAGCTGATTGAAAACTGAAACTGAACAATCTAACAGTTCTAAATAGTCTTTTAAAATAAAAGTATTTTGCTCTTTGATTATATATTTCACTTATCAGAACTCACTAAAGGATTGAATGTGGAAAGCATGTTGGTTTCCAAAAACACACTTTCTTTTAGAAATACTTGCCTTTACAACATATTGGAAGTTGCTCTGAGTGCCGCGGAGGTCTGGTAGTTGTAACTGTATAACTCTCCACTATCCTTGCGGTGGATCTGCCTTCTCGCTCATCTCCCATTCTGCACTACTGGGGAAAGTGGAAGAACATTGGCTAGGTCTCATTTTTCTGGGCATGAGAAACTTCCATATAAATAGATACAGTTTCAGGTAAGCAGCGTGTTCTGTTATGTCATCACAAACCATGATGACTTTTCATAAACAAATATTTCTACCATAAGAAATGGCTTCTTTCCATTATTACAATCACTTAATGTATATTTCAACAATAATTTCTTTAGGTTCCTTTTCTAAAGCTGTGGGTGAGAGAGAATGTCTCTTTTTGTCATCTCCCTCCTTTTCTGCCTTCCCATTTACCTTGGGGTTCTCATTCCAATAGGGTCTTTATCTCACCCCCTTGTCACAGCTGAACTAATACACACATCTGTGATCTAATACAGGCATTCTTTGTATGACAGCACCTCCTGTAGCATGTCTGCGGAATATGAGCCTTGCAAGAGGCCCAAAGAACAATGGAGATCTATGGTCAAAAGTTTAACCCCCTTGCAGTCAGAATTCCATTCATATATTAAAGTGTCTGTGAGCTTTGCGGTAAAGAAACCTGTTATTAATCTGTATTTCCCCAAATTGTCTTATCATGAAGCCCTTATCTTATAATACTCATATTCTGAGAACCTAGTGATATGTGGGTACACTTTGGGAAATGCCACGTTACTATTAGAATAACAGTAATTCTGCCTCTTCACACTTGGAAGAGGTAATCTAGACTGAAAATGAATGGTACAAGCTCCAAGTTTTATACTTAATTTTTATCATTTTGTGCATTTTACAGAAGAAAGTTTAAAAAAGACCTTAGAGGTAATTTGGACTGTGTTCCTGTTACTCTGTTTATTTAGCATTATAATAAAAGAACATAGGAAAAGTGCACTATATTATTGTCATTTTACAGATAAGTAAACTGAGGTCTGGAGAGGGGTATTACTTGACCATGCTAACACAACTTAGTTAAAAATAGTTGAGACTGTGATTCAAATTCCCATCTTCCAATTCCAAATTTAGTGTCAGATTGACAAGATCAAGCCACTTTCATAACAAGAGAATCATACTTACAATGCTTTTCGTATAACCCACAGCTTTTGTAAATGATATTATTTGTAATATTAATTTTTCTGTTTATACAAGTAATACATTTTCCTTGTTACTCATATGGAAAATATAGGACCACATAAAGAAACCAGTCAATCTGAGTTTTTTGTACCTTTATGCATTTAGCATATTGAAACCCCCATTTTCCACTATTTAATATAGTGTGAAGATTTCCCCAGTGCTATACTTATCTTCATTAAATCCCTGTCCTTTATTTAGCCAATTTCCTATTGTTTCCAAAGTCACGCTATTTTAAACTGTGTTTTGCTGAACATAATAAAAAATGTAACTGTTGTTGCAAAAGGTATCACTGGTTTCTAAGATTTTTGGTCTACCTTGCCAAACTATACTCTTTAAAGTTGTATCACCTTCTTTCCTATCGATAGTGTATAAGGGGATCTTTTGCTTATAATCAAAGCAAATTAACCCTTAATCGTCCAGAATTCTGAGATTTTCTTTCATGTGTACTATGTAAAATAGTAATTTAACATGCTTTTTATTCCTCCTAGGTTACTCTATAATATTCCCATTTCTGTTGATAATATTGCATTTTTCTATTTATGATTTTTAATGCCATTATTATAATATATAAAATAGCTAGTTGAAGGCTTCCCTGGTGGCGCAGTGGTTGAGAGTCTGCCTGCCGATGCAGGGGACACGGGTTCGTGACCCGGTCTGGGAGGATCCCACATGTCGCGGAGCGGCTGGGCCTGTGAGCCATGGCCGCTGAGCCTGCGCGTCCGGAGCCTGTGCTCCGCAAGGGGAGAGGCCACAACAGTGAGAGGCCCGCGTACCGCCAAAAAAAAAAAAGCTAGTTGAAGGTGTATTTTGGACATTGCATTAAGCTTAAAGATAATATTAAAGAAAATCAGTGAGATTTAACTCTTCTTTTCAAACCTAACTTTCTAATCCTTGAGTTTTTAATTTATTCCCTTGGTTAGGTGAAACATGCCTCTAATTATTCTTTTGTCCCTGCAGAAAAGATAAAATGTTGAATACTTTGATAGAATTTGCATATGAGTGAATAGCTTTCTTCTGCTCTTATACACTGTCAATTAATCCAGAATGTGCTGGGTGTTTAGTTCCTGGGTCATAGTTTGTTTTTCTCTCAAAAGAGTGGAAGATTTTCAGTTTCATTGTTTTCTGGTATCTGGTTGTGTGAAAGTCAGATTTGAAACCAGTCCAGTTTAGTTTAGCTCTTTTGAAGTTACCTTCTCTTATTTTTTGTTTCCCTGTAGGATTTTTTAATCTTGGAAATGAAAGCTAAGACCTTGATTTTAATGGGATTTAGTTGTTTTTTTCCCCTGTAAATTTATTTTTGTAGTAGCTCTTAAGTCCTACCCTGGAATCTTAAATCTTTCTTTAGCTGAGAAAAATTACATTCTGTTATAACTGCATTTACTCTCTTTTTCACATTTCTTTTTCATTTGAATTCGGTCTTTGAATATGTCTTCCATATGTCCCATTCTGTCCACATTTTTTGTCTTAATCATTCTCCACTGAGCTCATTTGAATCACTTCAGTTTTCCCCCACATTTGATTTTTGTAATATCCAACCCGGTATCTTTAATTTCGCCCATTGTGTGTTCCATTTAACACAACCATTCATTCTTAGTGCTCACTTTTGGTATTTCGTAGAAACAATATGATTATATAGTGAATCTCAAATCATATTGTGTTACTACATGATGCAAGTATATGAGATAAAGGAAGGTAACTCCAATAGAACTTTCCTCCAGTGTTCTCACATTTCCTGTAAAGTCTGTTTCAGAGAGGCATTTGTTCAGTTCTCTCGATGGTCCCCTACTTTCTTATAGTATCTTCTCATAGGTTTACTGATTTTCCTCAGTCTGCTCCGTTGTTTTTCATGCCTGTCATGGCTGCTTGCTTTGGAAGGAATCTCCACTGCGTTTGACACCAAATCAAGGGGTCTCACTGTTTAGCATTTATGCTGTTGTAGTTGTCTACTTGGGGGAGGACTTAAGGGGAGGCATTATACTTTCTGCTTCTTGTGATTACTTACTAATGGAGAAATCTCTCTTCTGATTTGAATTTGTTATGTTGGCTGTGCCCTGGTACTGTCTTTCTGCTTAGAGCTGTCATGGGATGTTAGCATGTTCTTTCACTTATTTTCTATGATTGTTTGGCGGTGGGAAGTGGTTGAGGACGTAGGCAGGGGAGAAAGACCATCTCCTTCCTTAAAGTTTCCCTATGGCTCTTTGATATTCCAGTCTTACAGAAGTCCTTATTTAGATACAGGCACTGATGTTGGTTTTGTATTATGTTGATCATCCCCATGAAAAAGTGGTTGGAGGGACTTTGTTTTCACACAGCCCTCTTAACTGGCAAGTCCTTGCCCAGTCAATCTGTACGTGATCCTTTACACCCATCTTTGGGAATTTTTTTCCTTTCATTCTAATGCATAATGTCTGGCTTTGATAAAAAGGGTTCTGCTTTCAAGTTTCAAGAACAAAAAGAGGATAAGCTGTCTGAGTATTAACATGATGGAAAAAATTTAAAATATAGCACAGTTGTGTTAGCTTATTTGTGACAAATAGATAATGCATCTCATGGCCATTAGGAACAGAATATTTGTTAGAGCATTCTGTCTATTGTTTAAAGGCATTGGTGGCATGTCATAATATTTACACAGGCATGAAAGTGTTCCATTATCCATATCTGAAGTCTATAGTGTATCCCTTAAACTGTTGTCATTTAGCTGAATTCCAAGAAAATGTTGCCGGTACCGTTGTGTGAAATGTTATAACCAAAAGGCTTATGGAGCTCTGCTTCCTCCACACTCCACCCTCTGTCACAATACAATAAGTCAGAATACTATTACTTATTGAAGCATATGCTTAATGAAAAATTAATAGCATTGCCATATGATGTAATGGTGCAAGATGCTATATTCTGACTAGGATAAGATAGTTACATATTTCTGCCAATTGGTCATCATCTTTTATTTCACATATCCATAATGAGTGCCTATTTAGAAAATGTGAAGCCGTTATCTGCTAATGTTTCTGACTATTTAGTGATAATATTGAACCCATGTTCTTACAGAGTCTGAGAAGGAGAAAGATGAGAGGGGTTAGAGGAGGGAGGAGGGAAGAGAAAAAAATGAGAGGGTGAGAGAAGGAGGGAGAGGAAGAAGAGAGAGTGCGATTGCTGTGTGGGTGAGCCTGTGTATATGCAGCACAGATGTATAATTTTGGAAGTCTGAATTTTCTATATCATTATTTTGGAACATTACCAAGTAGTGCAATGCTGTGATTTAGTTAAAACTAATTCTGGGTCTATCTAAAATGGTACCTAGCATAAATGTGTTCTCATAGGCATGGTTTTAAACAAAAACATAATAATTTGTTATTAGTTACTCTTCCTGAAAATCACATATTTAAATCCTTTAATAAACTGGGAAAGGTTTCTGTGAATGGCCTAGATAAGGTTGCTTGAACTTAAGTAAGCCTAAAAGAGTCTTATAAATTTTCTCACTTTCCCATACTGTTGCCAGATTAATCTTCCTCCGTTGTGTCTGGTCAGCTCCCTTATCTGCTGAGACCTCCTGGGCCCCACAGCGTCCGCAGCGCCAGGGAGTCACCTCATCCCAGCATTCGGAGTCTCCTGTAACAGGGTGCCCACCTGCCTCTCCAACATTGCGAGCCAGCCTATAATCAATCTGTATCTGGGCCCCAGCTACACCAAGCCTCATTCTGTTCTGCATTCTAGCCCTTTGCTTTCCTTCCTCCGTGCCTATGCAGGGTCACTATGGAATGTCCCTGTCCTCCAACCTCCTGCGTGTAAACATTGTCTTTAAGTGCTCAGCTCACGTGTCTTCTCCTCCAAGTATAGTTATTGCTGAGACATTAGAATAGTCCCTTTCCCCTGTGAACTGGCTGAATCCTCTCTCTCCATCTCTAAGACAGTGAAATGTGGAGCTCCGGCTATGTATTTCCAGGGCCCTGAGTTCCAGTTAGTACATACCAGTTATGCCATATTGGTCTTCATACTAATATCTCTGAGCTTCAGTTTCCTCATCTATGAAATAGAAGTGATAATATGTATGTCATTCGGTTTGGGAGAATTAAGATGATATCTGAGTCATATATAGTTTAGTGGTTGAGCGATAATAGATGTCAAATAAGCATAGTCTGATCTATGATTTTTATTAAACATCATTGCTCTCTCCTATTATGTGATTTATGTATGCAAAATCTCTCCCTAGCCTTGGAGTCTTTGGTGACATAACCTGAGCTAGGTTTGTCTTTACATCCTCAAAGATCTCAGCACAGTTTTTTATATGAAATATGTACCAAATTATATCTTTATCTTTTTAATACTCATGATAGTGTCGTGTCAGCTCAGTTTCTTCCATCACATCTGACCTGAGCAGGACTGAATGATTTGTGCGTTTTGATTTGTGATGGAGTGTGATCTCTGCTTCAGCTGTCTTTTAGGCAGCAGCTACTTCTGGCCTCCTTTGCTGCAGAGACAAGCGGAGCCCTGTGCCCTCAGTGAGCTTGATGGTTGCAAAGATATTTTCAGTGTGCTGATGGGTACGGCTGGGTTTAAGAGATGAGATATGTGGAGTGTGATTAAGCCTGTGTCTACTCATTATCCAACCAACATTACTCATTGTAAACTTTTAAGTCTAGAGATTTGAAACGTTTAGCGTTTATTCATATGAATCATATCCACTGTTGGTTGGGTCTAGTTAGAGATGCTTCATGCGACTCTACAAACTTTCTCCCATGGCTGGAAATCAACTCTGTAGAATCTTGTCTCCCACGCTGGCCACTCTGAATCTA
This sequence comes from Phocoena sinus, assembly GCF_008692025.1. Lineage (NCBI taxonomy): Eukaryota > Metazoa > Chordata > Mammalia > Artiodactyla > Phocoenidae > Phocoena > Phocoena sinus. The sequence goes on from NC_045778.1 coordinate 32,285,750, forward strand.
TGATCTTTGTGCTGTGCTGGTGTCTTCAATTCTTCACACTTCACTTAAGCAGTGTGGATGAGTGGACATCTCTTGGGTTTTTGGAGTCAGACAATCTGACTTTAGTCTTGATATTACCACTGATTCTGTTTGACTTGTTCATATTATTGCATCTTTCTGGGTCTCAGTTTCCTCACCTGGGGAAATGTTGTTAATACTGCCTACCTCTAGGGCTATTGTAAGGAAGCAGCCGCATAGCACAGGGAGATCAGCTCCGTCCTTTGTGACCACCTAGAGGGGTGGGATAGGGAGGATGGGAGGGAGGGAGACGCAAGAGGGAAGAGATATGGGAACATATGTATATGTATAACTGATTCACTTTGTTATAAAACAGAAACTAACACACCATTGTAAAGCAAGTATACTCCAATGTTGATGTTAAAACAACAACAACAACAAAAATGACACAAAAGGATATCCGTGCTAGAGCAATGTGTGCGTATATCAAGGACCCTATGAATATTAATCATTTCTTCCACACCTCCCCCTTTTTCTCCCACCTACATTATCATGAGAAATAAGCCTAGTCAAAAGCATAAGTCTCAAATAGTACTACCCTTTTTCTTTTAAACATCTCCACTTTTTAAAAACCATAGGATGGCAAGCTGTTTTTAAAGAGAAACACATTTTCAGATTTCAAGGATATTTACTACTTTAATGACTATTGACAGTCAAAAGGTTTCATTTATATGAAGGATAAAACTTTACCTTGTTTTAGAAAATGTATTTTTGAAACCACAGGGCTCAACTAACAAATTTCTTTTCTAAAAGTGACAGTAGAGCTTGAGGAAAATGATGAAAAATAAGTAGAACAATTTCCAAACTCACTCAAAAACTATTAAAAGAAATGCATCAGTGTTTTCAACTATGTAATGTTGAATAACTGGGACGTTCTAAATTATTATTACTGGTTCTTTTGAAAATCAAAAGTTGCACTTTAGCAAAAATACATGAATGTGACTTTTTTAAGCACATTAATCAAATTAAGCAAACTTAATTAAGCAATTAAGCAAAATTAATCTTCATTAATTGTGATAAGTCGTATTTTATTGTATATGCATTATATGTTTGTATGCATTTAAAAACACTTAAGATCCAATCTTGAGAGCACTGTTAATTCTGGGTTAAAATTTTCTGTGATTTTACCATTGTGATGAATAATTATGATCAACGTCATGCTTAGATTTTCTGAAATCTCTGGAAATAAGTGTTTTTTTTTTAAATTAGACACTTCCTTGGCCAAATGGGTAGTTAAAATTAATACCACATATTTAGGATAATGGCATGATATTTATTAAATTAAAATGAAAATATATTGTTTGAGAAAGAGTTTTCCCTTGGAGAGTTTAGGGCATTTTATAATAGTGTTTAGGTTTGTAATGAGACTACATAGACCTCTTATGTTTTTCTCTTTGGGAGTCATAACACAATCTGAAGGAATGAGTTCTTAATTACTAAAGAGATTCATATGTGCTCATATAAAATGAATTTCATTTATGCTTTTAACAACTTGCAGACTAGAATAAAATTGACTAAAACTATGGCTGTGCTTACAAGTATTGGTGATAACTTTAATAAACAATGCTTCATCCATGTCTTGAATCTACTTATATTGCTCATTTGTTACTTCTGGATAATACCGAGATGCGTGAGTCCAGTTTAGTGGGGAGCTGATACACGGAGGGTACAGTGATACTGGCTTCAATCAGGCATATTTAGATAGATACCTTATTTCATGATCTTTGCTTGACAGTATTAACTTCTTTGCTAATATGTATTCTAAATATATTTTGGTCAGAACATAATCATGCCTAACCCAGTGGTGAGACCCTTTCCAAACTTATCAGCTTGAAAATTGGTTGGAAGGATGCTAGATGATAAAAAATGAAATTTCTGTTAGTTTCTAATGAACTAAGTTCGATTTTTCCTGTGTTTTACAAATTATTTATAATAAACTATTGGAACGTAGTTTACCTATACTTTAAAAATACACATATTTCTGTTAATCAGTAAATTTTATGTAGCATAGGAAAAATATAGTATGTATTTTTGCATTTGATCTTCCCCCAAATCTTATGACATAGTCATTCTTATCCCATTTGGACAGAAAACAATTGTGAAATTCAGGTCAATTAAGTGACATACAAAGGGCATATACACAGTTTCCATTTTTTCCCTATAGGTTACAGAATGTCACTGAAGAGATGTAAGCCATGGGGGCAATGGTCAAGTTTGTAGTTTAGAGTCCTCTGGGAGAAATGTGAATGGTCGATTCATGAGATCTACAACTGGAGACAGATCTCTGTCATCCTTGGCTCCTACCTTTCTGTCGTAGCCCACATCCCCTGCATCAGGAAAGCTGTTAACTATAATTTCAGCACATAGCAACAAGCCAACTATTTATCAAGATCACTGTTTTTACCGCCCTGGTCTCTACCTATCAACTCTTGCATTCACCTACAGAGCTTCCTAACTGGTGTCCCTATTTATACTCTTGCTTTTGCTAATCTAAATATAGCAGTCAGTGTGACCCTTTAAACATGTAAGACCACAGTATATCATTGCAGATCCAACCTTGTCGTAGATTCTGTTTCACTCAGAGGAAAAGCCAAAGTCCTTCCTACAGCTACAAAGCCCAACCTGCTCTAGATTCTTTTCTTCATGCCATTTTCCCACTCCCCTACTCCCCTCAGCCACACTGGCCTGCTGGATCTTTCTTGAACATACAGTCATGCTCTTGCCTCAGGTCTTTGCCCTGGCTGTTTCTTCTGCTTGAAATACCCTGTGTGGATCTCCATGTGGTGAATACCCTCACTTCCTCAAATCTCTAATGAAATGTCATCTTCTCAATGAGAAGTGAGCACATTATTTTAATTGCAGCCTATTTACCTCCCCTGTTTCTGATTTTCCTTACACTGATTTGCTTTTTTCCCCTTCTATAGTACTAATCACCTTCTAATAAACTATGCAGTTTATTTATTTATTTTGTGTATTGTTTAGTGTCTGCCTTGTCCTATTACAATATGGATTTCACGGGGACAGGAATGTTTACCCGTTTGGCTCACTGATGCATTCCAAACACCTAAAACAGTATGTGGCATAAAGAATATTCTCAAAAAGTATTTGCTTAATGAATGAATGGATTGAATGTTGAGGGAAGCATCTAAGATAACCAGACGTGTATTGTTTGCAGGACTATTTGAAAATGTAGTATGGCTTTTAAAATCTGAAGCTTGAAATAATGCGTTTATCCATTTTTAGTTAATCCTAAGATTGGAGGAGAACCTCTAAAGCATCCATAAAAAATCGTGTTCTCCAGCTCAGGCAGTTTGGGCCTCCTTGGTTTTCTGTTCAGGTGGAATCTTTCCTGTATACTTTTCTTTGTTTATTTTCTTTGGTGCAAGAGACAGTGGTCAAATTCAGAAACTATGACTTCCTTATCCATTCATATTGATGTTAACATCTCTGTGGTTTTTAATTGACAAGAAGAGTCATAAATGCAAATATAAAAAGAGATTATTTCTCCATCAGAGAAACTGTTACAAAATACCATCAAAATAAATAAAAGAAAACCATTAAATGATTAATATTTGCAACCTGAAAGCCTCTTCAGTAGTTTCCTTCTTATAATCACTCTAGAGTAAAAGATGAATAAAATGGAAAATATTGTTAGAATAATTTATTCACCAAAAGCTCCAGAAATGAATATATTAACTTACTAATCGTAAATCTGTAGCAAGCCCTAACAGCGGAGTATAAAATTTGGTTAATAAGCAACTTGAAAGAAAATCTTGAATTAATGCAATTCATTGCAATATGATACTTTCTGTTGCAAAATTACTAAAATTGATTCTTGTTTTTAAGTGGTCTTACAAGAACATAGCTGCTATTCTGTTCTTTTCGTCTTTTAAAATAACTTCATTCAATTTGTGAATTTGTTTAGTTTTTAATATAATACCCTGACAATGTTACATAGAGATTCTAAACTAAAACTAAACGAACGTTGTCCTGTTTCTTTTTCTTTCTGCTCTGAATCAAAAACAATTCTCCATGAACAATTTCCAATTATAATGAAGATAAATATAGTGTTCTAAAACATATTTCTGCTACTGTTTGAAGAAAGCTTCTAGGACTGTCCTTCAGACTCATACATTTAAAAAAGGAATGGACAAGAGAGAAAAGCAAAAGAAAAGAGGAAAGAAAAGAAGAAAAAGGAAGAAAAGGAGAGGAAAAGATGAGGAATAGAGAGAGAAGGGAAAGAGAGGACAGGGAAAGATAAAGGAACTTGTATGTTATTCCCCAAGTGCCCTATTTTCCACCCATAATAAAGCTAATGAATTTTGAGACTTCCCTGGTGGTCCAGTGGTTAAGACTCCACTCTCCCAATGCAGGGGGACCTGGGTTCGATCCCCGGTTGGGGAACTAGATCCTGTATGCCGCAACTAAAGATCCCATGTGCTGCAACTAAGACCGGGTGCAGCCAAATAAATATTTTTTTTTAAATCTTTTTTTTTAAAAAAAAGCTAACAAATTTTTAGTCTTACTTTCTAAAATCAGAAAAACTAAATGGTCTCTTCTTACATTGATTTTTTTTTCTGATTTCAAAAAAATCCTACTGCCTGAATTAAGAGGCTAAGAGGAAAAGGCATTTCCAATTCCTAAAGTATCAAGTTGACCAGTTATTTCATATTGTAATATCTGTATTCATAGAAATACATATGGATGCTCTCAGGTTATGTGTGAGTTTGGGACCTAATAAACCTCCTTCCTCTTGTTTTAGAAGGGGGTTATGATAGAATTGTGATGCAGTTAGTAACTTTAGACAGTCATTTTCCTTTATTTTGAGCCCTTTAAAAACCTTTTTATAAAATTGCACACATACATACAGTGTAGTGTTTGCAAACTTGAAAATCTCTTTTGGGACAAACTCATCTTGCAATACTTCCTACCTGTGTTTTCCTCTCACTGTATCCCTTATCCTTAATAGGACAAAACATCTATTATTATATAAAATAAAGAAAACTGTGACTAACAAGACTTCAAATCTACATCCAAATCATGACTACACTTGCCAAATATGATTTTGTCTTTGTGTTTGTAGATACTGTGACTCCAGGGACTTCATTATCTCAGGCCTGGCGCATCTCAAGTTTCTCTAAAAAGCCAAATCACCTTGTCCTTAGGTCTTCAGAGGCTTCCCATCCCTGTTCAATATTTGTCTCACCTTTGGATTCCTGTCTTATTCAACCTTAATGAATCCTACTACTTTTGTATGCACCCACTGTCCAAACCTGTGAAGGCTGGGCAAATTAAATGTGGCATAAAAATATAACTACTTTATTTATTTAAAAGTAGAGGACAATTGCAATTCAGTGCAGGTTTTTTCTATTAACTGTGTGCTTTTTTGCATTAGGTACAATGTGTAGCTTATGCTTCTTTCATGGAAACGTGGAGATTGCCTCTCTGACTCATGGTCAGACTTTGGGGCTTTCTGCATCTTTAGTTCGTACCGTGTCAGTGTGCATTTTAAAGCATGTTCCTCCCCTGCACCCTAGATGAGAATGGAAAGGACTCTAGCTCTCTTGGCTGTGCCATTGTGGTTCACATAGGCAACCTGGTGAGGAGATTACATTTCCAGATGTTTATATATCTCTGCTAAGTATCTAAGAGATGGAACACTCAAAACACACAGTTGTGCATAGAGAGTCAGGTTTGGGACATTTGGAAAGTGGTTACAGCAAAACTCAGGTTAGGAGTTAAGATAATTTTGAAGAAACAAATCTATGACATGGAATCTTGTTGGCAGGAGGAGCCTCCCAAATCACCTCATCCAACAGGGCAGTGATGAAATGATCCCACAAACCAAGCAATCTGAGTAATTGTTCTTCATATTTGTAACATTTTTTAATAAAAACACATCCCTTGCCTCAGAGCTTAGTTCTTCATCAGCACAGGTCCTCAAGAGTCCTTTGGAGGAATTTAAACCTATGTTTCAAACCTGAGCAACTCACCTGCATGCGACTGTCATTGGAGCTAAGAAACCAGCAGCCTTCCTTATAAATAAACTCTATTCAACTGTTTGCATTTTTGCTGCCTTTGGTCTGCACATTTATTTTATTTTTACTTATTTATTTTTTGGCTGTGTTGGGTCTTTGTTGCTGCATGCGGACTTTCTCGAGTTGCAGCGAGCAGGGGCTACTCTTTATTGCCGTGCGCGGACTACTCATTGCGGTGGCTTCTCTTGTTGCGGAGCATGGGCTCTAGGTGCGCGGGCTTCAGTAGTTGCAGCATGTGGGCTTCAGTAGTTGTGGCGTGCAGGCTCAGTAGTTGTGGCACACGGCTTAGTTGCTTAGTGGCATGTGGGATCTTCCCAGACCAAGGCTCGAACCCGTGTCTCCTGCATTGGCAGGCAAATTCTTAACCACTGTGCCACCAGGGAAGTCCTGGTCTGCATGTTTAGATGCCAGTGTTATCCTTCATGAAATGTCACATACCGAAATGGGCGGAGTAGACATATAATACACTAGGTGTTCACTTCTTAACTCCTTTGCATTCTATTGGATTTAATGGAAATCCTACCTAGTGAAGGAGCTATTCAGAATTATCTGGGGGTAAATACCAATGACGAGTATAGTTTTGTCTGTTCTTACTTTCTATATATTGATATATGATGCAGTTAGTATTTAAGTTGGTGCATGTAACAAACATACCGTGCTACTTTTTATCCCAAGCAAACTGGAATCACTATATATATCCCTTTCTCTCTCACTTCAAATCCAGAGCAAAAGGCCTTGCTTGTTTCTTCAGTAAACCTGACGGGAATGGAGGCCTACAGTGTTCTGAGTATGTGCCAGGCACTTTTCCCCTGTATGTTTATATCGCACATCGTTTTAGCCTCCTCATTTTATAGATTAGAAAATAGAAACTCAGAGAAAAAGGAACTTGTCATGTTCATGAAATATTAAGGGGTGAATTCAAGCCCAAATCTTTAGGGTTTTCCCACCCCTCTACAGTGACAAATTTTCACATGGATTAAATGTTATTAGGACCATCAGTGTACAGTAGCGAGAAGAGCACCATTCTTTTTTGTTTTCCCAAATACATTATTTTTCTAATTGAAATATGGCTGATTTACAATATGGTGTTCATTTCAGGTATATCACACATTCTTTTAGCGCCACCTATGTACCAGTCACTATCTCTTTTCTTTCATTATTTTTGTTTATTCTTCTTCACAACCCTATCAGTTAGGTACCATTATTATCTTTTTTTAATACTTATTTTTTTTACCATTTAAAAAATTAAAGTATAGTTAACTTAAAATGTTGTGTTAGTTTCAGGTGTACAGCAAAGTGATTCAGTTATACATATATATATATATAATATGTGTATTATATACAGATACGTATATTCTTTTTCAGATTCTTTTCCATTATAGGTCATTACAAGATATTGAATATAGTTTCCTGTGCTATGCAGTAGGTCCTTGTCGTTTACCTATATTATACATAGTAGTGTGTATATGTTAATCCCAAACTCCTAATTTATCTCTCCCCCACTCCACTATACCCTTTGGTAACCATAAGTTTGTTTTGTATATCTGTGAGTCTATTATTGTTTTGTAAATAAGTTCATTTATATCATTTTTTAAGATTCCACACATGAGTGCTATCATATGATATTTGTATTTCTCTGACTTACTTCACTTAATATGATAATCTCCATGTCCATCCATGTTGCTGCAAATGGCATTGTTTTATTCTTTTTTATGGCTGAGTAATATTCCATTGTGTATATATACCACATGGTTTTTATCCATTCATTTGTCAATGGACACTAAGGTTGCTTCCACGTCTTGGCTATTGTAAATAGAAGAGCACTGTTCTTCTTTTTTTCTTTTTTTTTTTGCAGTACACGAGCCTCTCACTGTTGTGGCCTTTCCCGTTGCGGAGCACAGGCTCCATTCCCGCAGGCTCAGCGGTCATGGCTCACGGGCCCAGCTGCTCCGCGGCATGTGGGATCTTCCTGGACCAAGGCACGAACCCGTGTCCCCTGCATTGGCAGGCGGACTCTCAACCACTGCACCACCAGGGAAGCCCGATAATTATCTTTAAAATCCATTTTTTTTTGGTGTGAGGATTCAATGAAATATGGAGTATTTATAGTAAGTGGTAACCCATGATGTTATACAACTATTAGTATCCATCTTCCAAATTTTACCATTCTAGCTCCAGAACCACAGAGAAGGACATACATACCAACTTTATTCATTACATTTCTATTAAATAGTTGGAAGGTAACTTGTACACACATAGCCTGGCAACTTCAATCTTTTTATACTCCAAATAATTTGAAAGGGTATGTGGTGTTGGCTTCACTGAACCACATCAGAACACTCCAGAGATGACACTTTTATACAAATCCCTGCTTTTCCTTTTCTTCTTTCCCCTGGCCACATATGCAAGAAAACAGTTTTAAAGCATTTGTTTCAGTTTCTTTGTCTCTCCCAAGGCTGCATGGCAAATGCATTTTTTGTTCATTCTTTTAAAAAATGTTGAATTCTTAGTAAGTGCCAGGCATTATGAATGTATGTTTGGGAGAGGAGGAAAGCAGTGATATTATCTAATTCACATTTTAAAAGATTACTTTGGTTGCTTTGTGGAAAACAACGAGTGTGCGGTAGGGTTGCTGATATCTGGGGACATGTGAAATAGTGAGTGATTAGTTAGCAAGGAATCATGAATCCAAGAAAGAAATTTGAGATATAGTTTGAAGAGAGAAGAGAGAGGTCATGCTGGTGAATCACATGTGTAGAGGAGAGAGGAAAAGAAAAGGAAGACTTCCTGATTTCTGAACAGGAGTATCTGGGTAGGTGGTTTTGTATTTAGTCAGGAACTCTGGAAATTCAGTAAGTTATGGGTAGAATCATGAGATTGGAAATATGTTTGAGTCTCATATAAGATATGCAAATGGAAATGTCACGTAGGCAACTGCATACATGAGTCTTGATTATAAAGAATTCTGGAGGAGATAAACACTGGGAACTCTATAGACTATAAATGATATTTACCTTAGTTTTTGACAGAGTATAGGATAAATTAGATTAGGAAGAGGATAGGTTCCAGGATAGGGCCCTGATCATCATCTGCTGTGGTAAAGTAGTGGAAGCAAGGTAGGAAAATGTGACTGAGATGTACGAGGTGAGGTTGCAGGAAAACCAGGAAGCTGCTGTTTCAGAAGCCAAGAGGTAAGTGTATTTTAAGAGTGACAGAATGGCCAGTTTATGGAGGGCTATTTAGAGGTTGAGCAAGGCGATTGGAATGTTTCCATTGGATTTGGCAACACGGGGGTTGCTAGTGACCATTGTAAGAGAAGATTTAGTGGAGTGGCTGGGGCAGAGGCCAGGTGGGAGTGATCTGAACTGCTTAATGGAAAGTGAAAAGGAGGAGAGAGTGTTTGTTGACATCTCTTTTGAGAAGTTTGGTTGAGAAGGGCAGCAGAGAAAAATGGCAGTTTATAAGCGGGGAGGGCATATGCAGTAAGGGAAGGCTTCGTTTTGCTTTAAAAAAAGTGATACCCTTGGGACTTCCCTGGTGGCGCGTTGGTTAAGAATCCTCCTGCCTAGGCAGGCGACACATGTTCGATCCCTGGTCTGGGAAGATCCCACATACTGTGGAGCAACTAAGCCCGTGAGCCACAAGTACTGAGCCTGCGCTCTAGAGCCCACGAGCCACAACTACTGAAGCCCGCGTGCCTAGAGCCTGTGCTCTGCAACAAGAGAAGCCACCGCCGTGGGAAGCCCGGGCAACACAAGAAAGACCCAACTCAGCCAAAATAACTAACTAACTAAATAAATAAAACCATTAAAAAAAAGTGATAGCCTAGAGCAGAGTTTATCAAACTGAAGTTTGTAAACCATTAGTGGTCTTAAAACAATGTTAGTGTGTTTGAATAATCATTTAAAAAATTAAATAGAATAAAACAAAAAATTATCAAGGTACATGTCATGTGGTAAAGGTAAGAATTTTATTTTTATGGGATATATTATTATGAAACCTTTACAAATAGTTGCGTATCCACACACATATGTATAGGTATATATTTTATCATAATATAAAATACGTTTCCTCATGTGGATCACAGTTTAAAAACTTTGGAATGCACTATACTAAGGCATATTTGCAAGGTGACAGGGATAAACTAGTAGAGTAAAAGACACTGATGACACAGAAGCGAGGAAAACCAAAGAAGTAAAGTTCTTGAGCAGGACTGAGGAAGTCCTTACTCAATTCTCTTATCTTTTTGCTTCTCATCCACATACTTTATGGCTTCATGTAGTCATTTAAGCTGATCATAAATGAACAAATCCCATATTTTTTTCAGGTTTTAATGGTAGAGTTTAAAGAAATATCCTTTTTTCAACAGTAAAGATTTGTCATAGACACTGTGTTATGGACTTAATTGTTTCTCCCCAAATTCTTATGTTGAGATCCTATAACTCCCAGTAACTCAGAATGTGACTACATTTGGAGATAGGATTTCTGCAGAGGTAATTAAATTAAAATTAGGTCATTGGGGTGGACCCTAATCCAATATGATTGATATCCTTAAAAGATGAGAAAGTTTGAATGGAGAAATGCACAGAAAGAAGACCACTGAGAAAATAAATTTTGGGGGTTGAAGCCCCCCCAGTCCGTAGCATTTTGTTGTGGCGGCCCTAGCAGACTAGTATCATGCCAGTTACCTTCTTTGGTCTCCTTTGACTGTTAACTACACTCTGAGGTGGAGACCAGGATCATGAATGCCTGTTACAGATGAGAAAACTTGAGATGTAGAGTTCAGAAATGACTTACCCAACGCTGGGGATCCAAACAGCTAGTAAGTAGAAAATGAAATTTTATAGATGCTTGCCCAATGATCGGTCCATGACAGAAGGCTATGTAACAGGCTTTTTGGTCATGCTCTGCCTATAGTGGTAGATATGAATTTATGCTGGTCCATTTATTAAGACCAGAAGCTACACTTCTCTGCAAATATAAATTCTGATATCGATGAAATAAGACTAAACATTTAAAAACTTTAGAAATCCCAGAGATGACATATATTAACATTTAAAAATCATCACTTTTATGTATCCCATGAAATTATATAGCTCAATAAATGTTTTTAAGTTTAGTTTCTCAGTAAGACATGATAAAGCCGGACCAGTGCATGGCAAAGAATATAGCTGTTTTTTAAAAAAAATCTTCTTTATGAGCGATTACATTTCTCAGAACAAGCACTAGGGAATATCTCAATAAAGTAGTAATCATTTGTTACTTCGGTTTCCTGATACAAACACCATAAGTGAGAGATCCCAGTAAAGTTGCTTTCCATCTTTCTGTAATGTTTTTAGGGTCCTTTTTCTAAACTTCATATTTTGACTTGACTTTTAAATTTCTTAACGAAATGTCCTATAATAATTAAATGCTTCTAATGACACTTTAGAGTCTGCAGCACACTTAGCATGTTGTGCTAATTCATTCATTCATTTGTGTTTTTCAATAAACATTTATCAAAAGACTCTTGTTACTCTTACACTGGTGAATAAGACATGATCTTAAAAAATTCACAAGTTATTGAAGATGATGATGATGATGATGGTGTATGTGTGTGTGTGTGTGTGTGTGTGTGTGTGTGTGTGAATCTTGCTTCATTGCAATGAATGTCCTTATGCCTTACATATGTCACATTATGAAAATGTGTTAGAGTTCTTCTAGGGTACAAACCTAATTGTACAAACCAAATTGCTGGGTTGTAAATTGTATCCACCTTCAGCTGTGTAGTGTTAAATAGATCTTCAGTTTACTATTCTATTACTGTTTTCCCACATTCTAAAATCAGTCAGATTTATTGATTTTTGACAATCTTTAATAAGCATAAAATAACTGATTATTGTAATTTGTGATTCCCTGATTATTATATGCTTTTAAGTTTATATAGTATATGTTTTGTTTTTTTTGCGGTACGCGGGCCTCTCACTGCTGTGGCCTCTCCCATTGCGGAGCACAGGCTCAGCGGCCATGGCCCACGGGCCCAGCCACTGCGTGGCATGTGGGATCCTCCCGGACCGGGGCACGAACCCGTGTCCCCTGCATCGTCAGGCGGAGCCTCAACCACTGCACCACCAGGGAAGCCCTATATAGTATATGTTTGATGTGTTTATAGGTTTATATAAGTTTCTTCTTTCAATTGCCTGTTCATATAATTTGCTCATTTTTCTGTTTGTCTTCTTTTCTTACAAATCAATTTGTACATGTTCCTTTAGTATATTGAATAATATTCCTTTTTGTATGGATTGTAAATATTTTCTTCCCATCTGTAACTTTCTTTTCACTTTGCTTATGATAGGTTTTATCTTATAAAAATTTTCAATATTAATGTGTTCAAATACGTTAATTTTTTTCTTTATAGTTTTATTTTATGTCCCACTCTTGATCTCATCAGTATATGCTCTGTATTAGACTTTAAAATTTTAGATATTTGTTTATCTAATTTAAGTTATTAATCCATCAAGAATTTCTTGTTTGTTTGGAGAGAAATAGAGATCTGATCTTCTTTTCCTTTCTCTATGTGGATGGCCAGTTACCTCTCTGTACTTCATTCAATAGTCTATTTTTTGCTCACAGATTTGTAGTCTCTTATATCGTAAGCTCTCATAGGTACATGAATTTATTTTATGCCCACTTATTCTGTTACTTTGGTTTATTTGTCTATCCCTTCAACTATATACACTGTTAAATCTCTTTAGCTTTATAGTAAAACCTGATATCAGTTAAGCTATGTCCTCTCTTCTTCTTGTGCTTCAAAATTGCCTTGACAGATATTGACCTATAATTTATCCACATACCTTTTAGCATAAAGTTGCCACACTCCATCAAAAACACTAAGATTTTGATAGAAATTGCTTTGATTTTATAGATTAATGTGTAAGGGTTGCCTTTAGGGCCTTCAGGTATATGAACATGATATATTTCTCATTTATATATGTTTTATTTTACGACATTCAATAACGTTTTAGTATTTTATTCTAAAGCCTTACATGTGCTTATTAGATTCAGTCATAGCTCCCTTATTATGTGTGCTTTTATAAATGTAACTGTTCACATGTATATGTATGGCTGAGTCCCTTTGCTGTGCGCCTGAAACTATCACAGCATTGTTAATCAGCTATACTCCACTATAAAATAAAAAGTTAAAAAAATGTAACTGTTTAAAATCAGATTTCTTAATAATTTGTTGCTCATATAAAGGAGTATAATTGTTTTTTAATATATGGATTTTATATCTAGCAATTTTGCTGAACAATCTTATTAATTATAATGATTTACTCATTGGTTTTCTTGGATTTTCTATGTGGCTAGTCTGTGAATAAATCATATTTTAAAAATTCTTTTCCCTTTAAAATTTTTTGCACTCTTTTACTCTGGTAAACATTTTTTAATATAACGTAGAATAGAAATAGTGAAAGCAAGATAGCAAAGACACAAGCCTGTTCACAAAACAATGGCACCATGCGGCAGTTCCATGGGGGATTCCATGATGAACAAGGCTAACAATGTCCCTGTCCTCATGAGGCTTCTGAATTAACAAGAGAGGCAGGCATTGCACAGATAATTGCATAGTGGTTATTTCCTTACAATCCGTTGGCTACTCTGAAGCACTCATGTAGCATGCTGTCAGAACACTTAGGAGACCAGGTGGGAATGGTGCTGATATGTAGTTTGGAAGATGAGGAAAAAACATTTGAATTTGATCCAAATGAGGAGTGTGAGTTACACAGGCAAAAGTGAGACCCTGAGCATGCAAAGTGCTCCAAAGAGAAGTACAGATTTTTTTTTTTTCTTTTTAAATTTTTATTTATTTGGCTTTGTTGGGTCTTCGTTGCTGCGTGCGGGCTTTTCTCTAGTTGCGGCGAGCGGGGGCTACTCTTCCTTACGGTGCTCAGCCTTCTCATTGCAGTGGCTTCTGTTGTTGCAGAGCACAGGCTCTAGGCATGCGGGCTTCAGTAGTTGTGACGCATGGGCTCAGTAGTTGTGGCGCACAGGTTTAGCTGCTCCGCGATATGTGGGATCTTCCCGGACCGGGGCTCGAACCCGTGTTCCCTGCACTGGCAGGTGAATTCTTAACCACTGCGCCACCAGGGAAGTCCTCCTAGATGTTGTTCTAAAAAGAGTGTTCAGTGAAAAATTATTTGGTATGGATGTTCGATAGGCATACCAAATACAAAAATATAAAAGTCATTAAGGACAAAAAATATCTGTTGATTGCCCCTATTTGGAAGATATTTTATATCACTTTGAATTCTTCCCTAGGTAGTTAGCAAAAGTAAATCTAACTAAGGGAAGGCCATGGCAGTTGGCACAAAGCCACTCAAGATCATGGCTACTCGAGTATTTGCCTCGTGCACAGACCTGCAGCCCAGTAGCCCTATCATCTTTGCTCTGGCTCCATCTCTGGTTGTTGCTTTATTTTGACCTCCATTTTTCCCTCAGCAGCCATGGAATCAAAATTTGGATACAATTAAAAAATCATTAGTGATTTAAAAAATAATTTTATTGGACACACTAACATGATTAAGAAAATTCCAAGGCAGTATTGGCTGTGGGCATTTTGGCAAGTCTGGGTTTATTTGTTGTTTGAACTATAGCTGATTTATAATATTATATTAGTTTCAGGTATACAACATAGTGATTCAGTATTTTTTATAGATTATACTCCATTTTAAATTATAAAATAATGGCTATATTTCCCTGTGCTTTACAATGTATCCTTGTAGGTTATTGTTTTAATACAGTCTTTTAGCCAGTTTTCAATGCAAGGCGTGTGCTTACTTAGACCTTGTGTTCTAGAAAAGCTGGGGCCTATGTGGAGAGCTCTGTTTTGTCATCCCCACAAAATGAAAAGCTGCAGCCTGCATTTTCCTTATTCAATTTCAAGTATGAAGGTGATTTTAAAATTTAACTGCAGTTTCGTTGAGATGTGCTATTACTCCCAGCTAATTATATAGATGCATCAAATATGCATTTTCTATAAAAGCCGTATTATGGTTTTGCCTTTATCCACCAGTGACACTTGAATCGAAGGTGGTAATAAAATATCAATATGTATTTAGTCATATGAGAAAAAGTAATCTAGAAATTTCTGAGGTGTAACATGAGATGTATTATTGCTTCTAAAAACATGAGTAAACTCAGAATGACAAGCCTACATAAGGTAGGATTCTTGATCACCCAAGGTTGGCCTGCTTTGTATCCTGCCACTGAGATAGAAAACTAGGTCCTATCCTCTTTTTATTTCCCCTCCAAATTGGGTGTAGGGTTTCAGGGTCCTTAGGGACTTCAGGAAGTCCAGCATTTTGCCAAGCACATGTGTTTGGTGTGTGGATATAGGCTCAGGACTCTGATGAGCTCTGCATTCATTGAGAGATTGAGGGTCCTATTCTGACGTCATTCCATTTGGAGCATCCCTGTCCAAATGAAAAGCCCTGTGCAGGTGTAATTACCTCTCAAATGCACGGAACGTGCTACATCTCTCACCGAAGGAAGCTTAGTCAAGGTTGTACAGTATGTAACATTTCACAAGAAAAGGGAATGGATGTTCTCCTAATAGCATCTTAAAAGGGGAGTTTGGAGAGGGGAACTCCATCTTTCTAGGGGGGAATAATGTGCATCAATCAAGGGAAGTAAGGTGGGAGGTGAGACTGATGTGCTGAGGTCAGGCTTTCGAGCCTCATTTATGCCTCCTTGGAACATTTGCTTTGTGGTGGACCAATGACATCCCAGTTACTGTGGAGGCCCTGAGACACAGGGCAGAGTAGAAGCTCAACTAGAATCTGTTTTGACCCAGTATACTACCACTGAGGCAAGTCACTTTTTTTGGACTCTTTTCATAACTCAGCAAGAGAAGGAGAAACCATGTTTATTTGTTTTTCTCTGCCATGGACAATTGGAGAACACAAGGGCTCAGCCTGTGACATCTGAGATGTACAGTGGCTCTGACAACACCGCATGACCTCATGAATCTATAACAGGGGGAACATCTCCTAAAATTCTTATCAGGCACGTGGTGAGGGGATTCCCCATATGTAATTATATTTAGCCATCGAGTGACATTATAAGAGACGAATTCACCGATTTTACAGGTGAGGAAACTGAGGCTTGGGGACAGTTAAGCCATTGGCCAAGGTCATAGAGATGTGATATGGAACAAGGGGATATTAAAACCCAGGATTCCAGTTCCACAATGTATGCTTGTAACCACTATGCTGTGCCACTTTTTAAATTTTTTTTATTTTTAAAAAAATTTTTATTGGAGTATAGTTGATTTACAATGTTGTGTTAGTTTAAGGTATACAGCATTGTGAATCAGTTATACATATACATATAACCGCTCTTTTTTAAGATTCTTTTCCATGTAGGCCATTACAGAGTATTGAGTAGAGTTCCCTACACTATACAGTAGATCCTTATTAGTTATCTGTTTTATGTATAGTAGTGTGTGTATGTTAATCTCAATCTCCCAATCGCTTATCCCCTGGTAAGTGTAAGTTTGTTTCTGTGCCACCTTTAAAGCCCCGTCTCTCCCTCTTGCAGGCTTAATAGGAGAAACAAATAAAGGCATTTCTGTGAGAAAGCTTTCTGCAAAATATGATGTGGTTTGAGAAATGTAAGCTATTGTATTAGTTCCAGTTCGTTGATACTTTCTGTTAATGTAAAGGGTGCAGTACTCATAAACACTTATTTATTTAAATTATGTAGCACCTGCCCTTTGTAGAGCTTGAATGAGACAGTCCATTGCTCCATAGAGCAATTCCTATTCTTCCAGTGCTCTGGTCTGCAGATCATCTACTGCCAAAAATATCCTTTCCCTAAGTAATTTCAGAAGTGCCTTTATCAGTGAAAACTTTGTTTATCAGTGCCACCTAATCCTAAGCAAGAAAAGTTCCAGAAGTGGCTTCGTCAGTGAAAACTTGCTTCTTGGTGCTCCCTTTTGCAGAGGTGTAAATAATAGGTGGCCGTTTGTTGGAGCAGATGCCTCACCGGCCATCCCTACCTGCCTCCCACTGCCTCACTCACTATCCCATGGCTCACTCAGAGTCATCACTTACAAATTAGAGGATCCAGGAGGTACTCTGGAGCCCTAGAGGGATATGCCTCTTCTGGAAGAGCTATGAAACCTCACTGATGAGCAGAAGCCTCTCAGTTTCAGATTGTAACCCCTTCTTGTGACCTGTGTCCTTCTTTTGTCTTAAGACACTTCTTAGGATTTCAGAACAGAACTTGGTTTCCAGAGGGCAGCTAGTGAGCTTGTTCTGTTTGGACACTCAGACTGTGCTGTATCTGTGCCAAAGAGACAACCTTTTGACAGAAGTACTCCCAACCAGCCCACTTCACGCGTGGAGAATGGTGCTTAAATGCCATAGTATGGGAAACTTCCTTTCTCTGTCTCAAAGTGCAGTGGTGTGTACCTTTTCCTGTCATTGGTGATTCTCAACATTTTTTTTTCACCATGGAGTCAGAGGTTATATAGCTATATTCAGTGGGAAAATAGCAGGTATCGACAAATTTCATTTTCTTTGTTCACTTATATGTAAATTTTTTTTTTTTTTTTTTTTTTTTTTTTTTTATGCGTTACGCGGGCCTCTCACTGTTGTGGCCTCTCCCGCTGCGGAGGACAGGCTCCGGACGCGCAGGCTCAGCGGCCATGGCTCACGGGCCCAGCCGCTCCGCGGCATGTGGGATCCTCCCAGACCGGGGCACGAACCCGCGTCCCCTGCATCGGCAGGCGGACTCTCAACCACTGCGCCACCAGGGAAGCCCTATATGTAAATTTTTAAGATGAATTCAGAGAATTTATTCCATTCAAAATGTTTCAGTGAACAAGTTTCAGAAATTTAACTTTATACGTTGCATTTTTTTCCTGTGCAAGGTCAGATTTTATATGTTTTTTAAAAACAAGGACGTTTTTATTGACACTAAGGGTTTTTATACACTGTTGTGTCTATTATATGCAATGTTCTCACTCAGTTATCCAACATGCAATTACATGTTTTTAATGTTATCTATTTTTATTTATATAAATCTGCTATTCAAATTCCCTATGGGGTCTTCCCTGGTGGCACAGTGGTTGAGAATCTGCCTGCTAATGCAGGGGACACGGGTTCGAGCCCTGGTCTGGGAGGATCCCACATGCCGCGGAGCAACTAGGCCCGTGAGCCACAACTACCGAGCCTGCGTGTCTGGAGCCTGTGCACCGCAACAAGAGAGGCCGCGATAGTGAGAGGCCCGTGCATCGTGATGAAGAGTGGCCCCCGCTTGCCACAACTAGAGAAAGCCCTCGCACAGAAACGAAGACCCAACACAGCAAAAATAAATAAGTTACTAAAACTCCTACCCCCAACATCTAAAAAAAAAATTCCCTATGAATTAAAAAAGACAAAATAATGACAATTTCTTCTTAATTTTTAATTATGAACTCGAAAAGATGAAAAGTTAAATAAGTAAACCATATTTATTTTAATAGCACATATTGGTGATGCTCAACTGTGATCAGTGGGTCTTAGGCATTTACATTCCCAACAATTTCCTGTTTGCTTGGGAGTAGCGGGAGTTCAGAAGAAATATAAAATCTGGTGAATGCTCTGGGGGAAGTCACATCGAGCTGGAAGGGTACAACTACCATAGCTGAAGCAGTCAGAGAAAAATATGTCATCTAGTGTGAGTAAAGGACAGTAGTTCTTTAGTTTAGAAAGGGCAAGATCTTTTGCGGTTGGGTAATGACAAGAACTACTTAATATGTGGTTTGGACAGTTCCTTGATGCTATGCCCAGGGGCACATGCTTTGCACCCATTATTCCCTGTGACCCTCTCATATAGGTATTACGAGATGCTCCTTTAACAGAAGACACTGAAGCCAAACAAGTTCAGTGACATGCCCAAGGTCCCATCCTGAGCCTGAGTGGCAGGCTTAGGTCTCACTGATGCAGAGCTGGTG
The DNA here is from genome assembly GCF_008692025.1 of Phocoena sinus. Classification (NCBI taxonomy): domain Eukaryota; kingdom Metazoa; phylum Chordata; class Mammalia; order Artiodactyla; family Phocoenidae; genus Phocoena; species Phocoena sinus. Next base: position 32,304,824 of record NC_045778.1, read on the forward strand.
TTTTTTGTTTTTTAATTGAAATATAATTAACATAGACAGTATATTAGTTTCTGATGTACAGCATAATGATTTGATATTTGTTATGTATTGTGCAATGATCACCACAATAAATCTAGGTAATATCCATCACCATACAGAATTACAAACTTTTTTCTTAGGATGAGAACTTTTTAGATCTGTTCTCTTAGCACCTTTCAAATATACAATACAGTATTATTAACTATAGTCACCATGCTGTACATTACATCTCCGTGACATTTATTTTATTACTAGAAGTTTGTACCTTTTGACTACCTTCACCCATTTCGCCTACCCACAATCCTCCACCTCTGGCAACTACCAATCTGTATCTGCAAGTTGTTTTGTTTTTGTTTCTGTTTTTTATAGGTTAGTTGTTATTCCACATTTAAGTGAGATCATATGGCAATTTGTGTTTCTTTGGCTGACTTCTGTGTTGTCACAAATGCCTAGGTTTCAGGCTTTTTTATGGCTGAGTAATATTCCATTGTATATGTGTACCACATCTTCTTTATCCATACATCTGTCAGCGGACACTTAGGTTGTTTCCACATTTTGGCTATTGTAAATAATCCTGCAATGAACATAGGGGTGCATATATCTTTTTGAGTTAGTGTTTTTGTTTTCTTCACATAAATACCCTGAAGTGGAACTGCTGGATCACATGGTAGTTCTATTTTTAATTTTTTGAAGAACTTCCATGCTGTTTACCATAGTATATGTACCAGTTTACACTCCTGTCAATAGTTCATGAGGTTTCCCTTTTCTCCACATCCTGGCCAACTCTTTTTATTTCTTGTTTAAAAACACAATAATAGCCATTAACAGGTGTAAGGTGATATCTCATTGTGGTTTTGATACGCATTTCCCTAAAGACTTGTGATATTGAGCACCTTCTTGTGTTGACATTTTTCTATATGTCATTTTCTTGGGGAAAATGTCTATTTAGATCCTCTGCCCGTTTTTTAATCAAATTGTTTCTTGGCTGTTGTGATGTATGAATTTTTAAATATATTTTGGATATTAGCCCCTTGTCAGGTATATGATTTGAAAATATTTTCTCCCATTTGTTAGGCTGCCTTTTCATTTTGTTGATGGTTTCCTTTCTTGTGCAGAAACTTTAGTTCGATGTAGTCATACTTGTTAATTTTTGCTTTTCGTTGCCTTTGTTTTTGGTGTCAAATCCAAAAAAAATCATCACTAACACCTCTGTCAAGGAGCTTATCACCTATGTTTTCTTCTGGGAATTTTATGGATTCAGGTCTTTAATCCATTTTTAGTTTGTTTTTGTGTATGGTTTAAGATAGGGGTCCAGTTTTATTCTTTTGCATGTGGCTGTCCGCTTTTCCCAACACTATTTATTGAAGAGACTGTCCTTTCCCCATTGTATGTTCTTCAGAGCTGGTATTTTTAAACTCTCTCTATTCTCTGTGAAGTGGTTGAAAGTGCCTCCTTAAAAGAAACAAAGACCGATAAAATATTAGCTAAACATAATGGCAGTATTTATTGAACTTTCACGGGCCAGGCATTATTCTAAGTAACTTTTCATGTATCTCACTTAATTCTCACATAAATACTATGAACCACAGAGAATTAAGTGCCCTGCCTAGGACCACAATGCGAGCGAGAAAGACTTAGATTGTGGTTGAAGAATGGGCCTAATGCTGATAAGCTTTGGGGATGAGACATGACCATGTCTGGGCGGAGCTGATCTCCCACAACCTGACAGAAGGAGCATGAAGGTGCCAAGTTCAGGCAGGGAGGAGCCCCACTCCGGGGCAGAATGTCACTTTGGACTAAAGGCATAGCAGTGTGAAACCTGAGATTTATGAAGAGGAGCCTAGAAATAGGAGGACAGAGAGAAGAAGGGGAGAGTCTTGGAGAGCCCCTAGAAAATAGAATGCCTAGGGCTTCCCTGGTGGCGCAGTGGTTGAGAGTCCGCCTGCCGATGCAGGGGATACGGGTTCGTGCCCCGGTCCGGGAAGATCCCGCATGCCGCAGAGCAGCTGGGCCCGTGAGCCATGGCCGCTGAGCCTGCGCGTCCGGAGCCTGTGCTCCGCAACGGGAGAGGCCACGACAGTGAGAGGCCCGCGTACCGCAAAAAAAAAAAAAGAAAAAGAAAATAAAATGCCTAGACTGATCAGTAAGGAGCAGAAATGAAGAATGGGAGAGAAAGGCCAATCTGAGGTCTGCGCCACAGTGAAGAGAATGGATTCTGCTGTAGGCTTTTGGGCAGCTCTAATCCACAAATAGGAAATGTAAGTGTTGGCTCATTTTCTTGAAATCAAGTTTATTTCTCAATATGGCATCAGAAGTTTCTCCCTCTTAGAGTCTTCATTTGAATCATCATATCTTTCAAGAAACTTCCAGGTGTGGACAACAATGCTGTAGTTAGCACTGCCTTAAAATGTGAGAAATGAACATGTAAAAATTCTCACTTGGATTCTGTGAAAGAGAGAATAGATAGTTGATTAATATATCACCAGATTAATCTGTCACTAGATTTTGAAGACAGTGCTTTGGAACATGTCATGTCTCTTAACAGCCTTTTCAGATTTTCTCAGGAAAGATCTTTGTGAATTGATTATTGATAGTTCAACAGAGAATTTGAGAGTAATACTGTGTGCCAAAAAAAAAAAGAAAAAAATCCTGGGAACAAATCCTGTCTTCACTGTTTCCCAGCTGTGTGATGCCGAGTAATTGATTTAATGCCTCTGAACCTCAGTTTTCTTATCTATGAAATGGGATAATAGTATTAATACTTGCCTTATAGAGAAGCTTTTGAATTAAGTAAAAATAACATATAAAGTGACTAACATAGAGCCTGGCAAATATAGGCAAGTCCATAATTGTGTGTCATCATCATCACCACTGTCATTTATCTCCCCCTTAAAGAGACATTTATCTATGGGTTCTATATAAGCAGGCTAAATACCTTTGATAAAAATGAGATGGTCTGCAACTTACATGGGGACTTTCTTATTCAGAGCTCATGTCACCATCAGCAATGGCAGTATATTAATTTTATTTGGTTGTTGACCTACTGTATATATTATGTGCTGAGTACTTGGACTGCTCTGAGGAAGCTTCAGACAAATGTGAAAAAGGGCACAAATGAATAATCTTAATGCAGTGTAAGTGTTATATTCAAGTGTACATAGTATGGAAGCACAGAAGAGGTACTTTTTCTATAGGGCTGGCTGGGTGGTGAAGTGGGCAGGAATGTGACTTTTGAACCAAGTCTAGATGGATGGTTACTTGGCAGATAAGAGGTCAAGAACACTGCAAGCAGCATCACCCTCCCCCTGGCAGCATATAAAGAATATGGCATGTGCTGGACATGAGAAATGTTCACTATGAATGGAGTGTGAAGTGTAAGATGGGTGAGGCCAGGGTAAGTGAGTTAAGGCCAGAGGAGCAAGGGTATCGTTTGCCATATTTCAAGGTGTTCCCTGAAATGTTGGCCCAGAGCAAGTCTTGATGTTTAAGCAGGAAAGTCACATAATCAAATTTGTGTTTTAGAAAGATGCTTGAAAATGGTGCAGAGGATGGATTGGAGGGAGAAAAAGTGGAGGACAATTTTATGTTTTTCGTTTTTAATTTTAAAAATATTTATTTATTTATTTATTTTGGCTGCACTGGGTCTTAGTTGCAGCACGTGGGATCTTCATGGCGGCATGCGGACTTCTTAGTTGCGGCATGCCTGCAGGATCTAGTTCCCCGACCAGGGATCAAACCCAGGCCCCCTGCATTGGGAGCACAGAGTCTTACCCACTGGACCACCAGGGAAGTCCCGTTTTTCTTTAATATATTCAACATTTTTCCTGTAGTTATTTGCCAATCGTATATATTTTTTTGATGAATTCTGTTCATATCTTTTTTCTTTAATTGTAGTAAAATATACGTAATATAAAGTTTACCATCATAGTCATTTTTAAGTGTCCAGTTCAGTGGTAGTCAATATATTCATAATGCTGTGCAACCATTACCATCTATCTATAACTCTTTTTATCTTGTAAAGCTAAAAACTGAAACTCAATGCAAATTAAACAATAACTCCTTATTCTTTCCTACCCCCAGCCCCTAACAACCACCATTCTACTTTGTCTTTATGACTTTGACTATGCTAAGTACCTTGTGCTGAGTATAAGTGGAATTGTATAGTATTTGCCTTTACGCCACTGGCTTATTTCACTTAATATAATGTCCTCAAGGTTCATCCACGTTGTAGCATAAGTCAGAATTTGCTTGCTAATTTAAGGTTGAATAATATTCTGTTGTATGTGTATACCACATTTTGCTTATTCATTCATCCATTGATGGACAGTTGAGTTGTGTTCATTTTTTAGCTCTTGCGAACAATGCTGTTATGAACATGGGCTTATAAATATCTGTTCAAGATCTTGCTCTCCATTCTTTTAGGTATATACCCAGAAGTGGAATTGCTGGGTCATATGGTAATTCTATTTTTAATTTTTTGAGAAACTGCCATACTGTCTTCCACAGTGGCTATACCATTTTACATTCCCACCAACAGTGCATAAGGGTTCCAGTTACTCCACATCCTTGATAGTACTTGTTATTATCTTTCTTTGTTTTTTCTTTTTTTGGATAGTAGCCATCCTAATGGGTGTGAGGAATACTTTTATGTTTTAAGTGAAAGATAATGAGGGCCAAGATGAGGCATAGTCATGGAAGATAAATGGTAATGGGGAACTCAGGTGGGAGTCTTTTGTTAAGTGCAAGCATTTGAATTTGTTGACTAAATGTGAAACATTTTTTTCTTCTTCCAGTTTTATTGAGATATAATCGACATACAGCCCTGAACAAGTTTAAGGTGTACAGCATAATGATTTGACTTACATACGTCATGAAATAACACAGTAAGTTCAGTGAACATCTGTCATCTCATATAGATAGAAAATAAAAGAAAAATATTTTTTCCTTGTGATGAGCACTCTTAGGATTTACTCTCTTAACTTTCATATATAACATGTGGCAGTGTTAATTATCTTCATCATGTTGTACATGACATCCCTAGTACTTATGTATCTTGTAACTGGGAATTTGTGCCTTTTGACCACCTTCATCCAATTCTCCCTCTTCTCACCCCCACCTCTGGTAGCCATATATCTTATCCCTTTTTCTATGAGTTTGTTTGTTTCTTAAGTATAACTGACCTACAATACTATGTTAGTTCCTGGTGCACAACATAGTGATTTGGTATTTCTATACATTTCAAAATAATCATCATAAGTCTAGTTACCATCTGTCACCATAAGAAGATATTACATTATTATTGACTCTGTTCCCCACACTGTACATTTCATCTCCATGACTCATTTATTTTGTAACTGGAAGTTTATACCTCTTAAGAGGATGAATTATATGTCCAACTTTGACGCTTCAACGCATGTCTAAATCTGACCAATAATAAGGCCATCATTAGAATCCAGTAGGACAGATAAGGCAATGAGCAGGATTTCTTAAGTGGGACTTAGATGTTCATTAATTTATTGATATTTGTAAATATTTTCAAAGGAACAAATTTATACTGGAGCACAAATGTCAATTTAAAAAATTCCATTTTTATAGAACAAAGTTATACCTTGTGGAAAATATAAATTGTGATTATATGTTTTACTGTATCAGTTAGAACAGATCTTGTGATGTGGCGTGCAGTTACTTTAACAAAATGACATATCTGTGAGTATTTTGCAACTTAGAAGTCTCCTTCATATAAACTGTATTTCATCTTTTACAGTTTCACCATTCTTTTATTTACTGACATTAAACAAGTACCTTTGGAGAACCCCCTCAGTTTCAGGAACTGTCCTAGGCTCTGGAAGCATCCTGCTGTCACAGAGCATACATCCTAGGGATAGGCCCTGGAGTTTAATGATCTATAATATGAATTCTTAACTTGGGTTCAGGGAAGGGTTTTAGGATAAGGAGGTGTCTATGATCTTGGTAAAATTTATATTTTCAAGAGAAGATTTTTATCAGAATTTCAAAGCCATGACCCTAAACTGATTAAGAGTCATGGTCTTCAAGAAAAACGGAGCCTCACAGAAGTTGATTGACCTGCGCAGGGTCCCGAGAATCAAGTGACAGTCTGGGTCTTTTAGCCCTGGTTTAGTGCACTCTGCAGTGCCATTGCTGCTTCTCAGTATCCATTCTGTTATGTCCTCCTTCTCTAAAGAATGATCCATTTTCCTAAGGTTTTATAGATCATTCAAATTTCTCACTGTAAATGTCACTTCGTATCAGGATGCGACAATTAACAAATTTTATAATATAACTAGATTGACTTTAATTTCTTGTAGCTCTTAAAACACAGAAACTTCCAATCCCGGTGGTTCTAAAGGCATGTTATGAAGGTAGTGTTCCTGCATCTTTGTTGCAGAAGAACATGGTAAGGGTCCTGGAGAAACTCCAGTGGCCTTTCTTTGGTCATCTTGAGGAAGTGGAAACGTGTGCCATTCCTAAGAAGACTGTTGGCCCTTTTATTGTAGGACACAAACCAATGCCTTTGAAATGACCTTCTTGACTTCCTGCAGTGGGAAGCATTGAGCTCTATGGTGAAACAGGCTTTACATATACACACTACCATCTGACCTTTGGGTCAGGACATTTGCAATCAATTTGAAGGGCAGCAAGTGGAACCACAGTGCTGATGAGCTCTCACAGTAGGGTAGGCAAGGCTACCTGGGACTGAGGGGCATGGAACCTCTATTGATTTTTTTAGATGCTTCTACCATATGTTCCTAAACTGCTGGGCTTGGAATTAAGTCAGTTGCCAGAGATGATACCACAGGACAAGAAGACAGCCTGTGTATTAAAGGCTGAAGAAAAATTTTCACACACCCCAGAAATAAATTAATTTTTCTTGGAAAATCAAGTGGAGACATTTGCTTATAGGCTACTTACTGTCCTAGCAGTGAACAGAAATTAGGCAGAAATGTTTAGCAGGAATAAGCTTTGTAGTTTATAGCACTGGTCTAGCAGGACTTCAATCAAAATGTACCTGAATACTCCCAGGCTTCTAGAACTATGTCTAAAGCCAAATATAACTTTGTTCAAGAGTGAAAAAGAATTTTGAATTCACTTATTAAGTTCTCAAAAGTTTTGCTACCCTGTTTACGAAGCAGATAATTTTATATCAGCTTGTTGGGGTTGTTTACTGAAACTCTAATAAGCTTGTTGGGCTTGGTGTGTGTGGGGTGTGTGTGTGTGTGTGTGTGTTTTCTTTGACTTAGGGTTAAGTATTCCTGATTTGAATGAATAATTTTAGATAATATATTTGGTTGGCACAGCCATGTGATTACTGATCTGTGGCTCTTTCCTGGATTCCTGTCTTTAGAGTTTAATTAGAAATGCAGAAGCTTTACATTGGCTGCTTTTTTTCCTGCCTACTTTAACTCCTTGTATTATTTTTTGAAAGACAGAAAGGACTCCTAAATAGCCATCACTGATATATTTATCCATCTGGTAAAAGATTTTTTAGCACCTATTATGTGCTGTGCTACTTTCCAGTGATTGGAAATTTAGATAGACAAACTGTGATCCAGGTTTATTGAGGTAATTATAGTCTGGTTAGGGAGATTGGAGATCAAGGGCTAATTAGCATATGAAGCAGAATGAAAGGATGACGAAATTGAGGAGGATGGAGCAGTCCTTTCTGGCAGAAGACACCTGGGAATCTTAATGGAAGGAAGGCCTATAAGTTTTAGATAAGCAGATAATACCAAAGGGAGAATGACCACAGCTCTATCAATCATAGGTCTCTATCTTCCTAACTGTGCTTTTAGTATACTTCCCAAATAAATTAGCACTATTTCACGTAAAGAGAATTTTTTAAAATTAATTAATTTATTTTTGGCTGTGTTGGGTCCTCGTTGCTGTGCGTGGGCTTTCTCTAATTGCAGCGAGTGGGGACTACTCTTCGTTGCACTGTGCAGGCTTCTCATTGAGGTGGCTTCTCTTGTTGGGGAGCACGGGCTTTAGGCATGTGGGCTTCAGTAGTTGTGACACATGGGCTCAGTAGTGGTGGCTCACAGGCTCTAGAGCGCAGGCTCAGTAGTTGTGGTGCATGGGCTCAGTTGCTCCCTGGCATGTGGGATCTTCCCGGAACAGGGCTCAAACCCATGTCCCCTACATTGGCAGGCGGATCGTTAACCACTGCACCACCAGGGAAGCCCAAAGAGAATGTTTTAGTACTTAAAACTATCAGTCAATTCAACGCAATCCCTATCAAACGACCAAGGGCATTCTTCACAGAACTAGAACAAAAAATTTTACAACTTGTATGGAAACACAAAAGACCCTGAATAGCCAAAGCAATCTTGAGAGCGAAAAACGGAGCTGGAGGAATCAGGCTCCCTGACTTCAGACTATACTACAAAGCTATAGTAATCAAGACGGTAAGGTACAGGCACAAAAACAGAAATATAGATCAATAGAACAGGATAGAAAGCCCAGAGATAAACTCATGCACATATGGTCACCTTATCTCTGACAAAGGAGGCAAGAATATACATTGGAGAAAAGACAGCCTCTTCAATAAGTGGTGCTGGGAAAACTGGACAGCTACATGTAAAAGAAAGAAATCAAAACACTCCCTAAGACCATAAACTCAAAATGGATTAAATACCTAAATGTAAGGCTAGACACTATAAAGCTCTTAGAGGAAAACGTAGGCAGAACACTCTATGACATAAATCACAGCAAGATCCTTTTTGACCCACCTCCTAGAGCAATGGAAATAAAAACAAAAATAAATAAATGGGACCTAATAAAACTTCAAAGCTTTTGCACAGCAAAGGAAACCATAACAAGACAAAAAGACAGCCCTCAGAATGGAAGAAAATATTTGCCAATGAAGCAACTGACAAAGGATTAATCTCCAAAATATACAAGTAGCTCATGCAGCTCAATACCAAAAAAACAACCCAATCCAAAAATCGGCAGAAGATCTAAATAGATATTTCTCCAAAGAAGATATACAGATTGCCAACAAACACATGAAAGGATGCTCAACATCACTGATCATTAGAGAAATGCAAATCAAAACCACAATGAGATATCACTTCACACAGGTCAGAATGGCCATCATCAAAAAATGTGCAAACAATAAATGTTGGAGAGGGTGTGGAGAAAAGGGAACCCTGTTGCATTGTTGGTGGGAATGTAAATTGATACAGCCACTATGGAGAACAGTATGGAGGTTCCTTAAAAAACTAAAATAGAACTACCATATGACCCAGCAATCCCACTACTGGGCATATACCCTAAGAAAACCATAATTCAAAAAGAGACATGTACCACAATGTTCATTGCAGCACTATTTACAATAGCCAGGACATGGAAGCAACCTAAGTGTCCATTGACAGATGAATGGATAAAGAAGATGTGGCACATATTTTCAATGGAATATTACTCAGCCATAAAAAGAAACGAAATTGAGTTATTTGTAGTGAGGTGGATGGACCTAGGGTCTGCCATACAGTGAAGTAAGTCAGAAAGAGAAAAACAAATACCATATGCTAACACGTATATATGGAATCTAAAAAAAAAATGGTTCTGATGAATCCAGGGGCAAGACAGGAATAAAGACACAGATGTAGAGAATGGACCTGAGGACATGGGGGCAGGTGTGGGGGAAGGGTAAGCTGGGGTGAAGTAAGAGAGTAGCATTGACATATGTACACTACCAAATGTAAAATCGCTAGTGGGAAGCAGCTGCATAGCACAGGGAGATCGGCTCGGTGCTTTGTGACTACCTAGAGGGGTGGGATAGGGAGGGAGGGAGGGAGGGAGGTTTAAGAGGGAGGGGATATGGGATATATGTATACATATAGCTGATTTACTTTGTTATACAGCAGAAACTAACACACCATTGTAAAGCAATTATACTCCAATAAATATGTTTTAAAAATCCGCCAATGCAAGAAAGGCATTGCCTATTCCATACAACACCTCAGTTTTTGTGATGTTTTGTCATTATTGGTATAGCTTCTTCTAATGATTTCCTTATAAAGTTTCCTGTCTTTAGGTACAGTCCTAATGTATTACTGGGCCTGGCCTTTTGGGGAGGAAAGTCATAAAATCAACTATGCATTAGGTCTGCATCATCTAGTATTTGAGCCAGCAACCACTGGTCGTTGAGCCCTTGAAATTTACTAACCCAAATTAAGACATACTGTAATTTAAAAAGCACACTGTCATTCGAAGACTTGGTGCCCTCCCCACCCAAAAAAGGATGCAGACTTTCTTCATTTTTATATTGAATTCAGTTTGAAATGATAGTACTTTTACATACTGGGTGGAATAAAATATATTATTAAAATTAATTTCACCTGTATCTCTTTCTTTGTTTTAATATGGCTACCAGAAAATTTAAAATTACATAGGTGGTTCTCATTATATTTCTATTGGAAAGTGCTTATGGAACTGTTGTTGCAAGGATTAAATATAAGAGGATTAACCCAGATAATGAAGCTGAATGCAAGTGTGTGCAGTGAGCTCTAGACTGCCATCCAGAGAGTGGGTTCAGTCTTAGCTCTGACCTCGACTCTCCAGGTGGTCATTCACTTTCTCTGTCTGGGCCAAGGTTTTCTAATCCGAACAATGTGGAAAAAATTCAGAAGTGGCTAAGTCCTTTCTCACATTAAATCCAGCTATTCAGTGGTCTTCAGGAGTATAAGATTAATCTTATTTGTAACCCTTCCAGTCTCCCCTCAAAGCCTATTAGATGAAACAGTCTTCATCATTCCAATTCTTTATTTAAGAGAGGTTAAATTTGTAATTACTGTAATTTGGAGCTTCTTTGAGCAGCCTGAGGCTGGAGCACAGCATCTTTCAATCTGTTCAGGGCTGCGTGAAGCAGTTGAACATGTTGTGATTTATAAGGGTCTGACAAAGATATTTTGCAAGGAAATTTCCAGCACTCTTGAAAAAAATCCAGATGTGTCTGAAAGTAAACCCTTTTTAGTCCCAGTAGTTTTTATGATGTCATTTCAAATAGGCTAACTCAATAAAAGAATCCTTATTTTAAAAATTAATATTGGAAAATCCATTTCTGACTTTATAGTTTGCTTTTAAATGTTAACTTAAAGAACTTTGTTGATGTTAGAAGTTACAATACTTGTTCATTATTAAAGTTAGCACATACAGAGCACTTCATACACAAAAAGTTAGGATTACTTGAACCCCATCAGATTTTTCTCCTTGTCCATATATTTGACTATAATATTAAATATAAGATATATATAGTATTTTGAAAATTTTCAACTAGTATTCTACTTTGGGATATATGGGTAATTTAGAACATTGTATTTTCATAAACTATATATATATATAAATAAAATATATGTTTATATGCTCCCACGATGATTCATTCAGAGTCGTTTTTTTTGTTTGTTTTTGTGGTACACGGGCCTCTCACCGCCGTGGCCTCTCCCGTTGTGGAGCACAGGCTCCGGACGTGCAGGCTCAGCGGCCATGGCTCACGGGCCCAGCCGCTCCACGGCATGTGGGAACCTCCTGGACCGGGGCACGAACCCGTGTCCCCTGCATCGGCAGGCGGACTCTCAACGACTGCGCCACCAGGGAAGCCCCAAAGTCGTTTTTTTTTTTTAATAGACAAACGCCGGTCAAAGGACATACATATTTTAAGGCTTTTCATATTTATTATAAATTTTCCTTACCGAAAGTTTGTATTTTCAGCTTATGTTTCCATTAGCAGGGTACCAGCTTGCCCGTTGCCTGAAACATCAGCAATATTCAAAGTAAGATTTTAAGTCTTGTTTAGATTGATAGGTGAAAAATTGTGTTTCATTTTTGTTGGATTTTGTATTTCTTAGATTGCTTGGAGGATCAGAAATTGATCCAGAAACATATTGGTAATTTCTAATTCTTCTTTGGTGATAGCTTATTCCTGGGTGTTATTTAGTTTATTTAGTTACTTATTTGAGGTAGTTTTCCTTTTTGAGCAGTGAGCTAGTTTGGATCACATGGAACCATCAAGATCTTTCCTCCCTGCTTTGGCATCCAGCCCTGTGCAGTTAGACAGCCTCTCTCAACCATCCAGTCCCTATCAGTTGGTCATCTGTACAAAGATACACACACACACACACACACACACACACACACACACACACACACACACACACACACACACACACACACACACACACACACACACACACATATATAGCGGGGAAAACCACTGTAGTTCCCAGCTTAATCTTGTGCTCCGGGAGGTGATTAACTCCTTACAGGAGGATGAAGAGAATTTAACTCCATGTGATCCTTCTTTTGAAGTCTTTATTGGAATAGTTGTGTGTGTGTGTGTGTGTGTGTGTGTGTGTGTGTGTCTTTTATTTTCCAAAGCAAATGAAAAAGCCTCATAGTGATAGTAACTATACTAGGACCTCTGCTACAAACAAGAATCCTCAGTCTGGGCTTCCCTGGTGGCACAGTGGTTGAGAGTCTGCCTGCCAATGCAGGGGTCACAGGTTCGTGCCCCGGTCCGGGAAGATCCCACATGCCGCAGAGCGGCTGGGCCCGTGAGCCATGGCCGCTGAGCCTGCATGTCCGGAGCCTGTGCTCTGCAACGGGAGAGGCCAGAACAGTGAGAGGCCCGCGTACTGCAAAAAAAAAAAAAAAAAAAAAAAAAAAAAAATCCTCAGTCCTCTGAGCTACTACAGCTTACTTATTTGAACCACACTGGTATGACCCCTTGCAAAATCACCTCCATTGAGCTGTTATTATAAGGCCATTATAAGAAAGAACCGTATGAAATATTTGTAACGCATCTGTTGTGAAAATATTGTTATGGCCGTTTTCTTCTAACACTGATGTTCTAATACGTGAAAGATGCATTTTTAAAAATTAGGTGCTAGAAAAAGTGCTGTTATGATCCCTTTCTTCTGATATTTGTGTTCATGTTGCAGCTTTTGCTTGGCTGCTTGAAAATGCAGCCAAATTTGAAGCCAAATCACAGTGATAGTATTTACTGTTCGGGAACTTATTTGTGTGCTCCAATTGTTTAGTTTTACTTTTACTCCTTTACCTATAATTTCTATGTCATTATTGGTTAAATTTTGTGTGTGAACCTAAAATTTTTTTTATGAACCCCAACTTTTCATATTTTGTTTTTGTGTTTATTTTGGTTTTTGGCCTCTCCAAAGGCAAAGACAACAAGAAGTCCTTTTGGGGGGAGAGGTGAGGTATAAATAGAAATAAACTAATCAATCTCCAGTATAGTATTTCTGGAAAAGAGCAAGGCCTGTGATTGAGAACAGTTTTTACAAGCATAGTAAAGAATATTATCATTATTTTCATAATGATTCTAAGTTTTGCTACAAAAAAATAGAATGCACTAAACATGCATTTTTGAAATGTGTTCCTAGGCAAAAGAGCTTCTACTCCCAAGCAAAAAAATGTGGAAATCAACTGTATTATTCCATGGCCTTTCACTTTTGAATATGTTTGCTTGTTTTAATGACAGTATTTCTCTGATCCTGATATTAGTCTGTTCTTTTATGATATTATTTCTGTTCATTCACTGAGCAGATTAGTGATTGATTGATTTTTGGTCTCCGTTGCTACGCGCAGGCTTACGCGGGGAGCGGGGGCTACTCTTCGTTGCAGTGCACGGGCTTCTCATTGCGGGGGATCTCTTGTTGCAGAGCATGGGCTCTAGGCACATGGGCTCAGTAGTTGTGGCGCACAGGCCTAGCTGCTCCATGACATGTGGGATCTGCCCGGACCAGGGATCAAACCCGTGTCTCCTGCACTGGCAGGCAGGTTCTCAACCACTGTGCCACCAGGGAAGACCCCAGATTAGTGATTTAAATAAGCTGCTTTTCACAGGAATAAATGAATAACGTAAAATTCTTTTATTGTAAATATCAACTCAATTTTATGGTGTCCTTTTTGGGTATTCAGTGGTATGGTACTTAAAAAAATTAATACAAGCAGTTGAAGTTACCTAAATGCTATCTCCTTATACAGAATTCAGTGTTTTAAATAGAAATACGCTTTAGAAAGCTAAGCAAAGTGTAAAGTAAAAGGTATATTACTAAAAGCTATAAATATGTATTAATATTCCTTGATTCAAATTATGGGCTTCAGTTACCCCAGCATTTTGGAGATAAGTGAGGTCATCTGTGTCCTGCACAACTTTCGGGGGAGCTATTTGCATGGACTACTTTAGCCCATTATGGCATTCATTGTATTTCATCTCCAGGGAAATAATTTTTAACTGTGTTTGAAAGGACGAATTTAACTTAACTCTTCCTCAAAAACTTAGAAACGATATTTCTGTCAAATCAGAGAATTTTCTTCCTGGGTGTTAAAGAATGATATGAGGAAAGCATTAGCTACATCACTGTATTTAAATGCTGCTTGGATATCGGCACTCCGTTACTCATTTTTATTTTAGTGATTTTCACTTCAGAATTCAAAATTAATTCCATACCCCGGCATCAAGTCTCTCCATCAGGTTGAACTTGAACTGATGTAGCTGATGTGCTGCTTTGGAGCCCATAAGGGTGTGGGGTGATTGAAGTCTGTCTTTCATGCAACGTTTTGGAAAAATGCAGACTTATTAGAGCCTCCAGCCAAGCAGCTGTGCCCACCTACGTTGAGGATAACTGAAAGAAGGTTTCCAGAGGAGAGATGTAGACAAAAGAAGGAGAGAGGAACAGTCAGGAGGTAGGAGGGAGGAAGGAAAGAAACCAAGTTATTCAGAGACAGTACTCAGACTCCAGGCTCTGAGACTAGGGTTGTGGAAGCAATATATGCTGGACTCTGTTTTCCAGTCCAATATCTGTTGTCAACTTCAGTCTTTTGGGCTAGCTTCTATTATATAGCTTGGAAAGATTTTTCTCAAATTTCATTATAGTCGGGTTTGCCATAGGATAATGGCATTATAGTTGGGTTTGCCATAGGATAATGGCATTTGGTAAATGGAAATCTATATTCCTGCCTCCTCCTGGTTTTTTTTTCCCTTCCTACCTTAAATACTGATGCAGTGTGTAGAATTGCAGTTGTTCAGGGGTCATCTTCTGAACAAGAAGAAGAGACCATATTATGCCCAGTCTTCCCTGAGTTTCTGCCTACCTCCAGATTTCTGGTCATATGAGAAAAAACCAAACCCTTATTTGGAGTCAAAGTTTCTGTTACTTGCATCCAAATGCATTCCTAATCAATAAACCGTACAGTCTCATATTATGGTGGCATTTGTCTTCTATTCTCCAATAATCTCATTTCTAACGAGTGAGAAAAAATACATATAAAGTTCTCATTCCAACACTTCTTCAAACCTGAAATTTCCATCCTGCTTGGCCAGGATGAACCCTACTTATGAGGTACTTAGTAGTTGCTTATTGAATGGATGTGAAGGATAGGAAAACACTCTTCAAATGTGGTGATGGAAACCTTTTTGAGTTCTCTGATTTGGCTGTTCCATAATGCACAGCAACATTATACTCTAAGTTCAGCACCCATCTCTACTTATACAAGCCCTTGCCCTCGTGCGTGGTGTTGTGGAAACCCATTTCTATATCTGGCTGCCTTTTCTG
Source organism: Phocoena sinus (assembly GCF_008692025.1). Lineage (NCBI taxonomy): Eukaryota > Metazoa > Chordata > Mammalia > Artiodactyla > Phocoenidae > Phocoena > Phocoena sinus. The sequence continues at coordinate 32,320,432 of NC_045778.1, forward strand.
GTGGGAAAAAAGGGAAGTCTGAGTTAGTATAGTATGAACTTTGACTACACTTTTAAAAAGCACAAAAAATCTAAGAAATGTGTTCGCCAGATAAAGATTTATGTGGAACTCAATCACAATGTGCTCATGTCTGCTTGGAGACAGCGAAGTTTGATGGTTGAGGGAGAGGTCATTAGAACCCAACAGAATTACATTTGAAACCCATTGTTGTCACTGCTGGCTGGGTGAGGTTGAGAAACTTAGTTAACTTTCTGAGCAAGCATTCCTTTCTTTGTAAAACAGAGGTAAGAATACCTGTTTTCCTTAGTGGCTGGGACTAAATTAAATCATATGTACATAAAGTGTTTGGCATGTAGTAAGGGATTAATAAATGATCGCTTTTATATTAATGGTTGTAGTTATTCTGCAATATGATGGTTGGAAGATGTGATTGTGTCAGAACAAAATAAGAAATATAATGTCAGCTTGTACCTACTTCTCTTAGAAAAATAGTTCTGGTTTATGATAACCTTATCTCTTCCTTGAGATGTTTCTGATTAGTCAGTCTGATCCATTCAAAGCTGTCAGTACAAAATTTCCTGTGATGTCTACGTGCCTTAGAGTATTGTCTGCTGGAGCCTCCAGAGGTGACCAGCTTCAGAGATTTCATTGTGTGTAAAATAAATTTCTTTTTTAATTAAAGAAATACAATTAAAGACATCTTCTAGCACACTAGTTGGGAGCGAAAAACAGGTTGGGTTTTTTTGATGGATGTTGTTGAGAATGTTCTGATTTGTGGATTGATATTCTCTCACTTTGAGTGTTCCCAGGAACCCTCAGTGAAGATGGTAACCTTCACCTAAGACTCTACAAAATGATTAATTACTGTTCATGTGTAATGAGCTAATTAAAACTTTGGGGGCATTTTGGCACTTCTAATGGCTTATTTAATTATCTGAAGGAGGCTTTTACCATCTCAAGAGGTATTATAAATGGCCTTTGGGAACTAAAGAACCACCTCAGAAAACAATAGAGCATCCCCCATGTTGGTGAACAACCTCTCTGATGAATGTCCTCTTTGAAAAAACAGCCCTCAGATATAAATCCTGGATGGAAATCACTGGGGAACTCTGACACAGTTTCTAATATACTAGTTACTCTTTCTTGATTGGCATAGGTATTTTCAGAGATAGAAGCAGAACAGTTCTTTACTCAAATCCTTGCCTTGAGGCTAATTATTCTCCAGGAAGAAAGATGTCTCTGGGAGGTAGCCAAAGGTGTCCCTTAGAAAAAGATCACAAGAGAGCCTTATCCAACGAGATAGAAGCTGTTTGGCTCCACCAGACCTTTGCTTGCTTCCTGACTTAGGAAATATCACAGAAAATGGAAGTGGCAATAATGTTAACAACAATTATAATTGAGTTCAATGAATGATGACAATCGGGGAGAGATGTCTGTTTCAGGAAACAGACATGGAACAAACAATCTGTACAAACCTCTAGGTCACAGTTTACAGGTGGCTCTGGATTTTATGGCTTATATCCAAGTGAGGGAGAGAGTTGGTGCCTATGTGATATGTGTTTCAGGTGAAACATGGAGATGAAAGTCTAATAATATCAGTGAAAGGAAACTAAAAGGAAATTGAGACATACCTCAGGAAGAAAACTTGATCTATACCAAACCTTGCTCTAGAAAGCAAGGAAACTATTTGCTATGTTAATGGAGGGCATTGTCAGGATTTGATTTTCCCTTTTGGAATTAAGCAGCCTTTTCTTTTTCTTCTGTTTTTTTTAAAGTGTGTTAAATACGAGGTTCATTTTAAGTACGAGGCCACTATGTGCTATACTGACAGTGGCTACAGGGCCAGAATAAGTTTGTAAATATTCATACACGTGTAAAAAAGACTACAATTTACGCATACTTTATTTACTTGATTGAAAGCCTTATGGGACATAAAATGCTTTCTGTAGTTGATCTCAGCTTTGTTTACACTGAAGTGAGTTATATCTGGGTTTTCTATGCTCAAGACTACTCAGTTGCTGCTGCCGCCGCCATTGGTTTGTTTTCTTTCAGGATCAAGGTGGGTACTTTCAAATAAAATCTTGTTTTTAATTCCTTCTATGGCAAGTCTTTCCTGGATTCTTAGCTTTGCATAATTATACCCACAACGGAACCAGCATCCTAAAGTCGCCAAGATAAATCCTCCTACTCCAATGTCACATGATCTTCTAATTCCACCTTCCCCTTCCCAGGGGGCTCTGGTGCAGCCATCATGGGGACAGTAGGCACCTCCTGAGCAGCTTTTTCTTGAAAAGAACTAACAATATTCATTTTAATATACATTTAAGTTGAGGCAATAATAATACTAGTTGGTGTTATCAAAAACAACAGGTACTACTCAAATTACCTTTAGGTGTTGTGAGGTGCAGAGTTTTGAAACTTTGCAATCTGGCTGAAGGGAGTGGAACAAGTATAAGGTAGAATATGGAATTGGAGCGGGACCTTGTAAGGTAGGGGGATTCTCCACCTACCAAGTTAGGGGAATGGGGGCAAGGAGGGACAAAATGAATGTAAAAGAAATAAATGGAAGATGAGTTTGCAAAAATAGGTTTGTGCAAGAACCAAGAAGGTTTAGAATATAACTTACAGAGCTCTGAGCTCAACTCATCTTGTGTGGGGGGCCTTCTTGAGGGCTTTTAAGCGGGAAAGTAGTAACATGATTAGAAGTAGACTATATTTTAAGTAAAGGTAGAAATTAATTCTTGAAATTTAGGAAACTCCCAACAATACCTGATTTCAAAATGAAAGTTAATATCTATATGTTCAAATATTTCTTTTTAAGAGTCTGAAAAACATGGATCTCCACCTAAGTGAAAAGCCAGTTTCATTTCCCCAGACATATTCATCATCCCTAAAACATTTTGAAGTGTCCATCCTGGCAGACTGGTCCAATTTAAATATACAATTTCATCAGACCTCTTTAATGCCACATTATTTTAGGTAAAGTTGTTTCAATTGAGTGCACACATCTATTAGTGTGGAGTCATATTGGATAATGAAGCACTGTTATTCCCACGGACCCATGTTAGGTGGACCAGGGATTTTAATTAAATATCCGAATGGGTGTTGTACAGTAGACACTCTCTAGAAAGCATCTGTCAGGGTTAATATTTTATAAGTTAGCTATGCCTCTTTCAACCTTTAATTATAATATTCTAACTCTTTATTCTTAGTTACTGCTAATAATTTCAAGGTAATACAGGTAGAAATGACTTGATTATCCAAGTGACTGCACATATCAAAGAAATAGAAAGTAATTTCACGTCTATATGTGTTTTATAAGTAAACATTACTAACATGTTATTGTATTTTTAAAAATCATCTCTTTTTTCCTAAGAGGAATTGAAAACACGTGATATCCTATGTTTGGAAGTGTTTTATGCCTGGCATACATGTAACTAAACTCAATTCTCAGTAATAGCAGTGACACTGCTTCTGCATCAAATAAATACATAAACTGCTTGATCATTGCCATTTCTTCGACTCTCTCCATGCACTGAACTATAATCCTATTCATTTTTCGTAGTATGCTGCTTGACCACCTCAAGTCCATTTCATTTAAGCATATGACCTTGCCATTTCCTTCCCCCCATGTAGACTTTGGCCATCTCTGTGGATGGAGCATTTGGAAAAGACTAACTTTGGCCCTTAATTTTCAGGAACATAAAACACGCACAATAGTCTTGTCACGTGTAAGTCCATCCCTTGGGCACAACCCTCATACGGGCTGTTCAAGAGTAGGTAGGTGGTGGTTCCTGGATGGGAGAGGTAGACATCTATGACCCAAGCATTAATACATAATCACACTAATACTGACTCTGGTCTTGGGGAGTGAATGACTGGGCTATTTTGACTTCCATCTTGTCTGACTCTTTCATATTTCCAACCACTGCTTTGAAAAAAATATGTTAAATTTTATGCTTCTACTTAAAAAATAGATAATACTGTTCTGTGGATGGATCTGCAAACTCCATTCATTATGGACTACCAATCAGAAGTTACTTTGGTCCCTAAGAAAGAGAGCTTAACATGTATTTTAAGAATATTGAAGAAAACTTTGATACTCTAACTAGAAAAGATAGATTAAAATATTTCAAAATAAAAAGGAATTTTTTTTACTTTTACGACCTCCTCTTGGTTCCCAATTTTTTCTAATGCTGCTGCAGTTGGTAATGTCTTGTGTTGCTGTGTTGTTTCATAAGTGCAGTGGAGAGAACAGCTAGATCTCTGTTCTTCCTAAGAGTAGAAAATTCTAATTATGAATACTCAGAATATTAAAAATTTGAGGACTATATTCTCACTGGATTGGAATAATGACAGTTTAAGCAGAATTGAAATAAGTTGAAGTCACTTTTGACATTTGCAGTTCTTGAGGTCTAGGAGGACTATCTCATTATAGTTCTTTTCTTTTTTTGTGGTACGCGGGCCTCTCACTGTTGGGGCCCCTCCCGTTGCGGAGCACAGACTCCGGACGCGCAGGCCCAGCGGCCATGGCTCACGGGCCTAGCTGCTCCATGGCATGTGGGATCTTCCCGGACCGGGACGCGAACCCGTGTCCCCTGCATCGGCAGGCGGACTCTCAACCACTGTGCCACCAGGGAAGCCCTATAGTTCTTATTTCATGAGTAAGAAAAAAAGTCATTTAATACATCTTGTAGATGGTAATAGCACATTGTGCCTTAGTTCTGATATCTCTTTCTTTGACAGTTTGGAGACTACATTGGCTTGCAGTGGAGAATAAAATGTCAGTCATATTAACAGGAACATCTTTTATTTTCCAAGACCTAAGCCCCTGTAGTTGCCAGGGTGCATGATGCTTCTTATAGACACTCATTTGTTCTCATAGTATCTTTACTATGGAATATTCGTTAAAAAATCATTTTCAAAAACAGGCAAAATCGTGACCCTCATGCACATGTAAAATGATGCCATATTAAAAATTCAATTTAGCTCATTAACGAGGGAACCAGTAAGATGCCATAAACGAGTTCAAAGGAGAATCCAAAGAACAGACATAATTATAGGTCAGGAATATTGAAAGCAGGTGTAAGTAGAGGCAAAACTGGCCTCTTCTATGGTGGAAGAGGGAAGTCAATTGAAACTCCATGAGACAGAATGTTGCATGTCTATAGGCAGAAATTATTTTGCATTGCTGTCAGTTATCTACAATTTACAGAGTTGTAAAATAGCCTGATGCAAGGTTAGAATGAGATACCCTCGAAGTGTATGCTATAGACAATGCAGTTTTCCCCTGAAGCACAGATTTTTCCCACAATAGTTTTGTACTCTTGCATAACTAGTATTTATTCCATTAAGATTCATTTCATGCATGTACCTTAGGAAGCCTTCCCTGATGCCTTCTACCTGGTTTTAAGTGTTCCTCTACCTCTCAAAATATCTTGTGAATAACAAATACTGTGTTTACTATGTGGCATTATAATTCAATGTTTAGTGTCACTTTCGATTTCTCTTAAGACTAGAACTGTATCTTATTTTTTTATTTTCACAGTATTTGGCACATAGACAAAATTTATAAGATGTTTACAGAATGAATGAATGAGTGAAGAACTGATGGATGTATGCTTGAGTGGATAGTACAAGGGCACACGTGTGATAAGCAAGCATTTGTCATCCTCTACAGTGCAGCAGGCGTTTGAGTGAGGCCAGTCACCTCTAGATTTCCCTTTGAGCACAGTGCATCTCCTATTATTAATAAATTAAACTCTGTCTATCTGACCTTCCTGTTGCCTTACTGTTTCATCTCAGGAAAGTCCTTTATATCTTTCGAACCTCAATTTATATTTGTAAAATGTATTCTCTTTACTATTGCTTAACCACATGTCAGAGATTTAAAAATCATAGATCGTTTAACATTATAGTAATGGATTTGCAAAATTAGACGATTTTGTGTAAGAATAAGCTACATGAGAAATGATTTGAGGTAGGTGGTCAGAAAATCTGTACTCTTCTAGTATTATGACAATATGGCAAAAGCAGTGAAGCAAGAGCTAGTTCCTTCTCTTGGACTTTTTACTCTGTCCCATAATGTTGCAAATCCCTCGTGCATGTGAGGAACGAATCGCTTATTAGCTGAATCTGTAACCTGTTAGTGCTTCTTTTTAATTAACAAAGCATTGAGCCTAGAATGAATAGGCAGATACTATAACCACAGTGCCTATATATAAAGGTCCTTAAATCTCAGAAATATGCACACAGAATTGTGGTTTTCCAGAATCCTTATTTCAGTGGATTCCTTTTTTTTTTTGCGGTACGTGGGCCTCTCACTGCTGTGGCCTCTCCTGTTGCGGAGCACAGGCTCCGGACGTGCAGACTCAGCGGCCATGGCTCAATGGACCCAGCCGCTCCGCGGCATGTGGGATCTTCCCGGACCGGGGAATGAACCCGTGTCCCCTGCATCGGCAGGCGGACTCTCAACCACTGCGCCACCAGGGAAGCCCCAGTGGATTCCTATTTTCATGTATATGTTTGCATATGTATTTTTGAAACAGTAGACGTGTTGTGGAAACCACAGGATACTTCCTGCAAAGGGGCAGAGAGCAGTAGACTGCGCCTTGACTTTGAATGAGGTAGAATTTGAGTTGTGTCAATTTCCACTTGCATGACCTGAAGCAAACTACTTAATTTATTTCAGTTTTATTTTCCTTATATCTAAAATAAGAATAATGACCCTGGTTTCATAGGGCTGAGGTGAGGATAAGGGAGATAGTGAGTGCAGCTGACTTGTGGAAACAGCTGTAGAAAATGTTAGCTCCCCCCAGCCCTTCCCTGGAACACGTCTTGCCCTTATCTGCATTTGCTCATCATTCTTTCTTACTTTCTGCATTTTACCTCCTCTTTAGTCACCACCTTCTTTAAATTCTTCATGATTTCGTTTAAAGCTCACTCCTCCCTACCATGTTTTTTGGTTTTCTTTATCTCTGCCAATTGGACTGTGAGCTCAGTGATGACAGAGGCCCTTGCTTGTCTCGTTGGGAGCCTCCAGAGCACCCTGCAAGGGTCCGGCATACTGCCTAAGCCCAGCGGACTAAAATTCAGCACGGGAGACCTCTGTCTATACCGAGTTCCTCAGAGAAGTCACCTCAGTTTTACCTGTGTTCTCTAAAAATCAAAGACATTGTCTATAGCACAGACTTAAGCTCAATTTATTTAAGTGCCGTCCATGGTCCTGAATAGAGTTTACATTATATACAGTGGGTTTGATTTTCTTTATCCTGCTTCCCTGTAGTTTGAACAGCTTGTACTTGTGTCTTCCATCCAGACTCACTCAACAAGCTTTCCCAAATTCCCTGCAGCTTCAGGGTCCCAGGGAGTGAGGACTGACCTGGGGTCAGGTGCATCCATCTTACTCTGTCACTAAAGTGATGCAAGAGGAATGAACAGATTTGTGTCAATGCCTGTGGTATTCAGGACAACATATTAAAAGATAGATTTATTTTAATTCCCTATGTTCTGAAGCTGGAAGGCAGAGATATACCCTGTGGTTTCTTTGCTCTTATTTTCTTCTTCACAGTGTATTTATTCCTTGTGAGTATCTTTGGGCATGCCTTGTGTTTTCTCTAATGAAAGTAGAAAAATTGTATCCTCGTTGCTTATTTTTAGCACTGTTGCTATGCTAAACTGTAGCCCAGGCATCTTATTAAAATCAATTCAGGATTTGAATGTTCATTCTCTTTAATACAGTGGCATCACTATTCTTTCTGAAAATATGTCACCATATACGAGTTATCTATTTAAATATTTCCTATCAATTGTTGGAAAAGTATTTCTCATCTATTTAAGGAATAAGTCAAAAATTGGTACCTAGAGATTGGGGGCAAATTTTGTCGTGGGTTCTTTTGGATTCTTTTTGTGGATAGGTAAAGGATCAGTTATTTCCTTCATACTATCCTTAAGTGTGATTTATGGCATCTTTAGGGTTCCACAGTGTACAACGTATTGTCCTGAATAAAGTGATTGACAGTTGTTTTATTAATTACCATGTGTCATAGTTAAAAGACTTCCTGACACATAGATTGAGTGACCTAAACTTTCCCCCATGAAATTGAGGTTTTACAGTATATATTGTTGAGACAATCATCCGCATTCCCAGGCTGCTTATGCAGTTGCGCATATGTAAAGAGCGACAACACGCGTCTGCTCTTTCTGCAGTGGAGTCTGGGGCTGTTCCTTGTTGTCTGTTATTTTGATTCCCAGCAGTAGAATCATGGGTGGGAATGGACTTTGGAGTGATTTGGGTCCACTCACAAGAGCTTTTAAGAAACAAGAGAAGGTAATTATCATGAGGGAATTTCTGGCAAGAACTGCATTTAACTTAAAAGGTTGACTTGCACTTTAGGCCATTATATCAGAGCTATACCTCACTTTAAATTAGATAAACATGCTAGCATAAAAAAAAAATCTGTGGTGATAAAGGGAAGAACATTAAACTTGGAGGGTGCCTCTTCTAGGGCAAGTGTTAGGCTATACGCTTTCCCAATTGCTATCTCATTTAATCTTCCTAACAGCCCTGAAAGGCATGGGTTATTATCCCCAATTCACAGATGAGGAAACCAAGCTCAGGGAGATAAAATAAGTATTTCGTTGTAAGGGATTGGCCTGGCATTCAAAGCTAAGCCTTTATGACTTAAGACCCATGATTTGTTCTATATGATGCTAAAATCAACATGCCTTTCTTTCCTGTAGAAGATCATCCACCATTTTTTTATTGTGGTAAATAGCACATAAAATGATATCTACCATCCTAACAAAAATTTAAGGGTATAGTGCAGTGTCATTAACTATAAGCACAATGACAGTTGTACAGTGGATCTCTAGAACTCTTTCATCTTGCATGACTGAAACTCTGTACCCAATGAACAGCAACTCTCCATATGTTTTTACATCTATCAATAAAGGCTCATTCCCCCTTTCTCCTCCCTGCAATGTGTGTTTGCCTTTTGTTTTTGGATAGAGAGGGAAAGAGTGTGACAGCAGTGCTAATCTCAGTGTCACTGTTTAGCCAACGGATCTTGGGGTAGTGATGTACTACTGTAGCTACCCCACATCATTAGCCAGATTCACTATAAAGGTGATCGGATTATTAACAAGCTGTTTTACTAATCAATGTGAGGTGAATTGGGTTATAATTTATAACCATGAGCACAGTTCCTGTTGCACTGAGGCCACAGGACTCCTCACTTACTTTGAATCCCAAGTTGACAATGCCCCTCTGATTCAGACAGAATGTAGTTTTAGTCACACTGACTTGAGAACCAGCCCCCTACCCCCCCTTCCCCCCCACCCCCGCCACCTTGGTAGGTCACAGACAACAGTCGTCCGTCTGGTAGAGAAACCTCTGGTTGGAGTCAGACTGCCTCGCAGGCCCTGGCTCCACTCTAGAGAGCGATCAGTGGGTCCAGCACTGCCAGACAGCCCCCTGGCACAGGGGCTGACCAAAAAGTCAGGGCATGAGGATCCTCTTTACTTCGGGCACGATGCCCAGCTCCATCAGGGCAGAATGTGGAGCTCAGCAGATTGGAATTTGGTCTCCATGGCACCAGGGCCACAGGGTTGAGCTATAACCATCCCCAGGCACCTGCACTGTCTCAGATGTATGCACATGACGCATTCCACCAAACAAATCCTGTAGGAGAAGCTTATCTTGCCCCTGACCCAAGGCGGGAAAAACATTCTCTCTTTTCTCCCTTCCTTGTTTACATTATTTAACCAGTTTTTAAGCACACGAGTCTTTTAAACAGGCCTAATAGCAATGGCATGATCTTTTAGGAACACCTGCAGTACTGAGAGGCATTCAGTAGGCGTCTCCCTCTGGACACAGTTCACAGTGTAAGTTTCCGTACAGCACTTAAATTTGGTGAAGCGCAGTTTCCTCTTCTTTTAACTGGAGGATTGATGGCATCTGCCTCATACATACTTTACAGAGTTGTGAGAATTAAGGGGAAAAGTGAAAGTGCCAGAATTTGGCAAACAGTAAATATGACATAGATATTCTGTGTTGTGAATACTCCTAGACAAATCAACTCAAGAAGGGTTGGGTCTTTATGGCACAGAGATGTGCTCATAAGTGCCTCTGAAATAATGGAAAGGAATCTCAGTGCGGGTGGTGGTAGAGAGAGCGCGAGAGAGAGAGCCAGAGAGGGAGAACAGTGTAAAACAAAAAAAAATCTCAAAACTCTTTTGTAATTAACAATCTAACACCTAGTAAAATCTTAAAATATTGATTTTGTTCATTATGGGATATCCAAGTGATGTAACTCTTCATTAGTTGCTTAAAAAAAACAAACTTTGATAGAGTGAAAGCATACCCAATATTCAGAGTCCTATACATTCTTTTTTGTTGTTGTTATATTTTTTAAAAATTTATTTATTTTACTTATTTTATTTTTGACTGCGTTGAGTCTTTGTTGCTGCGTGCGGGCTTTCTCTAGTTGGCGGTGAGCAGGGGCTACTCTTTGTTGTGTTGTGCGGGCTTCTCGTCGTGGCTTCTCTTGTTGCGGAGCACGGGCTCTAGGCATGTGGGCGTAGTCGTTGTGGCTCGCAGGCTATAGAGCGCAGGCTCAGTAGCTGTGGCGCACAGGCTTAGTTGCTCTGTGGCATGTGAGATCTTCCCGGACCAGGGCTGGAACCTGTGTCCCTTGCCTTGGCAGGCGGATTCTTAACACCGCACTACCAGGCAAGCCTTAGAATCCTATGCATTCTGAATTACTTATATTTGTGAACGTTGTTTTGAAAAATGCAGTCCAAGCTTATTTTATAATGATCATCTTTAAATCACCTTTTCCTTATCATATTCTTATATTGTCCATACATAATTTCACATGATAATAGTGTACATAATTAATACTTTGCCAGGCACAATGCTAACCCTTAATTATATGGTGTCTTATTTAATCATCACTGCAGCCCTCTGATGGTATGTGTTACTATTATACCCATTTTGCAGACGTGAATGCTTGGAGAAGTTATGTAACTCAACAAAAATGACAAAGATCATAGCAACAGGAGTCAAGTTCAGACTATTGGAACCCAGAACCCATGATTTTTGTTTAGTTTTTTTTCAAGTAGCCATGCACAATTTTATTTGCCAAGCCTGGAGGGAGCTAATTTGGCCTTCACTAAAAGCTGCATGTACTGCATAAAAGGAACTTCTGTCCAGATGCTTGCTGTTAGCTGAGCACAGTGACCCATGCTCTCTCCCTCATCCATTTGCTCCTGTGACCACCATCTGAGATTTTTTTGGTCTTTCCATCTTCCCTTCACCTTGAAACTTGACACGTATCCCTCTCCTGTCTCCCCCAGCTGGTCAGTCTGGTTTCTAATACCCTCTTTTCTGTGTTCTCACTCCCTAATAATCCCGCTCCTGCTTCTTGGCCAACACTGGCCTAGTGAGGAAGATGGAGGCCACATATTCTATTCTCAGGTTGTTTTATGAAGAAACTAAATCCCCTTGAATTCAGAAGAGCATGCTGAGCAAATCTATGGAAACCTTGCATAGTTGTATATTTTTGTAAAATAGTGTATTCTGATAATATTTTCCAAGGCACCAAATTTACCTAATCCCAGAAGACACACCGAATATATTATATAAAGAGGATAATGTGTTGTGCAGCTTAAAATTCCTGGAAAATTTCTCATTACTTGTATCGTACAACCAAATTCCAGTGCAAGGCAACCCATTTGTGGGTGATGATTAGCGCTGCCAATGCCCCAGCAGTAGCAGGAAAGGATGTTGCGAAATGATCCAACTTCCATTAGAAAATAATGACTGTCTTGGCTAAGCAACATTTTTTAAATTAAATACTGAAAATTTCTAGTAATCAGAGAGCTTATTAGCCATGAAATTCGATTCCAGTATCAGGGACTATTCACTTATCAAATAGGAGCCAAATAATTGTGGGTGGAATTTATAGTCCTGCACTAGGAATAGCGTTAAATATTATGGAAATGGCACTGGTGTATATAGCTCCAGCTCTAGGGAAATGTGGCATTTTACAATTTCAGTGGCAAGTTAGGCTGGTGATTAACAGAATGCAATCATTAATTTCTGAGGCATGAGATTTCCTCTGTATTCTCTTGGGAACCCAGAGTTTTGCAAAACAATGAACCCGTCATGAATTTCTACTGAGCTTCACTTGTCTGTTCCAAATTTCCATCAGCTGCCTTGAGACAGTCTCAGAAATCCTTGCCATGGAATTAGCCTTAATTCATGGAGGGAGGTGTTCCTGCCTTCAGGAAGACTGGAAACAGTATGCTTTCAGCTGAGTTCCCCATCTTTTCTCCTGATGGTCTCTACTAATATCTCCCATGCCCACTCACCTGACCAACCCCTCTCCATACGTTCCCATCCTCTTTTAGGGAAATGGGAAGCAAGTATTCCCTGAGTACCCAATGATGCCACAAATTGTGTGAAATAACCCAGATACAATTTTTGGAAGTGGGTGTTTACTGATTAAGCCCATGAAGATTAAATACTATGCCACAGTACAAAGTTAGTAAGGATGAAAGGCAGGATTCACACCTAGGTCTATCTGTTCTCCAAACATTTCTCACTATAGAAATAAAAGATGATAAGGTTTTAGGTGAATATATTAATCTGCCATAGATATTTCTACTTAAATGTCTCTGAATGCATACATTTTTAAAAGACTTTAAACTCAGGAAGTTGTTTTCCACATGCATAAGTTTCACCACCATTTTCCAACGATACAGTTCTGACATAGGAACTTTGAGTATTTTCAAATATGCATACACATACATGCATATGTATACATATACAATATACATACATATACATACATCTGTACACAAACACGTGCATGCACAAACACACATATATAGATATATCTGTGTACATACACAGATACATACATATGTACATATATACGTTCACATAGATAGATAGATATAAAATCTTTCACGATATTTTTCTTTCTGATCTGTAGGGACTGGATTTCACCTGATTTAAAACCTCTCCCTAGGTACCTACATATATGTCTGTCTTCAACCTGGTTAGCAAACTATTACAATACATGCATTCTTAAAGTCAACCCAAGTTTAGAAAGTTTAGCAGATAAAAAGTGCAGTGTGGGCTTCCCTGGTGGCGCAGTGGTTGAGAGTCCACCTGCCGATGCAGGGGACTCGGGTTCATGCCCCGGTCCGGGAAGATCCCACATGCCGCGGAGCGGCTGGGCCCGTGAGCCATGGCCGCTGAGCCTGCGCGTCCGGAGCCTGTGCTCTGTGGCGGGAGAGGCCATAACGGTGAGAGGCCCGCGTACCGCAAAAAAAAAAAAAAAAAAAGTGCAGTGGCAGGCTCTCTAAAGAACAAGAGAGAAAATTCTAACAGATGCATGGACAGAGTAAAACAATTTGCCTATCGTCACACGCTAGGAAGGGTCAGGCTAGGTGTTCAAGTCCACGTTCTGCTCACTACATTAGCACAATGCTGTCAGAAAGAGAAAATGTCAGATTTAAAAATTTCTTCCCCTTGCCTCAGCATATCTTAGCATTTTTAGGTATATTTGGAAGAAAGCTGAGGCTCATGCCTGTCAACTTATTCCAAAAACCCTTTTCTCCCTTCCTTCCTTCCTTCCTTCCTTCCTTCCTTCCTTCCTTCCTTCCTTCCTTCCTTCCTTTCTCCCTCCCTCCCTCCCTCCCTCCCTCCCTCCCTTCCTTCCTCTCTATCTTTCTTTCTTCCTTTCTTTCTCTCTCTCTCTTTCTCTCCCTCCCTCCCTCTCTTTCCCTCTTTCTCTTTCTCTTTCTTTCTTTCACTGTACCAGGTCTTACTTCCGGCACACGAGATCTTCATTGCCACGTGCAGGATCTCTGTTGAGGCAGGCAGGATCCTTAGTTGCAACACACGGGATCTTTAGTTGCAGCATGTGAACTCTTAGTTGAGGCATGTGGGATCTAGTTCCCTGACCAGGGATTGAACCCAGGCCCCCTACATTGCGAGCACGGAGTCTTAGCCACTGGACCACCAATGAAGTTTCTAAAAGCCTTTCTAAATAGGGAAGTATGGCCTTCAGACATACCCAGTAAGAAACAGATTTGCTTGAAAACTCAGTGTTATGGTGCCTCATTTAGAGTTAACAGGTAAAACATTGCATGTCAACTGATTTTAGGAAGGACAAAATGTCATGCATGTGTCTGCCATGAATGCTGCTTTCTTGCCAAAGTGGGATGTTATTAGTAATATACTTACTAGACATAGTTAACCTATGTCTCTACCTACTTAGAAAATACTGTTACCAGATTCTTCACAAATATGCCCATTCTTAAGGCCTTTGACTATTTTACAAATTTATGAGTTTACCTTGTTTCCTTTATTATAGGAGTCATTGTGGCTTTTGGGTGGAATTCTTCCCCCAAGCAGGAAACTGAGCAGTGTGGGTTCACAGGGCTTTAGTGATGAGCGTAAGCAATAACTTTACTCTTTGAATACTTTAATCCTCAATTAATTCTAGATCCCACTACAAGCTGAGGTGAAGGGCTGGCAGATTTTTTTTTTCTCTCAATAGGAAAGTGGCCAATATTTTACTTACTTCCTGATGCATGTGTCTTTCTCTCAATCTGCTGTCAATCTATTTAATTCTCTTGGATCTAGCTCTGAACCTAATTGTTGAATACTGACCAAAGCCACTATGGGGAACTGTTTTTAAGTAAGAGTGAATACTTTCATTTGTAAGCTACAGTTGCTCAAAAAACATCCTTCTCCTCATAAACAGAGGTTATTATGATTATTTCTTTTGGCGGTACGCGGGCCTCCCACCGCCGAGGCCTCTCCTGTCGTGGAGCACAGGCTCCAGACGCGCAGGCCCAGCGGCCATGGCTCACGGGGCCCAGCCGCTCCACAGCCTGTGGGATCTTCCCGGACCGGGGCACGAACCTGCGTCCCCTGTGTCGGCAGGCGGACTCCCAACCACTGCGCCACCAGGGAAGCCCAACAGAGGTTATTTTTGTTTTGGTCTAGAACAGTATTCCACAAAATCTCTTAGGTAGCTGAGAAGACAGCTGGGTATATGACAGTATCTGTATTTATTGTTGTTATCCTTTCCTTGTGAAAGAGTGGCTGGTCTACTGATGCATGTATTTCATTAAATGACATTGTGATCTTCCCACCGTGGAGAGTTAGAGTTGAAGATCATGTACTCCAATTTCCTTATTTTACATTTAGGAAAACTGAGGCCCAGAGAGGTGAAATGACTTAATCATGTCACAGAGTACCACCAATGAGGCTTGAAACCATATCCTTTGAGTTCAAGTACAGTTTACTTTGAGGTAGTGTTTTTTTTTTTTTTTTTTTTTTGCGGTTCGCGGGCCTCTCACTGTTGTGGCCTCTCCCGCTGCGGAGCACAGGCTCCGGACGCGCAGGCTCAGCCGCCATGGCTCACGGGCCCAGCCGCTCCTCGGCACGTGGGATCTTCCCGGACCGGGGCACGAACCCGTGTCCCCTGCATCGGCAGGCAGACTCTCAACCACTGCGCCACTAGGGAAGCCCCTGAGGTAGTGTTTTAATGTGATCAACCAGGCACAGGTGGAATATAGAACTTCAGAAGGATTTTTGCCCAACAACAAAAAGAACTTAGTTGAAGACAGTTAGGGGGAATATGCTAATTTTGAATAGGATAACACTATTATAGACAGTTTTAAAAGATCCAAGTATGTTTACTTTATGAAAAATCAAACTTGGAAATGATGTTTGTCACTCTTCCATTCATTTCCAATGGCAGTTTTTAAAGAATTGCTGGGGAGTAGCTTTCTTATTTAGCTTTAATCTTCACAAATATCCATGCATAAACATAGATTTTCAACTGTGTTTTCAAAGGATTAAATGAGAACTGTCTAAAATGTCTGGTGAAAATTAAGATTTCAAAATGTTATATTTAGAATTACTATTCAATGTCTCATCCAAATTGTCAAAAACAAATGGCAAATACTTTGAAGTTCATCATATTGTATTTTTCTACTGTTTACTACTCTAACTCTTAAACTTAATGGGCTCATGTGAGAGGCAAAGTGTGTGCATTTGTAAACACAGAATACATTTAGAATTATCAGTGGAAGCTTGACTTTTTTTCACAGGAAGGTTCATTGTGGTTAGGAATTCATTAGCATCAGTAATACGTGGGAGACTTAACCTCCCGCTTTCAAATGAAAAATGTTCACATTTTTCAACAACTGTTTTATTAGGCCGTTTGAGCTATCTGCGCTGGACATTTCTTGTGATATTTTTGTCCTTTAGTTTTTATTTGTTTTTAGTATCAAGGGAAAGTGAATGCTAGGTCAAAATATCTTGAATAAAACTGTAGGCAGAAATCATTTTGAATAATAATTATATAGTACAATGCAAACTGACACATAGTAACATTTGTAAAACGTTGTATTAGAACTTTTTTTCCTAAAAGGACCTGAAATTTTGGTTGTTATTTTTATTCTGCTATATTGATTGTTAGATATGTAGACAGTTTCTTGCTTTCTCATTTAAAATGTATGAGAATCTGTGGCAGTGTCATTGGTCCCTGGGAAACAAATGATGTCATTAAAATAACATTAGGACTTTGAGCTTCTCAAACCCAGAATTATTAACTTTGAGCACAAGCATGGCAGAAAATGTTAATGATTCTTTTAGTGCTTAATTCAAGTGTTGTGTGATGGTTCTTTGGTAGAAATCTACATTCTATTGATAGTACCTGAGGGAGAAGAAAACAAATAAACAAGCTCAAGTTCGAGAGCTGGTAGGTTTATTTATACTTAAGTGTGTCTTATTCTTCACCTCAGTCAAATATTAGCGCAGAATAAAATATAGAAGAAAAAAAAACTTAAGTTGTCCCTTATATTTTTCTTGTGATTCTGTAGCATCGTGACATCATTATTTAGTGAAGAATATCTTTGTTTTGAAACTATTATTTTAGGCTAGAAGAATAAGATATGTAATTCTTTTAATCACATAATCTCATTCCTTACATTCTTAATTTTGGTTAATTTCTCTTTCGGGTAGTGTGGATTTTTACATAATTTTTGCACATTTGAGAATATCATCCTGTCACCTTCACACGTGAAACACAGCATATCTAGGGATAATATATCGATGCGTTTCCAGTCAGTTGCTTTGCTTTACATTAGATATTTTGACTGTCTAATAGTCAAATTAGACAGTCAAGATATTTGTAGTTTGTAATGTAACAGTAAGTTAAAATGAAGATAAGAACATATGTTTGTTTGTTGATTCTGCAGATAATATAGCAACTGCTTCTCATGATATGCTCAGGTCTTTTCCCAGGTTAGTGAACTTCTTCAAGTAAGGCTTTGATAATTGCTTTTCTTCTTAGATTTCTGCTTTATTCCCTAGGCATGTCTGCAGTCCTTAGGTTTTGATTTCTGTTATCTTCCTTCAATGTCAATCAGAAGAGGAACCTTTATCATTTTTATCCTGTGCTTTTGGATGGCGCAAGTGCGTTCTCCGCATCACTTTTTACGCTTTGCAATAGAAAATTTCTGTTGCTTAATGTTTCCAAAGGGTCTTATTTTTTTTTCTGCTTTTGCCATTACAGCTTTCCTAAATCCCACCTTATTGCATTTCTTTTTATGATAAGGAGGCTGCCAAAAAGCTTTCTAAATTTTCTTTTAGTAACTATTGAAAATTATTTTCAAAGACACTGCAGTATTCCACAGAGCCTCGCTGCTGTTTCTCCTTTTTCTCTTATTTTCTGAGTTTATAGGTTTTATGTGAGATTTTCTGTATATTCAGATTGCAGTGACAAATGCTCATTCCAGACCACATGTTTCCCAAGATATAGGGTCTATGGAGAGCCCATGGCCCTTCTGCATCCATTTGGATGCTGATTGAATTCCCTTCTCAGATCAATAGCTAAATAGTAGATAGATTTGATTAGCCTCCAGCCCAATTCAAGGCACCAAACTGACACTCGTCTGGTATGAGACCAAGTTTTCTCCTTTGAACATCTGGCTACCTGATATTCTGAATCCATAAAATCCATAAAATTAAAATTCCAATCATCATAGCCCTTAGGAATGTACACTTATTTTTCTTTCTGTGCCTATAGTGCTTGATTTGTGGGAATGACATATTGTAGAATGGAATATTTTCTCGTTTTCTCTACCATCTCTCCACCTCACATACCCATCAGCAGCATACAGTCTTCCTTTCCAGTTATTCTCTCAGAGATTCCAACCCTGAGCAGATATGCTGAGATGGTGGTGAGACTGAGGGAGAACAAGGTCCTAACTGCACTTGGTGTTCATGCACTAGAACATTCAAACATGCTCTTAACCTCAATATTGCAGCCTCATGGAGGCCTTCCATATTCACTCAGTCGCCCCACTCTCATCATTTATTTTTAATTTTCTTCATCTATTGCTCTCAGAAATTATGCTGTTGATTCACAGCACATAGTATATTCTCAACAAATATTGTTGGATGAATGAACGGATGGAGAGTTGCTTGGGGTTCTCATTGACATGGGATTTGTGCTCTTGGTCTACAGGGCAGTATGGTGGTGGTGGGGTGGAAGGTCTTCCTTATCTGCTCTCAGATTTTCTCTGCCTTCGTAGGTATTCTGGGGGAAAGTGGTGAGAGACTGCCACAGATTGCTAACCAGATACCATTTTAACCACCAAGGCTGACACTCTCGTTGCCTCCTCTGCTCTGCCTCCTGCTTTCTCTCAAAGTGTTCTTACCCTCTGTTCTACCTCTCCAACTGTGCTTGTTCTTGCTTAAAATTCCTCCTTCCACTCTTCATTTTTGCTCTGGTCATTTCCTTCACCACATCCTTGTGCCTACTCACTGTCTCTATCCTGCTTTGTCTAATATAAAACATGGTTCTTTAACTTTGGAGAGAATTTATATTTTCTCATCTGCAGTCTTCTCAAAATAGAGGGGAGACTGTAGGCTGTGATCAATTTGGGGGACATCTAATGGAAGTAAAAGGGGTAAATCAGTACATTCAGAATTCTTCAAATTGATATCTATTTCCATACATCCTTAGCTCTTTTAATACAGTTATAACTTTTACTACCAAAAAACTATACATAGTAATTGATTTTTAGCTTCCTATCTCAGAAGCTGCAGATAAAAGGATATTAATTTTTAAGAGGTCACTCAATCAGAAAATGCATTATTCAGTTAGAATGGTGAGAGGAGCAGTGGGATGGAACTCAGGAAATCTGAGGAGTAGCTCTGACTCTGCCCCTTACATTGTTTGAGAGAAGTCATTTGCCTGCTTGGGGTCTCCATGGACTTTTGCTTTATTTTTATTTAAATAAATTTATTTATCTTATTTATTTATTTTTGGCTGCGTTGGATCTTCATTGCTACGCGCAGACTTTCTCTAGTTTTGGTGAGTGGGGGCTACTCTTTCTTATGTTGCACGGGCTTCTCAATGCAGTGGCTTCTCTTGTTGCGGAGCACAGGCTCTAGGTGCACGGGCTTCAGTAGTTGTGGCACACGGGCTTAGTAGTTGTGGCTCGCAGGCTCTAGAGCACAGGCTCAGTAGTTGTGGAGCACAGGCTCATTTGCTCCGCAGCATGTGGGATCTTCCCGGACCAGGGCTTGAACCCGTGTCCCCTGCATTGGCAGGCGGATTCCCAACCACTACGCCACCAGGGAAGCCCCTGGACTTTTGCTTTAAAATGACCAAGGTTTCCATCGCCTTCATGTACAGAGAATCTCCAGTCATGTGAAGTTGACTCTCCATACAGATTTATGCTCCCATCTAACACCCAGTTGTTCCAAAGTGTCCCAGCAGTGGCCTAGCATCACCAAGGATGCTCAGCTCATAGTCGAAGAACTGGCTATTGACACCTCTCTGATTATGGATATTATTTCCAAATCAATATTAGTAAACATGAGGTCACTATTTGCTCTGCAAAGGATGGTTTTAGCCATAGATTGACGCAATGCATTTTAATCATCTCTTGTATGAGGGATGAAAACTGAGCAATTCAATTTTGAAGTAGCTTCAAAAATAGTGTTTCTATCAACTGACCTGTTTGGGATTTGTTTGTTTGTTTGTTTGTTTATCTTAATAAAAGATTGTCATTATTATGTCTTCCACAGTGACACTAAATATGATCATCCAACTCCCTGTGGTTCCTTTACTTGGGAGTTATTGAACTAAGGCCAAAGTGAAGTAACCCTTCTCACCCAGACCAAGGCAATAACTACACTCGCCTGCGTATCTGCAACCATAACCTGCCACAAACATTATTTTCCACTTGGGTTGAACTCTTTGTCGTTTCATTAACAGGTTCTTTGCCACTTTTTACACCAGCATTTATACGTTTTTCTTTTAGCTTTATTGACGTGCAATTGATAAAATAAAATCGTAAGGGATTTAAAGTGTACAGCATGTTGATTTGATATACATATAGATTGTGCATTGCAAGAGGATTACCCCCTTCAAGGTAATTAACACATCCACCACCTCATGTTTCCTTTTTTTTTGGCAAGAACATTTAAGTTCTGCTTTCTTAGCAAATTTCAGTTATACAATACCTGGTGATCAATGATAGTTCCCATGTTATATATTAGATCCTGAGGCCTAATTCATTTTATAACAAAAGTTTGTATGCTTCGATTAACCTCTCCCTATTCCCCCCAGTATTTATACTTTGACATCCATCTAGAATCTTCTTTTTATTTCTTCTCAGAATCCTTTTCATTCTCTGGAGCCCTTAACCCGGGTTTTTAAAGCCCTTGTTATCAATCCACAAAATGCTTTAGACCCTACACAACTCAACCAAAGCTCCTTGCCTTTGTTTAGTCCTTAGAACTGACTCAGAACTGCACTTAGAAATTATATGTTTAAAAATCTATTCACCCTTAATAGACTGCAATCCTGCTCTTTTTTAGTAGACTTTATTTTTTAGAGTAGGCTTATATTCACAGCAAAAATGAGAGGAAGGTACAGAAATTTCCCATATACCCCTACCCCCCTACATGCATAGCCTCCCCCATTATCAACATCTCCAACCAGAGCGGTTCACTTTTTGGTGTTGATGAATACGCATTGACACATCTTTATCACCCAAAGTCCATAGATGACATTAGGGTTCGCTCTTGACGTTGCACAGTCTGTGAATTTGGACAAATGTACAATGACATGTATCCACCATTATAGTGTATGTGCAGCATGGTTTCACTGCCTTAAAAATCCTCTGTGCTCTGCCTACCCATCCCTCCCCTAGCCCCTGGCAACCACTAATGTCTTTACGGTCTCTATAGTTTTGTCTTTTCCAGGTGTCATATAGTTGGAATCATACAGTAAGTAGCATTTTCAGATTGACTTCTTCCACTTAGTCATATGAATTAAGTTTCCTCCATGTCTCTTCTTGGCTTAAGGGCTCATTTTTTTTTAAACACTAAGTAATATTCTATTGCCTGAATGTATCTCAGTGTATTTATTCATTTATTTACTGAAGGACGTCTTAGTTGCTTCCAGGTTTTGGCAATGATGAATAAAACTGCTATAAACATCTGTGTGCAGGTTTTTATGTGGGCATAAGTTTTCAGCTCCTTTGGGTAAATACCAAGGACTCCTATTGCTGGATCATATAGTAAAAGCATGTTCAGTTTTGTAAGAAACTGACAAATTATCTTCCAAAATGGTTGTAACATTTTGCATTCCCCCTAGCAAGAATGAGAGTTCCTTGTTCCATATCTTCACCAGCATTTGGTGTTGGCAGTGTTCAGGATTTTGGTCATTCTAATAGGTATGTAGTGCTATCTCATTGTTGTTTTAATTTACATTTTCCCGATAACATACAGTGTGGAGCATCTTTTCAGATGCTTATCTGCCATCCGTATATCTTATTTGAGGAGGTATCTGTTAAGATCTTTGGTTGTTTTATCTTCTTATGGTTGAGTTTTAAGACTACTTTATATATTTTGGATAACAGTCCCTTATCAGATATTTATTTTACATATATTTTTCCTAGTCTGGAGCTTGTCTTCTTTCTTTTGAACATGTCTTTCGCAGAACAGAAATTTGTAATTTTAATGAAGTCCAAATTTTTAGTTATTTCTTTCATGGATCAGGCATTTGGTATTGGATCTAAAATGTCATTGCCAAACCCAAGGTCATCTAGATCTTCTCCAAAGTTGTAGGAATATTTTAGACATTTGGATCTGTGATCCATTTTGAATTAATTTTTGTTAAGTTTATATGATATGTATCTAGATTAATTTTCTGCATGTGGATGTCCAGTTGTTCCAACATTATTTGTTGAAAAACCTATGTTTTCTCCATTGTGTTGTCTTTATTCCTTTGTCAAAGATCAATTGACTGTGTTTATATGAGTCTATTAATGGACTCTATTTTTTTTTTTTTTTTTGCGGTATGCGGGCCTCTCACTGTTGTGGCCTCTCCCGTTGCGGAGCACAGGCTCCGGACGCGCAGGCTCAGCGGCCATGGCTCACGGGCCCAGCCGCTCCGCGGCTTGTGGGATCTTCCCGGACCGGGGCACGAACCCGTGTCCCTTGCATCGGCAGGTGGACTCTCAACCACTGTGCCACCAGGGAAGCCCTGGACTCTGCATTTTATTCATTGATCTATTATTCTATTCTTTCACCAATGCCACACTATCTGAATTACTGTAACGTTATAACTGCGATCTCTTGCAATCCAAGATCTCAGTTTTTACTTTTTGGGGTATTCTTCAAGAGTCATTATAATAACCTTGACTATTAATGCACTTCATTAAATATTTGTTAACTTAAATATCAATACTATAAGCATAAGGGTGAATTATAACAGTAGAGTGGATGTTTGAGAACATAGAGAAGAGATCTGCGTGTGTTTGAATACTGGCTCTGCTTCTTACCAGCTGTGTAGGATAATTATTATCTACTTCATGATGGTGTTGATTAAATAAATTATTACATATAGTCTTACCACAGTACCAGGAACAAGGCAAATGCTTAATAAATGTTGCTATTGTTGTTACTGTTCCATTCAGAATACAATAAATTAGGTTTCATGTCATTATTTTCCTATAGATACTTGTCAGCTGGTGTGTGTGTGTGAGTGTGTGTACGTGTATGTAGGTGGATATCCTGTACTATCACACAGCAGTATATGTCTTTTTAAAAAATAGTTTTGTGTAATATTTTAAGGTTTTTTGATCCATATTTCAGCTTTGAAGAGTTTTCTTCTATATTTTCTGTGATTTTTCATTTCTTCATCTATTTTGTTTTCTCTGTTCAAATACGGTGATAAGTAAACTAAAAGTCGGGAAATTTTAAGCATCTAATATCTAAATTATTTGCCTTTATCCAGTGAGTTCTATGAGAATTTATCAAGTGAATAATTACTTCATCCATTTGTGTTTCTCTGTAATCTGTTTATTACCTTTATAAATTTCATCCCCATTTAATCTATCATAATTTAAGATTATTTGCTCTTAATGACTGTCTATGTACCATTTTCTTTTGAACCAATTATTTCCTTATGGGTAGCTTTCTTTGAATTATGCATCTTTTGATAGTGTGGAAGCTTTTAAAAATTAGTAAAATCTAAATTTGTACATTAGATTAAAATCAAGACAGTTGCAATAGTATCCAGGGTTGATGTGATACTGTGTGATTTGCTTTCATATTCACACCCTGATTTTGAATCCAATAGATAGTTTTGCTATTGAATTTAGCTTGCTGTGTTAAAGAAACGATTAAAAATCTGACGTTCATTTTCTTGCAGGTAATACAGTCAGTTAGTAATTTAACATTCTCCTCTAGATCTCAGGAACGAGATCTGTGTAAGGGGGAAGGAGAGAAAAGCCTGAATCTCAGCCATTGTCTGAGAAAGAAGAATAGGTAGGAGGTGGTAGAAATGAATTTCATAGAATCATTGGCATGTATACCAGAAGTTTGCCTTTCAGGAAATGATCCTTCTTAGGTCTGTGACTATTATATTGAGAAAAATGTACTTCTTTTACTTAGGGGATTCAATGATCCTTTAAAACATTATAAATCCCCTTAGCAAATTTCTTCTTCATCCATCTTAAAGTGGGTCACAGCACTGGCATATGCTATAATATTGGGCTACTGCTGGGAGCCAAATATTACACTTATGGTTTTTTGAAATGTAATAGCTCCTTCTCATTTTCTAGAAATGTATGACAGGCAGAACTGTCATCTTCTCATGAACAGTGTTCAATTTAGGCAACTGCAATCCTAAATATGTTACACTGGCGTAGGGTCACTACAACAAAAACAGAAAGCATGTAGTTGTGACCATGAAGAATTTGTTGGTCTCCTTATCCAAAGACCAAAAGTCTCCTTTGGTCTTTCCTGAAAATAACTTAGCAGCATCAAGAACCCTCATTCAGATGACTGCAAACTGAATTAGGCCACAGGGAAGGGCAACAGTAATCCAAGGGGTCCAATTAATCTCATAATGCGGTTCTTCATTTATTGTTAATGCATGAGACTTACATTGACAGCCAACCATATTCCAAAAACTGCACTAGTTACAGGAAACGCAGGAGGAATGGGCCATCATTTCTGTGCCTGGGCTGTTCACATAGTCTTAAATGCATCTGGGAATCTCAAGAACCAAAAGAATGTGGATTTTTGGCCACATTGTTCTCAGTAGCTACTGAGCTGTTCCAAATTGGTCCCCTGATCTCTTTAAGGTTGAAAGTGTAGACAAAGTAAAGAGAGTTCAAGCAAGAGGAAGAAAGCGATTAAGAGGATGGAGAGCTCTTTTAACAAGAAACTCATAATGTATCACTTGGCTCAACAATAGTAAGTGGAGCTCAAGATAATTATATATAAATATTTGAAAAATATAAACAGGAAGGAGCAGCATTGTTTAATGTTATTCAGCTAAAGGTAACTAAGAGCAATGCATAGTACTTAGGAAAGGGAAATTCAAAATAAATGTATGAAAAAAAGTTTCCTCAAAGAAAATATGGGGCTACATTACAGCAAAGCATTGCAACTATACAAGAAAATGTGGAACAAGGAAACTAATAGCAGGAAGTTTACCAACAGTGGGTCCATTCTTTAATTCATTAATTCACCAAATGTTTTTAGGTAATTTAAATATTTAACATTTTCTTTGCTCCCATATCTTTGTTCATTGTGCTCATTCACTTATTCAAAAAGTACTTCTTGAGCATTTCAGTGTTTTCAGAGTTGGGAAACACTGGCAGTAATATATTATTTAGGGTAATGCTAGTGTCTGTAATAAATAACCTGAAATTTCAGTAGTTTAACACAATAAAATTTTAGTTCTCACTCATATAAAGTGCCAATGAGATGTTCCTTATGGACTGGAAGGTAAGGGTTGGATTAGGGGAATAGATGGCTGGAGGGGCCATATCCCTGTAGTCATTCAGAGATCCAGGCTGATGGAGATCCCTAAGTTCACTCTGATATTCAACATCTAGCGGGAATAGGGACAGACAAAAGTTGGGGAAGAAATAACTTCTTCTTAAATACATTGGCTCAGAAGAGACACATTACTTTCACTCATGTTCATATTTGAGAATTCACTAAATGACACTGTTTGGATGCTACAGGGGTTGAGGAATATAGCCTTCATCCTAGAATATCTCTGCATTGAAGGGGAGCATGATTTTTTAATGGACAGGTAGCTAATCAAAAGAGACCCAAATCCTGCCTTTTTGGAGTGTATATCAGTGGAAGAAACTGATAATAATAGAGTAATAAGTAAAATAAGTATTTTGTCAGACGGAGATAAATATTATGGAGATAAATAAAGTGAGGAAGAAGGACAGGGAGTGCTGGGCGTGCAATTTGAAATGCGTTGTCTGGAAAGACCTTAATGAAAAAGAGTTCTTTGAGCAACTATTTGAATGAGGTGAGAGTGTGAACCAAATGGAATATAATGGGAAAGCACTTGAAGCAATGGAATTGCAAAGCCCACGAGGTAATATCATGCCTGGTGAGTGTAAGGAGCAAGACAGTATCTAACAGAATGGGAGAAAAGTAAGCAAAGGAGAGCATGACAGGATATGAGGTCAGAGAAGTAACAGGGCTCCATCATCCAGAGGCCTTATGGGCAATTGTGAGGATTTTGGCTTCTACTCTGAGATACTGAGGAAGTCATTAGAAGGTTTTCAGCAGAGGAGTGAAATGATTTGATTTATGATTTTAAAGGATTACTCTAGTTGCTGTGCTGAAAGTAGACTGTGGTGCAATACGTGCAGAAGCAGGGAGATGGTTAGAAAGCTTATTCAGTAATCGAGGTGAGAAATGATGGCATCGTAGACCAGAGGTACTGAGAAGTGGTTGGATTCTGGATATATATTGGAGGTAGAGCCAACTTGGTGGTGAGGTGTGGAGGAAGAGAGGAGTCAAGGGTGAGTCTAGGATTGGAAGGATAACTTTTCATTAATTGGAATGGGGAAGATTATAGGAGGATCTCATTGAGTTGTGGGTGGAGTGTCTTCGGAGCTTGATTTGGGATGACTTTTAGATACCTAACTTGAGATGACAGGTAGTCATTACATGTATGACTCTGATACTCAGTGGGGAGCAGGGGAGAGGATATGCATGTAAGGAATAAGTCCAAACATTGAGTCTTGGGGGACTCCAACATTTAGACGTCGGGGACATGGGGAGAAACCAGTGCAAGAGCATGAAAAGGAGTGTCCAGAAGACAACCAGGGGAGTCTGGTGTCAAGGAAGCCAAGTAAGATAAATATTTCAAGACAGAAGGAATGAGCTGCAGTCTCAACTGCTGCTGATCAAATAAAAAGAGAACTGGTAATTGACTGGGAATTTAATTGTGAAGAGTCTGAATTGGGAAGTCATTGGTGATCTTAACAAAAGCAGTCTTAGTGTAGTGACGTAGCGAGAAAGTGTGCATGAAGTGAGATAAGGAGAATATGAGAAATGATCAATTTGTGGCAATGGGCTTATTTGATTATTTTGAGGGTGTTTTTTTCTATAAAGGGGAGCAAAGAAATGGGGTGGTAATTATAATAGGAAGTGAGGACAAGAAATGGTGTTTCTAAATGGGAAGGGTAGCAGTGCCATTTGTAAAAAGAGTAGGGAAAAATTATGAGGTAAGAAAAAAAGAGGGAATTAATAAGCAACAATCTTAGGTGTGTGAGAAAAATTGGATCAGGTGTCTAGTGAAGGGGTTGGACATAGGTAGGAGCTCATATTGTTTATCCATAATAGTGCAGGGTAGTGGGGCACATGCATAATGGGCTTGTGGGAATTCCCTTTGAATTCTTAGGGAGATAAGAAGCAATGTCATTCAGAAGAAAGAGGAAAAGATGGGAAATCATCACTTTGCAGAAGGGGCTAGTGAATGGAAAAGCACAATCTTCTCAGGCAGTTCCAAGGGCTCAACTTGAAGTTAATGGTTATGTATAACCTCACCAGGTTATACATATGTTAATGTGTTTTTATCCAGTCATTATTACCTGTGTGTGTAGCCATGGCATATATGGAGAATTTTGTTCCATGAGTTAGCAGTTTTTCTCGGTGAATACAATGGCACGAGAGAGGGTTAAGACAGTTTACTGTGTGAGCAAGAGAATGGTTGTAATTGTATGTCATAGACTCTAAGCTGGGTGAGGTGAGAGTGATGATATGAAAAGTTGAGTAGGGCAGTAAAAAAGATGGCAGGATCAGTGTGTTTAAGGATGTTTTGTAGTTATATTATTAAAAGGAATGCCCTAGAAACACTGGAGCCGGTAGTCCACCAGAGAGTGGAATCCTTGAAGCTAAGAGGATGGAGTGGTGACAGCTGTTGGGAATGGAAAGGTCTGATGCAATAATAGAAATGAGAGCTAAGGTTGGATGCAAAACAGAATCATTTTGTGAGAGAAGATCAAAGAATGGAGAGGCTGAGGTATTGGAAAGATCACCTGACTTGTTTAAATCCTGAGAATTTTGACATGGACAGTGTTAGATAGTGTGACATTCGGTCAGGAATTAAAATCTCGCCTGTGACCTTCCATCTGGGAATTTGCAGATATATCAGTTAAAATTCTTTTTTTGAGAGTCAAGTTGGGGTAATCTCTGAGTTTTTGTTGAAATGAAAATGTTTTTATTCTGACCTCATTTTTCAAGCATCCTTTTATGGCTGTAGAATTCTGGGTTGATATTATATTCTCTTACCATCTTAAGACTATTATTCTGTTTCCTTCTGACTTTCATGTTTGCTGTTGAGAAGACAGTAAGTTGAGAAACCTACTGTTTATTGTGGGTAACATTTTTTTCTCAATGGCTGTTTTTTTTTTTAAACTTTATTTTTTGCATTCTTCAGTTTCACTAGAATTTATATAGGTCTAGGATTCATGACTTTCTGATTTTGAAGATCAGTATCTTTCATCAATTCTCGACAGTTCCAATGCATTTGTCTCCAAATATTCATTGCCTTCTCCCATTTTCTGTTAGCTCTTTGAACTCTCATTACTCCATGTTGGATGTTCTCACTCTATTATCGTTTTCTTAGAATTTTCTTTCCTGTTTCCCATCACTTCATATATCTGTACTTCATTCCGTGTATTTTTCTCAGATTTATTTTTCATTGTACTAGTTTTCTTTTCAGCAGTGTCTTACAATCATTTTAGCTATTTTATTTTTCATTTCTATAGGTTTATTTGGTTCTTTATCAAATACGTCTGGTCAGTTTTGTTGGTCTCTATTTTTCTTACTTTTATGGGCAATCTTCTCTATTATTTCTTTAAACATACTTAATTTGCATGATTTGTAATCTCTATCTAATAAACCTTATATCTGCAATCATTAGAGGTCTGATTCTGTGCTTCACAGCACTTAGAGTTACTCATGACAGCTTATTTCTTCATATATATAATGATTTTTAAATTATGAGTTCAAGTTCCTTTAATCTTTGATTCTTTGATCTTATTAGGGTAGTTTTTAAGGCTGAATTTAAATTTTTTTCAGAAGGGATTCTCATATGCTGCTTTCAGATAACTGGGAATCTTAGCACTCAGGAAACACTTTAAATTGTACCTTAAGTTTGGGTTTTTTTGAGGGAGAAAGGCTCAAAGTTGTATATTCTGTTTTTAAACATGAGCATAAAACTTTTGTTTAAAAATTTGTCAAGGGATGGGACTTCCCTGGTGGTGCAGTGGATAAGACTCCATGCTCCCAATGCAGGGGGCCTGGGTTCCATCCCTGGTCAGGGAACTCGATCCCACACGCATGCCGCAACTAACAGTGTGCATGTCACAACTAAGGAGCCTGCGAGCTGCAGCTAAGGATTCAGCCTGCCTCAACTAAGACCTGGCCCAACCAACCAACTAAATAAATAAATATTTTAAAATTTATCAAGGGGGTCTTTTTTTTTTTTTTTTAATTCTTTACCAGAAACCAAAGCTGAAAATGGTATTCCTAATGGCTTGTCATGTTTCAGGAATCCAAGATTCCCACAGAGAGTCTTTACTCTGATCTTCCACCTATGTTTCTTATTTGTATGGCTTACTACAGCTCAGCTCCTAGGCTACCGGTGATTAGCATATGAATTGAGGAAACCTTTCCATTACATTGCTTGCTTACTCAAGTGGATTCTAAATTTTTTTTTCTTTTCTGAAATCTTCTGAAGAATTCCTTTACTCTCCTGCTAATACAGCTGTGCATTAAAAATGATCCTTTGAT
Source organism: Phocoena sinus (assembly GCF_008692025.1). NCBI lineage: Eukaryota > Metazoa > Chordata > Mammalia > Artiodactyla > Phocoenidae > Phocoena > Phocoena sinus. Next base: position 32,350,115 of record NC_045778.1, read on the forward strand.
ATATTACATTTCAATTTGTGCTACAGTAGGAATAAAAGGGTGGTATGTTCTGGGAACATTTAGTCAAACTTATAATAAGAATTGGGAGTCCCTTTGGGGGAGGGGTCAGGTCATCTTTTTTTAATAATTTTTTCTCCCAAGAGTTCATTATATATTAAGGGTAGCGATTCTTGGCCATATATTGCAATTTATTTTTTTCCTATAGTTGTTGTTTCTAGTTTTAACTTTGTTAATGGTGCTGTTTTCTTTCTGATACAGACAGTTAAAATTTTTATATAATCAAATATACTGATCTTTCATGTTCTCTGCCTTTGATGTTATGCCTGGAAAATTTCCTCCACCAATATCATGAAACTATTCACCAGTTATTTCTTCTAGTTCTTCTTGGAATTTATTTTTTCAAAAACCCATTTCCTTCATAGAATATAAATGACTTTTTATGTTGTGCTAAATAGTTATATATACACATATATATGTTTTAATATGTTTTAGCATGTATAAGTTTTAAAACTTTCTATTATACTCAATTAAAATATATCTTTAAAATATACAGTAAAAAAAAGTTTAATTTAGGACATATTGAGCAGTTCCTTGATGAATCTTTGAGTTTGATTTTTTTCTTTCTCCTTTCTTCATTTATTCATTAGTGTTTGTTTTTAAAGAAATATTGAGGGTCCTGCTACTTTTCTTCAAGCCTTGAGGATACAAAAAGTAAAAAAAGTCAGACATACCAAAATGCTAAATTTAAGTACAATAGACAAGTGAGTACGCAGTTGTGATTGGATATGATATATTCTTTAATGAAAAATACCTGACATGGAAACCTATATGGTAGGTATGACTAATCTAGACAGTGGAATCAGGTAAGGCTTCCTGGAAGACGTGATTTGAAGTCTGTATTTATCATGTGTGTTCACTGAAGATACTGGTGAAGGACAGAGGTCAGGAGAGAGAAAGCCAAGATGAAGCAACATGTGTGATGTTTCCAGTGAGAGAAAGCATGGATTATTTGAGAGACTAAAAAAAGTGGTTCAGTCTGGGGAGGAGAATAGATGGTGTTGTACAAGTGCTTGCAAAGTGAAGCTGGACAGGTGAAAAGGGCCAAAAGAATTGTGCTGTTCTCCTGAGAGCAATGGGATTTATTGAAAAGTTTGAAACTAGGGAGTCATGTGACCAAATTTGCTTTTCAAAACAACATCAGGACTGTAGTGTTCCCCATACTAGGTAGAAAGGGGCCAAGCCTGGAGAGAGAGAGCCTGATAAGAGAGTATTGCTATAATGTAGGTGAAAAATGATTGTGGCTTCGTGAGTGAACATGGAAGGATGTGAGTTCATTGGAGATTTCAGAGGCAGGTGGATAGATTTCACAATCATAAACTGGTAAGGGTGAGAGAAAGGGAAGAATCGTGCATGTCACTTGAGCTTCTTTCTTGAGATCCTGGTGGATGGAGTTGCCGTTTTCTGAGATAGGTCATAGAAAGAAAGATGTGCTGTTTCTAGGGGAAAATGAATACATTTGAAGGAGACTTTTTGAACTAGTTGTCTGTTAAATAACCCAAATGAAAATGTGCCTCATTCTCTCATTTTCATTCCAAATTTCACCTAGAGTCTAATTCAAATTCTTTTTATTATTGGTGCTATGTCAGTGATCCTCAGCTGATCTTCCTGGCTCCAGTCCACCTAATTAGTCGATCCTACACTAGGACAGATGCTATGCTTTCCATGTTTGTGGCTTTGTTCAATCTCTCCTGCCCTAGAAAGACCCTCTGCCTACGTATCTGTTAAAGCCAATCTATAAGGACACCTTCACCTTAAGTACGGCCAACAGGCTCTCATATCTTGCCTTGATCATTCTCACTTTGCTTGAGTATGTTGTAACTTACTATAAAAGTCATAGGCATTGGATGCAGAAAAACTCACTTCTGTCACTTGCAGGCTCCTTGCTGCTGATCACATTAGCTGCTCTCGACTTCTGTTTCCTCCTATTGTTGAATGCATATAATAATAAAGACTTTGCTGGTTGTAAAGGGTAGACTTAAAGTTGCCACAGTATCTGACCCCCAGCAGGTATTTAATCAATGGTAATGATTACTGATATTAAGTCTCCAAAACCTAGTCTTTTGACATTGTAGTCACCTGTGTGTGCATCTCATTCTGTGAGGTTAGGGGCATTTTCTTTGTGACCCTCACAACAATTAATAAGAACAAGCATAATGTAGGTACACAATATAGGGCGTGAATAAATGGTTACAGCATGGGGGTTGCTATGAAGAATAGAACTATTGTAGAAGGGCAACTTGCTTAAGCTGACGTATTTCCTACTGTGTGCTGTAAACTGTTGAGAAGTATGCTCTTTTACCCTAAATTCTCCTAGTCTGAACTACAATGATTTTAAACATGTTCAACAGATCTATTCTCCCCATGAGTAGTAATGTTGGTCATTATGCATAAATCAAAGATGCAGTAGAGAACATTTTAAGTGGTGTTGTACACAGTGATTTCAAGAATGTGCTTTAATTTTTATTGAATATCATCTGATTAGCAATTTTGGTATTGTTTTAGCCTTGTGAATATTTATTCCAGCAAAAATGAGTACAATAATTTCTAATGGAAATACTGTCCACCTGAGTTCCCTGATGTCTAGACGGAAAACGGGCCTTGTCGTTTTTTAGAGGAATTGCCAGTGGCCTTTGGATTGGAAGATGCCTGGCCTGACCAACCTGTGGCCGGCACCTGGCTCCACTGCGTAGGGAGGGGGAGGGGCGATCTGCAGATTTTCTCTCCTAAGGGGGTGCATCCTCAGCCTCCTTCCGGTGACTAACATGATGAATGAACAGGATACTGGGGATGGCTCTTCTTAACTCTGGTTTTCTCATTCAGGCCAGTGAGTGGAAAGAGTTAAGTTTTGAGGTCAGGCCTTTTTAGGTCCCAATTTGATTGCTACCGTTTCTGCCATTTGTAATCTTGAAGTGATTTTATATGTTCTTTGAGCCAAAGTTGTTGTTTTGGTGTGTGTGTGTGTGTGTGTGTGTGTGTGTGTGTGTGTGTGTGTGTGTTAAGCTTTTAAGACAATGCATTACCCAGGTGGGTAATGCAGTTGGGTCCTTGTTTGTTCCTTGGAGATCTAGTTGAATGTGTATTGCTCTTTTAGTTCCAAGGTCTGTGAAATTGTGAAACTCTTATGAAATTTCTCTGTTGGATCTTCTCATTGTCCCGTCTCCCTCCAGCTCCTGTGCTCATGGTTATTGCTACGGTTTTACCCCACGTCCTTCAGAATGTGAAACCCAGGCATTTGCCTGCCTGTGGAGGGTGAGCGTAGTAAACATTGCAGTGTCATAAGGGGATAATACGTTTGTGGGCCTTTGCCTGGGCCTTTTTTCTCCCCCCACTTCTCCCATTTCTGGGTTAAGCCTTCTTGCTCCAAAATTGCCCTCAGGAGCTCCAAATCAAGGTTCCTCTGTTATACAGAATATTTCATCTTTCTCTGGCTTCTATTTTCACACTCACACGTCCAAAATATCAAGGTTGCTTGCAGCACAAAGGGCCCTCTGTTTAAAAGGATCGACCGCTGCTGAGAATGTGATAGGTTTGTTATGCCTCCCTTACTGGCTTTCCCTCCCTTCTAGCTCTCTCTCATACTCATACATATACACATAAACACAGTGTCACACATGCACACACACACATTTCTCTTACAAGGATGATGATACCGTATCAGTTGATTTGTCTGTTCGCAAATATTTAAAGGCAACTACATATAGAACTTAATCAGCACACTGCTTGGTGCAAATTTATATTAGTCTTTCCTTTCCTTTGCTTTTGATAACCAAAGACTAACTCTCCAAAGATAGCTTTGGCTGCAGCTGTCTGGACTCCGGGCACAGTGTGTCAGCAGGGCCTGGCTGGGTGTGATCCAAGCGGCCTGGGAAATAAAGCCCTTCTTCTATCTTTAGGGTTCTCCTCCCTGGCCAGGCTCTCCCAAACGTCCAGGCTCTCTGAGAATGCAGCATGCCTCATTCTAGTTATCTGCCCAGACTCCAGTGTCATCTGGATGCCAAGGGTGGGCCGGTGTGATTGCTGGAAAAGCAGACTGACGGAATGGTTAAGAATAAGGGTGAGCTCCAGGGAGGTGGGTGAAAGAGACTGTAGGGGCAAGACACAGCGAGGCTATGCAATATTTATTTCTACCATTTAATGGGAGAAGTAGCATTTTCAAAATGTGGGAGGGAAACCAAAAATGCAGGAAAAAACTGCTGAAGAGAGAGAAGAAAAAAAAAAGCTCCATCTGCTTTTGGGAAAAGGACTGGTCTCCTTTTGCTGTGTGTGCAGTTGGCCCCTGCTGTAGCTACTGAACCTGGGCTTCTGATGTGAGTGGTCTGGGTCATGTGCGACTCTCTTGTCTGAGGATTAATTTTGCCATTTAGCCTCACAAAGGAGCTGCCTGTCTTGCTGTCTGCCTGTCTTGCTGTCCACATGATATGCTACTTAACTCTACCTCAGCTAATTCCAAAGGTTCTCTCCACCCCAAACCATTCAATTTCTCTGTGATTCTATACTTATCCTTACAATTCTTTGGATGAAAATATCTATGGCTGTTTTGACATTTTTATGTTGGTAACTATCACTACAAATGCATTTTAGGTTTATTATCATTTTACAATCTCACGTTCCTGGTTTTTCTTTATTTTATACCAAGATACAAATGGGAAAAAACTAAATTGAAGTATTACAAATATCAGAATAGCAGAGGAAAAGTAATTGGAAGAAACATGAGGTGAGAAGGTGTAAACATATTTCAAGCAGAAACTATACCGTTCTACTGATACGCAATTTCTGCTCTATTTGGGTAGAGACAATCAATATATTTTTTGGAGGCAAAGGATGATATTTTTTCTTTTTTGGTCATACGAGAACTTGCTTTCTAAGCATAGTCATTTAGTGCCCTTCATAAATCCCTCAGTCCTTCTGTCTTGAAATAGACTTATTAGTAGAGATAAATTTATAAGCTAATGTTTTGGAAACTAAGGAAAGAAAAGTGATGTAATCAAAGAGAGAACACGTTCCTCCCAACTTTCTTTGATCATTCAAGTGTGACTTGCCTACCGGCTTACATCATGGAGATTTAATTTCCATTTTACAACATAGCTGGGAGAGTAAAACATCCTAACTCAAAAAAGTTTGAGTTTCAAGGAGGGTTTATTGGCCTGATGAGTGACTAACCTGGATTTCTGGGAAGGAGTCTCCTGCCTCCTATTTAGATCCAGTGAAGAAATGGTACCTCTTGTCAACATGAAACATAATTTTTCTTGATCAGACTTTTATAGATAGGGAAAATACATTGACATTTTCTGGTTTAGAATTTCATCAGTGAATTAAGGGGTGGCTTAAGGAAAGATCATCAGACCAAGAGCCAGAATATTTCTCTGGTCCCATCCTACATGGCTTGTAGCTCTACAATCACAGGAAATTCATCTAAGATCTAGTCACATTAGTAAAATGGAGATTTGCCTAGTTGACCTTACAAGGCTTTCATGGGGATCCATTCAAATGAAACAATATGAAAAAATATATATGCTTACTAAAGTACCATGGTGATTTTGTAATCATTTTATTAGGATATAGCAAATACATTAAAAATTAATATATTTGTTGAAAACCTTAATAAAGTGCCGATTAACTCACCACTATTAAATATACATTTTAAAATGTAATTTGCTGAGCAAACGTTAAGGAAAGTATGAGTGTCAGAGATGGTGGTTGGGAAAGATGCTCTAGACTAGATTTTTTAAAAAAGGATCAAAATGTGAATAGGCTTGAATAGCTAACTGAATTAAATGTAATCTTTGGTGGGTAAATATAAAGCTGAGGTTTAATGAAGCAATACGTGAAGATAGGATGGCTTGATGCACAAAGAGTTATGGGTATTCAAATCCTGCAAGACAGATATGAGCTAAAAGTGTGCCCCACAAATGCATGAAGTCCTGGAATGTGTTAACCTGAAGGCTGGTCCACAGCCTCCACTTGGAGTTTAGACATCCCCATTAGCTGGGTGTTAACTCTTTACTGAAAGTTTGCGGAATAGTGAATTTTGGGATTGAAAGAACCTATATCCCTGCACTTTAAATGGAAAAATAATTATGTGTTTCCATCTTAATCAAAAACCCCAACCAGGGCTCTCAGTATGACTAAAATACTCTTAAATACCCATATAACAATCTACCAAGTATTCATGCAAACATAAAGAATTTAACACACGGATTGTTCCATTACTGAGCAATGAGCTTATTTGTTGAGACTTTCGTGTGCAGAAACTGAGCAATATGGGACACAAATTAAAATTTCATTTTATAACAATCACCTATCTCAATATACTTTATCATTCCACCCTTTTCTTCTAGAAGATTGGATTTTCAAGACCTTCTAGACTCACTGACTTTCTTCAAAGACATTTCTACTTCCACAGGAAACATAGTTAAAAATGTACATATTTGCATATATTTCATATAATTGTATAATCTGTCTAACATTAAATTTGACATGCATATGGAATTGGGAATCTGGCTAAGTCATCTCTCATTGTTACAAGCCTTCTGCTTCACTTACGGTTGAATGGTACAGGGAAGGCAGAGGCTAGGGGTGCTTGTACTGATTCCCCATTTGGGGCCTCTGCAGTATGTGTTTTCTACAACCTGGACAATACATACTAAACTTTCTGGACTGTCAGAAATATTATAATTATACAACTTTCAAAATTCCATATCTGTTGAATGTTCAACTGGGTGCATCACTTACATAAGACCTGAAGCAAATGCAACATTTATGTCTCTATTCTCTCTATGACAGTGAATATAATGTTCTTAAAACCAAGAGAAATTTCAATCAATCATCTCAGTGGCTGAGGAAGACACCAGCCAGTTCTCCACCCGAGACACTTAGATTCTTCCTACCTCCCCCGTCTTTCTTCCCTTCCTCCCTCCCTCCCTCCCTTCTTTCCTCTGTCTCTTTCTTCTTTCCTTCCCTCCCTCTCTCCCTCCTTTCCTTTCTCCCTCCTTCCCTTCCTCTCTTTCTTTGTCTCTTTCTCTCTTTCAGAACATAAGCAATTAATCATGTTTTATTGGCTCTCATAATTCCTTGGATCCAGTATATAGATATTCCTATCTGTAAACTCATTAAGATGGTTTTCAAATATTGGCATGAGTCAACATAAAGAGATCATTTCAGTAGCCCCTCCCTAGTAAAAACCAAGAGTGCTCATCCACTTTTAGCTATTGAAAATATAAATATATAAAAGAAATTCTACCTACATAAAAAAGAGATATTAAAGAACATGACTGCAAACTTTATTTCTCACTTATCTTTTACTTAATTTTTCTTAACTTGAAAATTAAAAATAGCAAGTATAACAAACCTGCAAACAGTGAAGAATTTCTACTTCATTGTGAACACAAGGCTGCAAACTGTCTCCTGAAAATGTGAAGCTAGTGGAATTTTTTCCATTTTAGTTAACTAGAAAAATTCATTCTTGAAGATAATTACTGTAACTCAGGTTTTAGCACACCAGAGAGTAGATCTCAATTTTATTTTATTTTAAGTTTATTTAATTTGTGTTAATTACTGTTTCCATTTTAATAAATATTCTTGTGTTATTTTTGTAAAAAATTACTTTATTTTTCTATCCTTGGCTATGTTGGGTCTTCGTTGAGGTGTGCCGGCTTCTCATTGTGGTGGCTTCTCTTGTTGCGGAGCATGGGCTCTAGGCACGTGGGCTTCAGTAGTTGCGGCATGCGGGTTCAGTAGTTGTGGCTCGCGGGCTCTAGAGCGCAGACTCAGTAGTTATGGCGCACGGGCTTAGTTGCTCCGCAGCATGTGGGACTTTCCTTGACCAGGGCTCGAACGCGTGTCCCCTGCATTGGCAGGTGGATTCTTAACCACTGCGCCACCGGGGAAGCCCTTGTGTTATTTTTTATGGCAGTTTTTGGTTTCTTTTCTAACAGCTACACCCTGGCTAACCATGTCATAGGGTTGGTATTGCATTGTTGAGAGCGGCAGCACCAGATCAGAACTGTTAGACCCTGAGCAGTCATTTTTAACACAGAGTGGTGCAAGAGAGCTATTCAAGAAACTGCATTATTATCTTAATGTTGCCAAAACAATCTTTGTCATTTCTTTTGAATAGCACTTTGTCAGCTTCACTTGACATGTGGCATGACCCTCAGGAATATAGGCATTACTATGGGATCTAAATGGAAATCAAATTTACAATTTCTATTTTTGTAGCATTTTTGTGAATATTTATCACAAAAAATTAAGTATATTCCTCTTTCCCCTTCAGATTTGAAGGCCCAAACTGCCTTTAAGGAATGACCTTCTTAGAGCCGTGTGCAACTGATAAATATTTCATGAATGAAAGAATATTTGAATGGGCAAGTGTAGGGCAGTAGTATTCCAGTTCATACATACTAGGATTTCAGGACTAATTTAATGAAGAGAAACCATTCGTCCTTTTTATAGCTTTGAGTTAATGACAGCAACAACTAATGCTATTGTACAGCGTTTAACTGTTTACAGTGCCTTTTAACAATTAGTGTTTAATGTCTCACTTGGTTTCTAGTACCAGTAGGAGAAACAAAAGATACAGCATGCGTGATACATCAGTTACTGATGTCAGTGGCATGCATACAAATATTTTTTAAATGTGTAAAAGAAGGTCATAAATCTGCAGTTTAATAAAAACTCATTCATTCCCTATCTCCTTCATTCAATAAAATTTATCTAAGCGTGTACTATGTGGCAGGCACTGACGTGCAAAACAGACATTGTCCCCTGCCCTCAAGAAGTTTACAGCTTAGTGGAGAAAAAATTTACTAATCACATAAACTCACAAATAAATTTATAATGATAAGCTGTGATGTTTCTGCTCTGAAGAAATGAGGAGAGCTGTGGGAGCATGTAAAGAGGGATTTTCAGCGAAGGCGTCCCTGGGATGATAAGAATAGAATAGAGATTTACATGATGAAGATAAATTGCTTATATGAAAAGGGTGACACCAGGGGGAACAGACGGGGAAAGGGAGAGAGTGTTCTAGTAATTCCATAAGGACAGTGGTGAGAAATGAGGCAGATGAAGTAGCCAAGCTGGGTCATGCTGGGCCTTTGATTCAACTTATACATCCTAGTCTTTGTCCTCAGACCATAAAGTATGAAAGGAAATAATCAGATCTGTGTATTTAAAAACCATGCTGGAGGCTATAAAAATATAATAACAGTGAGTGCTCTTTTCACTAAATCAGAATGGAATCTTATAAATATTTAAAATTAGTTGACCAACCAAACAAGAAGTATATTTGAGTAACAGCGTGTCCACAGAAGGGTTTAATTGGATTAGGGTTTTGAACATTATAAGTAGATACACAAATTGCTTCAGACAATTTATGATCCTGGGACGGTATTTACTGTGCCCAAAGAGAAACCCATTCCTCTTGTTACTGTCTTCAGGACCACAGAGCATGTGATTAAACAGCAGTTTAGATGGCTATGCTACCAGGGTACAGCTGTATCAGATAGGGGTCAGGTTGCATTAGAGTTAGTTAGAAATTTGGCTTCAGCTAACATTGGCAGAACAGCTGGACCTCAGAGAACAGAGTGCACGGAGAATCCAGATACATGAAAAGAGGCAAAGCAGGACAAAGTGAAATAATAGGTGCCAAATGTCAAGACTCGTGAGGCGCTACTGGCTTCTCTACCAGACTTGGTTTGCAACAGTCCTGAATGGTAGTTGTGATCTTATCTGGTTTTAACTACTACCTAGATCTTGGTTTTCACTAGCCAACTCATTGAATGGTTCTGGATTGATCCTCCTGCAGTCACTTATTACCTGTGAGAAACACACGGATAAAGAGTGTGTAGAGAAGCACCTGTGCTCAGTTCCGCACCCTCCATCTCTCACCCCACTCCAGCAGTCATATAATAAGAACCTCACTTTGCTGTCTCCTTCCATCTACCCCAAACCGCCATCTACTAAATAAGCATCTGTGAAGTAGGCTGAGTTTCCTTTTGGAGTAAAGAGATTGGAAAAGTAAGACAAGGTTGTCATAGTATATATCCATAATATATCCATTATATATATATATATATATATATATATATATATATATATATATATATATATCCTCATTTATAGTAAATGAGAAGAATGAAGATCAGAGAATTTAAGTATTAATGCTCAAGGTTAGATAGTAAGGACAAGATCCAGATCCTCGTCTGCTGGCTCTAAGTCAAGATGTATCTCAGTTTATGTGCTTCATTCATTTAAAATTGGTATTTACATTTGTATTTATGTCTGAAGGGGGGAATGTAAAACAATGAAGTCTTGATTGTAGAAAACTTATAAAACATGTAAAAAATCATCTAGTAGTGATAGAAAAATTTCATATTGAAATAAATTTCGAAAACTGCTATAGTGAATGACTTGGTACAAATTAATGATAAAAATAGGAAGATTAACATAACTTGTTTGTCAAAAGAAATAGAAACTTCTACTGTCTTTTTCCAGTGCAGTGTTGGCACAGCAAAAGAAGGGATTCTCCTTTCTTATTAATAATAGTGTGTCAATATCAAGGAAAATTGTGTGATAGCTCAAACATGTTTCTACTGAATGAATATATTTGATTAAACACCATCTGGAAAGATGCTCCTTATCCGAGAAAATAACGAATCTTAGATCTTACGCACACTTTACATGTGTCAAGAAATATGTTGGTCAGATGAAGAGGAAAGTACATGGGTTGAGTCGAAGTCTGACTTGAAACAGCTGCTTTCAAATCTGTCCTGTTACACCAGAAAGTTTGACTGATGGAACCCACAGCTGCTTCCCCCTTTGCTCCCCGGCAGGGCTTCTTACCTCTGTAGTCAGTTCCTTTACATTGAGAAGGACTTTTATGGATACTAGGGGGAAATTAGCCAGTTCAACACATACAAAAAGGGAGCCAATATTTTCAAAGAAGAGGAGGAAGGAGAAGGCTTAAGTTAAATTTAGTAAAATAAAAAAAAAAAAACCTGAAGAAAATATGAGTGGATTTTTATCTTTCCTTGAGATGGTGAGTTCTTTCGAATCATTGACGTAAAGTCAAAAACTATAATAAGAAATGTGGATTAGTTTAGTAAAACAAAAATTTTAAATGCCAATGTGTCAAATGAAGATATACACAATGAAACACAGACAAGAAACTGGAAAAATAGTAGTAACATATTAGAGAAAGCGTAAATACATTTGATAAATAAAAGCTCATATTTTAACAAGAAAAAAAAGACAAATGATGGGGAAAAAAGAGTAAACAATGTGACTGAGCAAATCACAAGAGAAGAAATAAAAATTGCCAAGAAACACATTTCAAACTACCAGGTCTTCAAAGCCAAGCAGATTGAAACAATGTGTTTGCCTGTTAGATTTTTACAAGATACGACACATTGTTTAAGTAGCTAAATCTTTCAACAATTGTCCTTCTTGCCTGTTTGGCAATCTGTATCAAGTCATCCAAATGTATGTACTTACCTATCATATACCTTTGGGAATTTGTTCTAAGGAAATTGTTAAGACTTATAAGCAATGATTTCTGTATGCAGATTTTTATTGAAGAATTATTGATAATAGTGAAATATTTTAAGTAATGAAAATACCCAACAAAAGGGGATTGGTTACTTAATTTTTGCACTCTGTCCCTATAGTACTCTGTAAGCCCACCTTGTAATTCTCAGAAAATTTATATTAATTTTTCTCATTCATTTATTCAATAACCAGATACCCATTGAATGCTTACTATGTGTGCTAGGTACCTTTCAAGGCACTGGGGATCAAGCAGTGAACAAAGTAGAGAAAAATTCTTGCCGTACTGTAGAAACAAATGATTAAGCAAAGCAGCAGCAAATAAGTGAGCCATGTTATATGACAGATGGCAGTAAGTGCTATTAAAAATAGTGAGCAAGCATGGGGATAATGATGGAGGATGGTGGAGGAGGGAATTGATGTGATGTTGTTTTTTAAAATTTATTCCTTCCTCCCTCCCTCCTTGCGCTGGGTCTTCGTTACTGCGTGCAGGCTTTCCCTAGTTGCAGAAGGTGGGGGCTACTCTTCGTTGTGGTGCGCAGGCTTCTCATTGCGGTGGCTTCTCTTGTTGTGGAGCATGGGCTCTAGGCATGTGGGCTTCAGTAGTTGCAGCACACGGGCTCAGTAGTTGTGGCGCACGGGCTTAATTGCTCCGTGGCATGTGGGATCTTCCTGGACCAGGGATTGAACCCATGTCCCCTACATTGGCAGGCGGATTCTTAACCACTGCACCACCAGGGAAGTCCCATGTGAATGATGTGATTTTAAATTGAGTGTTAAGGGAAAGCCTCAAGGAGGAGGTGACAAGTGATTCAAAACCTACCTGAGGAGAGGGATGGAGAGAAGAGCATTCTACACAGAGGGAGGAGCAAAATGAAAGCCTTTAGGGAAGAGCATATCTGATGCAGTCGAATCCCTGCCACTGTTACTGAGCAGAGAGAACCAAAGACGGAATAGCAGAAGAAGATGAGAATGCAGGGAGCCTCAGAGGCCACCATGAGGATGCGAGCTTTTTACCTAGAGAGGGATGGAAAGCCGTTGGAAAGTATGATCAGAGAAACAACATGAAACATGAGAGATGATTCTAAGCAACTGGAAGAAGGAAGTTGCCTTTGGGATAATTGCTGTTCAGCATCTATCTTCTCTGGCATATAAGGAGAGATCACAGCTAGATGGCCAGCAACTACTTTAGTGACCAGTATAGAATAGGAGCTTTGTATCTACTCAATGATTAAATAAATATTGCACATATAAACTAAAATAGAGTGCAGATAACAAGAGAAAGTTTGTTCTCATATATATTTAATTTGGGGGAAATGCTTATAGGATGTTTGGTGAAATAAAATATTCAGCTCTACTTATAGAGAATAGTCCAAATTTGGAGAAGAGTGTATGGGTATCTACAGTGTGAAAAGTTGATGAAATGAATAAGCAGGAATTTCAGTAGTGGTTTTCTCTTGGTGTTAAGCTTATAGATGACATGCTTCTTTGTTTGTTTGTTTGCTTTAGAATATGTCTTATCTAATTTGTCTATAATAAATACATCATTTACAAAATTAGAAAGATGGACATAGAAATAAGAAATAATCTGTTTTTTTCCAACTTGACAAAGAACAGAACAAAAGAAGATGTGTACAACTAACTAGGGAGAATACAATATCATTACTTATTAATATAAATCCTGGAGCATTCTACCTGGAAATATTAGAAAATTTCCTGCTCTGAGATGCATAATATCTGGGCAGCCAGGTAATGACACAGCAATGAAGGATTCCTTTCATTTGATCACATTCACAGGGCTGTCAGGATATTAATCAGGGTATAAAGATACATCTGTCTCAAAATCTGTGAGATGTTCTTGCTGACTTCTTTTATATATGGTGCTATTTTCACATTCCATATATAAAATATAGCACCTTTTGTTCATTATCAGATTTTCAAAAAGATAGCTGTGCCAGTGACCTACATTTTAATTTCATTTAACAATATGCCTTAGAGCTCTTTCTCTACTGGATCATATAGATCTACCTCATTCCTTTTTTGTGTGTGTACCATTTATATTATATAAGATGGATATGCTATAATTTGTCTGGTGACTCCCATATTGATGGACATATAAGTTTTTCCTCATTTTTTCACTATTAATGATAATGCCATAATGGGTATCAGAGCATGCACCTCCTTTTGCTCTTGTGTAATTTCTTTAGGATAAATTCCTCATATTAGAATTGCTGAATAAAAGGTCATATGTATTTTATTTTATTTTATTTTAGTTTAGTTTAGTTTAGGCTGCACTGTGTGGCATGCAGGATCTTTGTTCCCCAACCAGGGATTGAACCCATGCCCCCTGCAGTGGAAGCATGGAGTCTTAACCACTGGACTGCTAGGGAAGTCCCTATATGTATTTATATTCCTTCATTCATTCATTCACTCATGAAGCAAAAATATTTGCTCCTATGTCAGGCATGGTTCTAGGATTAGAGATAAAGTCCTAGAAGTCCACATATATGCATTAATATACGATATTTGTTTTTTTCTTTCTGGCTAATGTTACTCTGTATGCCAGACTCTAGGTCCATCCACATCTCTAGAAATGACCCAATTTCATTCCTTTTTATGGCTGAGTAATATTCCATTGTATATATGTGTACCGCATCTTTATCCATTCATCTATCGTTGGACATTTAGGTTGTTTCCATGTCCCGGCTATTGTAAATAGTGCTGCAGTGAACATTGGGGTACATGTGTCCTTTTGAATTATGGTTTTCTCAGGGTATATGCCCAGTAGTGGGATTGCTGGGTCATATGGTAATTCTATTTTTAGTTTTTTAAGGAACCTCCATACCGTTCTCCATAGTGGCTGTATCAATTTACATTCCCACCAGCAGTGCAGGAGGGTTCCCTTTTCTCCACACCCTCTCCAGCATTTATTTTGTAGACTTTTTGATGATGGCCATTCTGACCAGTGTGAGGTGATACCTCATTGTAGTTTTGATTTGCATTTCTCTGATGATTAGTGATGTTGAGCATCCTTTCATGTGTTTGTTGGCAGTCTGTATATCTTCTTCGGTGAAATGTCTATTTAGATCTTCTGCCCATTTTTTAATTGGGATGTTTGTTTTTTTGATATTGAGCTCCATGAGCTGTTTGTACGCATATGTGTGGAGTCTAGAAAAATGGTACAGATGAACCTATGTGTAAGGCAGGAATAGAGATGTAGATGTAGAGAACAAACGTGGACACGGGAGGGAGGGGGAGGGTGGGATGAATTGGGAAATTTGGTTTGACATAACTACACTACCATGTGTAAAACAGATAGCTAGTGGGAACCTGCTGTATAGCACAGGGAGCTCGGCTTGGGGCCCTGTGATGACCTAGATGGGTGGGATGGGGGGTTGTGGGAAGCAGGTCCAAGAGGGAGGGGATATAGGTATACATATAGCTGATTCACTTCATTGTACAGCAGAAACTAACACAGCATTGTAAAGCAATTATACTCCCCACCCCCCCAAAAAAGAGATAAAGTCCTGAGCAAAATAAACAAAATTCCTGTACATTAGCAATTTACATTCCAGTGGCAACCAACAAATAAATGAGAGTTTATGTATGAGAATGTATAAATATAAAATATGAAAAAAGATGCAACAGCATAATATCAAGTAGTGATAAGTGCTCTGAAGATAGATAGAGCAAGGTTTGGGTATTGAGGGTGACAGGAGTGCTATCAGAGTTAAGGAAAACGGGGAGAAAAGGATCATTTATAGGAGAGCAGGAAATGGGCAAAAGGAATGAAGCCAATGGGAAAAGATTTGACAGAATCTGAATTTCTGCGGGTGAGGCATTCCATGTTATAGGCCTTGAGACAGAAGAATCCTGGAAATGTTTGAGGGAGAACCGAAAGGTGAGTGTGACTGGGGTAGAATGAGCAGGGGCTGAGGGTTAGGGGATGCTGGTGAAGAGGTAACTGGAGGCTGGTAGGAGATACCAGTGGAGAAGAAGGTGAAATAGTAAGGTTTTTGGATTTTATTGTTGAAGTGATGGGAATCCATTATATTGTTTTGAGCAGATAAGTGACATGATTTAATTTACATTTAAAATATGAATGTGGTTGCTTTAAAAAAAAAATAGACTTCAGGGAGGCAATATTAGAAGCTGGAATCCCTGTGGAGAATCTACTGTAACAGTAGGCCAGACAACTGGTAATGAAGCATTGGGGTAATTGTTCTAGAAGCTTAGTGAGAAGGAGTCAGATTGTGTTGATATTCGAGGGTGGAAAGAATCTAAGATTTACCAGATGTTTGGATTTGGTATGTGAGAGCAAAGGAGGAATCAGGATGATTTAAAATGCTGATAGATTCAGCTAAAATTTCCTCCAATATGACTTTTCCAAACCTTGCTTTTGCTGGACATATGTGAGATTCTCCCAAAACCTCAAAAGCAGTGAGTTTTGATAACTTTGTCCTGGGCATCACGCTTGGCATGGAGTTGGCATTTGATAGCTATCTCTTGACTTAAAGAATGAAGTTAAATGTTACCTCTCTGATGCTTAACAATATAAGTTTTTTGTTGCTTTAATTTGCATCAATGAACTTCAAGATCTTTTCATGTGTCTATTAGAAAGTTGCATTTCTTCAGGAAGTGCCTGTTCTTAACCTTTGTTCCCTATGGTATTGGATTGTTTGCTTACTCTTATGAATATGTAGGAGTTTAAAAATATTTTCAGATATTATTTCTTTATTAAATATCATATATGTGGCTGAATATTGTTTGTTTAAACTTTATTTTTCTGTTTCTGATTGGACCAAAGATTTGGATGGACCTGCATAAAACTTCGTACCTGTTGAGTTTTCTGCTCATTTGGGAGAAATCAAGAGCCTTTAAATCCATTTTATTATTCTCACTATTTACCCATGTAAGTAGGTTTACAGATAGAAAAATGAAGGCTTAGCATGTTTAAGAGATTTATGTAAGGATAAACAGCAAATTCCCTGAATCTCATCAGTATGCTCTTTCCACTGAAGAACTGACTGCCTCTCCAGATATGTTTCAGCATGTAATGTGAAAAGAAAAAACAAAAAGTGTGGTAGAGGAAGAATGGAGGTATAGCATATGAAGCATGACCGTAATTTTATTTAAGATGAAAAACTACCATATAGGTAGAGGTATGGATTTTTTTTGTACTTTCTATAATTTCCATTTTTCTGCTATAAGTGTATACTCTGTGTGTCTGTCTGTGTATGTGTAATAAGACATTAAATTGTCCCGAATTCATAAGAAAATGCCACACGTATGGAGTAATACCATGCCAAAATGCCCCCTTAAGAAAATCTGAAATGAGAGGATGACCCTACCTGAGCAGAAGAGCAGAATTAGGTGGTCTACTTTGGAATTTTAGAGGAAGGATGAAAATTCTGAAAGTCAGAATGGAATGAGAGGGAAAATGAAAGGTAGTAATGGTGAGATAATGGTTTAAAGGAGGACAGGAAATTGGCAAAAGGAGGAGGCAGGGAAGGAGGGGAATCTTAAGTAAAGTGATAGGGGTGAGTAAGACATTGTATCACATTGAGGCCAGATAAGACTCGTATATTTCCTGGACCTTGGAGTACTGGGGATGGAGTATATCTTGGGGCAAATCTATTCTGGGTGGCAAACTGTGACATACATTCTGCCCCTCCTCAATTCCACACTGAGGTCAGAGGACAGACATCACTAATCAATCAGAGTGCTCTTTCCCTTCCTCACCAAGCCTTCACAGCCCAGTTCTTAAGTATAACCTGCCAGTGTTGATGCTTAAAGATGAACTGTGTCCCATATAATTGTATTCCAACCCTCTCATTTTGAAGATAACTAAATCAGAGGAAGGTCTTGTCCTAGGTCATCCATCTTTGGTTGTATCTACTTTCCTCAGGTATATTTTACAGTGATTCATTTGGTTTTCATGAGCCATTTAACTTCTCCTTGGATGATTACTTTGTGGAACAGTTGAAAGAGTATTTGTAGGAAGACTCAGGGATAAACCTGCATTGAGTTGTCTCTAGGACCACCGGTCTTGGGTATCCTTGATTATCTCATCCAGAAAAAGGCATATTGATACTTGACTTACCTGATGGATGATGATAACTGTATGAATTCCCCTTATATTTTTGATCTGCGATTCTTACGACACATCACGACCTAAGGATAATAAAAATTTGGCAAAGTAGTAGCAAATAACAGAGCCGTTTAGAAGGCAAAGTCTCAAAAATCAGCATGTATTGAGTCAAAGTATGATTTTAGAAACAGAGAGACGCATACCAGCCAGTTTTTCTCTTCTATGATAAAATTAAACTCTACATTTGTTACTTGTGTAGAAAATGCTCATCATGCATTAGTTTTTTGAGATTAAAGCAAAATAAGTCATCAGCCCTCTTTGACATTTAATTTGTCCCAATGTCGTTATATATTTGAAGTAAGTTATTAATTACCCTTAATTACATTCATTTTAAATGGTGGAGTTTCCATTTCTAAGTACTTGTTTCGTAATTCCTGGAAGAGTTATAAATTCTGCTCAATTTAACAAATATTTATTAAGGTTATTTTATGCAAGGTATGATTTTAAATGTTTTGGGTAACCACTGATTTCATATCCCTTGGAAAAATTAAATGTAACCTCTACCTCCTGTAACTATTTATTACTGCTGTTAGAGCTTTAGGCCTGGTTTTTACATTCTGGAAGACAATAGCAGGTATTGGGGGAGGAGGATTTTCCCAATATTTGAAAGAGGGAATTTGACCACGTCCTTAGAATGAGCAAACATATTGGAGTTAAAAAAACTATCCCATAAATATCTTTACGTAGGGAGCATTGGATGATGGATAATGGGTTTTATTCCTAACATAACTTTTTTATTAGATGCCATAATGGAGTTTACATGCTTTTGTTTATCATGACCATGCATTTCAAATGAAGGGATAACATTAGAAATGACCCAGTGGAAAGAGTTATTCAAGTTCTCCTAAGAAGTGTGGTGTCTAGTAGCCTGTCTCCCTCCACGCACAGAGGGTAGAGTGCTGGGGTGGGTGAGGCATGAAGGGATTTGAGTTCTGTAGGTAGCTTCTCTCTGCCCCTTCTCTTCCCATCTCTCTCTGAGCCTGTCCTTTGAGAGATCCTAACAATCCCAAATTGGGCCCATGGGATAAGGCATGGTAGTCAAAACCCTAACTGGCAACTGATCCATATACTATTTCTCTTTTATTTTTCAAATACAAAAATAAATATGTTTCTTACTTATTTTTTTTAATTGATTCTATTGGCCTGTTATTGATATGGGGATGGGGTATGTGCCTTACTCCTTGCATTTACTTCTGGACCTGATTGATGGAGAACAATGACCCACATTCCTTTGAAACCAAAGGAATGGTGGTGTTATATTTTGCCCCTTCTTTCCGCTAGGCACCTTTTTATTGTGTGAAAAGAAACCGAAAAATTCAGGGAATGCCTCTAGCATACAAGTCATAAGAACTTGAACATTATATTGTCACCACCCACAGGGTCTCGCATTTTCTTAATTTTCTGGACATTCAGAGCTGTCTGGAGCTCTGACAAACAAACCTGCCTTATCTAGATTTAAGGTAAGCTGACCAGCCGTCACCTCAAAATAGCAATGTACCAAGGTGGCTTCGCAGGGAATTGACTCAAGATTTACTATATCTGATAATTAAATACAGAAGAGGTTACAACTCTGAAAGAGAGCAGGTAGTTTTCCAGTTTTCCTCAGAGCTGAAATTACTTGTCTAGTGAAAATGAAAAGCAAGAAGAGATGAAGCCAGGGTCTCCTGATGAAAAGTGAATGAATGCTGATGACTGTTTCCTAGGGGAGAGCTCTAAGCCATATTTAATGCTACAGAAGATGAGAAAGAGGTGAAGGTCTGTCATCAAAACCATGACAATGATTTCCCCCAAAGGCATAATAAATCTTTAAATGCTAAAAATTTTAACGTGAGATAAAAAGTATTTTATAGTAAAAAAAGAAAAAAATGCTGTCTAATGGTGTGCCAGTTATAAGAAGCACTTTGCAGGAATTAAGTTGAGAATCCCACACATTTCCTGTACTAGCCATAGATGGGTGATTAGCTTGGCAGGTGAAAGGAGGATGGTCCAGAGGTTTCGCATATACCCATTGCTCCCACACATGAATAGTGTTTTCTCAGTATCAACATCCCACACCTGCATGATACTTTGTTATAACTGGTGAACCTACATTGACCCATCATCATCACCCAATGTTCCTGGTTTACATTAGGGTTTGCTCTTGGTGTTGTACATTCTGTGGCTTTAGACAAACGTATAACGACATGTATCCACTATTATAGTATCATACAGAGTAGTTTCACTGCCCTAAAAACTCTCTGTGCTCTGTCTGTTCATCCCTCCCTCCTTCCCTCTCTCCCTTCCTCCCTCCTTCCCTGCTTCCCTCCCTCCCTTCCAACCCAGGGCTGATCTTTTCAATGTCTCCGTAGTTTTGCCCTTTCTGGGACGTCATATAGTTGGAATCTATATGACAGTGTATATAAAAGGCAGTGTATATAGCCTTTTCAGATTGGCTTCTTTCACTTAGTAATATGAGTTTAAGGTTTCTCTCTGTCTTTTCATGGCTTGGTAGCTCATTTTTTCTTAGTACTGAATAAGATTACATTGTCTGGATATACCACAGTGTATCTGTTCACCTGCTGAAGGACATCTTGATTGCTTCCAAGTTCGGCAATTATAAATTCAATTATGAGTAAATCTTTATGCAACTGTGAATAAAGCTGTTTTATACAACTGTGAATAAATCTGCTTTACACAATTGTGAATAAAACATAAAAGAAAGTTATGTTTTATTTTCAACTTTAAAAAATCTGAAGATTTCACATAAATATCTGCATGCTGGGTTCTTTAGAAAAAGTCCAAAGATCAGTCAGTGTTGGGCAGGCTACAGAGCAGTGGACAGATGGAGCTGAAGAGAGGCTCTAGCCCTTCCGTGAGGCCTCAGTTTTGTGTTCATCACATCCCCATCCCTGTGCATCCAACGCCCACCCCCTGCCCCGCCCCCCACACTTAACTCTTCATGTCATCTGTTTTCTATAAGCATTTGAGTTTTGCATCCCTTGGAGGGGTGGAAACCAAATGGATGAATTGTTGTTTTAAGGTTTTTGGCTTTCGTTCAGACACCTCAGGGCTCCTGATGCATAATTTTCTATCTCTTCAGTTCATATTGCTAAGGTTTATTATTTTGAACGAGAAGGGAGGGGGATTGAGGGTCTGGACCTAGATTACAGAAACTAAAAGTCTACTGGGCAGGCCATCTTGTTCCAGGGCTTTCTGAGGTCCCCTCCGCCCGCTTGCTCTGGCTCTCCCCTGGCCACCTGCGAGTGTGGCCAAGCCCTGACTCTCTCCTTCCACAGCTACTCCTCACTTCCATCTTTTCTCTTTCTTCCACATCTAAGTACAACCTGGGGGGATCCCTGTCCCACCTCTTGGGGGATTTCTTGCTCTGAGCTAAGTGACTACTAAGCATTAAAGCAAACTACCATATATTTAGGACAGAGCCTGGGGGTGCTCAGGAGGCGGTGAGTTTTCTGGAATTTGGTCCTCGTTTTGCCTCCTGAACTCTCTATGAAACTGTCACATCTCCACGCACCTCAGTTTCCTCCACTTTGCGTTAAACGCATTCAGTCAAGTCAAGGATCACATACACCCAGCACCAGCATGGCCTGTCCTCCTGACACCTTCTCACTTTACTTGCCCTGTGTCCCAGCACCTATACCATGCCAAATAACATCCAGACTCTCTTTACCATGTATACCTCAAAAGTCACTGTACACGGCATATCTATGCCCAGCTGTCTTGAAGAGGCCACTGACCTTCTATAAATGACTCGCGGATATGCTTCTCCTAACCAAAACCAAGCATGAATCCAGGCCTTTGGAGGCACTTGGGCGGGTGGGAGGCGCGGTCTGTTCTGGGCATGGTCTCAGTCTGGGTGCACTTGAGACATCATTCATTCAAGTGAGGGTCTTACTGCTTTGAGCTGGCTGAGTTCGCTTGTTAAAATTGCAGCCACCAAGAAATCCTATTTAGATTTGGTATCTGAGGTATAACACAAAAATCTCCTTCGTGAAACTCAAATATTTCTTGTTTCATTTAATCCTTAGCTTGTATCCTCCATTTAAAATACTTAACGGAAAAGTTGCTTAGCCACTTTAGAGAAATGAGAACTACTTGATTTGCTTTCCTTTTTGTTGTTCTAAGAAAAACACCTAGGCAGTCTGTATTACAGTGTTGCAAAATTAAAGAATTTGAAACATCTCAAAAAAAAAAAACGAGCAGAGCTCCACTTCCCTAAAATACTGGGTCACGCCCTTCCTTTGCACAATAATCTCTGGTATTTAATGAGAAAAAGCTTCTAGTTCAAACTCATTATTTTACGAATTAGGAAAGTAAATCTTTCTTGAGGTGTGGTCAGTTACCCAGCTAGTGAGTCAAAACCATGTTAATTAAGGTCCATCCTTATGGTATATATTTATTTATATATTTATAAATCATACACTCAAGTGCTAGAATATTAAGTACATTGTAAGGGAGCCCAGAGAGCTAATTTTAGGGAAGCTGTGTTTGTCGCCAGCCTGATTGTATGCCCTCATAACCTTACATCCTTCCTTGTAATTGCCATTTTTTATACCTGGGGAGAGAGTTGAGCTTTTCCTTCCATGCTCTAAAAACCTCCATGTATCTAAGTAATGGGCAAAGATACTTTTAGTGTCTGCTTAATAATGCAGTCTTTAGCAAAGTTGTTTTCTCCCTTACTACCTGTCATTTATTTACACCATTTGTATAATTTAAAGACAAATTTATAATAATATAAATTATTAAAATAATAATGACAAATTTATAAATAAATATTTATAATAAAAATATAACAAATTTATAATACAAAATTCTAATATTAAAAACATCATCTCATGCAATTTTTATTTTTGCACATTCCTTTTCATATGTGTTCATTGGAATTCTAAAATTCATATTTTTTTGTATTGTGCTTTTTTAGAGTTCAGAATGGCATCATGAAAACTTACTTGTGTTAACAATATAGTATCATTTCAATGGCTTTATAATAATTTTATAATAATTTTGTGGACTTTAGAACCATAATTTAGCTAGTCTTCTAATTTTGGACCCATATGCGGTATCTTTTATTTGCTTTTGTTCTTCCTTTCATATTATCTGTCAGTGTTGGAATGGCATTAGTAAGGGAAGGTTGGAAATATTGCATTATTTCTCTGGTATGAAAGGCCTTAGTCAAGATGTAGGAGGATATACATCCTTCTCATTGTAATTGTTCATATGTCCCTGAACTTTTTAAAATCCTGGGTTGGCGTATCCCTCAGATGTCAGTATCTGGTCATTCCCAGGCCAAGGCCGTATGCTCAATGTCATTTCCCTTTTTTCTCACTTCTTCTCTGAGTTAGCTCCAGGAGATCACTGCTTCGCTACAAGGCTGTCAGTTGTACTGAGTACCTCCATTTGTATGGATCAGTGTAGGTCTCTGCCCAGTGCCCCAAGCTATAGCTCCTCTTCATACGGTAATGCTACCACCACTTGAGACTCCATGGAAGTGTGCACTTGAGAGTGGGGTGGTCTTCAAGTCACCACACAGACTGAAGGACATATCTATTTGTATTGGAAAAATGGTATCATCAGGAAATGATTACCATGAGGAACAGATATTTAAATCAATTTGTTACATATGGCAGTTACCATGGTAAAAACAAAAGCCCTCCCTATCACAAAGGGGACCCTGTACATCTCAACCCTGAGCCTTGTGGCTCTGAAATGTCTCTGCCCTCTCTTAAGAGGATAGATTCTGCTTCTTCAAAATTCTTTAGGGCTAATCTCCAACTTCCTTTTGGAAAACACATGCTCTCCCAGGATGCATCATGTCCCCACATGAATCACATTGGAGGACACCACAATACTCCCAAACTGGAATATGTCAGTCTGGAAGAATGCCCTGAGGAGATGCAGCTGACCGTACAGGGTAGGGAGTGGTACTGCAATCTAGTTTCCATTTACAGATGCACACTGAGACCAAGGAAGAGTTGGATAATTGTTACAGGATCACAAAACATAATCTAAACCTGAAAGAGTTTTAGAATAAGTTGTTTATAATAGTCAAAAAGTGTCATAGTAACAGAACTGGAGTCTAAGTAGATGAATATGTACTATGAGCGCGTCTGTGGGTACCTTAAGCTTTTCTTTCTGAACTGTCTCTACCAGGCATTTAAAGTAAGGAATCCATATTTTCCAGAGAACCAACAAACACTAACTGGAAAGAGAAGAAATTTTCATATTTCTTAAGTATCAGATCTTGCCTTGTTCACTGTCTGAAATTATGAAAATCAGATTGTAATCCAGCTTTTTTACTAAGTCCACTCCTCTCCTCCGCCAAAGCCCATGCAAAGCCAGTAAAGCTAAACAAAAATTGATTTTTATTTTCTTTCCACTCTTTCAGCCCAACATGGTTTTCAGTCGGGATGAAATCAGATGCACTTCATATTGATCTAGGTCTTGAACCAGTATAATCCCTGATTCACACAATTGAAAGAACCATCATCTTGCTTGTTCTAAAGATAGAGAGGAAACTGTGTGGACTTAATACATTTCTGCAGCCTGCTGTGGCTTCCTGCTTTTCTGAATTATGCATTGGCTCCTGGGCAGAAAAAAATAGAACTGGATCTTGCCATCATCTAGTGAAAGTAGGGTAAGTATTTGAGAGTGGCTTGCCCACAATTGACACTGTCAAATCGTTAGTCCATTTCAGAGTCTGGCAAATTTAGGTAGAAATGTCTGGTGTCATTATTGCCTTCTGATGTTCTTCCTTTCAAATTCTTTATCAGTGTTGAAACGGCATTAGTAAGAGAAGGTTGGAGAATTTGGGATAATGTATTAGGCTTAGCCAGGGTGAAAGGCAGGGCTATCAATTTGAGTCTTCTGTCTATAAGCAAGGATGACCCTCACTAGATGGATATTCCTCGTTCGGGCACAGAGGGCCCATTGAAACAAAAAGGCTACTTAGGCAATAATCATCATGGCTTTGTAAAGGGCAGTTCTGTTAAAAGTACTTAATCTTTAAGGCAGAAGAACCTGTTTGTGGTTTTGTGAGAAAGTAACTAATCCATTTGACAGTCTTATTTTAAGCCATTATGGACGTAAGACCTAAAGCAGTTTTAAAGATGGTTCCCAGAGTCTCTGTGTCAGCTTGATTCTTAGTCTTGGCGATTCCTTTATTGGAGGGTTAGCTACCTGCCTGCCTTGCAAACCCCTGCCTCTGTGTGAAGCTTCCCTGACTCTAGTGGTGTCTGAGGATTTATCGTTTTCCCTAATCTCTGAACTAAAGGAGCGTTTATTGAGGAATCACACACTAAACCTTAAGTCCATGCCGTATAAACTCCACTTTCTCCCAGACTTCCATGTTGTTTGTAAACTCCATTTACACTTATCACACCCCTCCCCAACAGTGTAGGTAGACACAGTGTCATGTATGTTTGCCCTCTGCCCAAGCCCCACCTTGAACGCCTTAGAATATCAGCTGTACCTTATTTATCATCCCACTGCCCTTTGCCCATAGCATTCTGCAGTGCACATACTGCTGTTCAACATGTTATAGCTGAATTTGAAAGAATAATTTCACCAGGGAGATAATGAAATATGTAATAATTAAAGTTTAGAAAGCTTCTTTACCAATTCGAAACTTTCTTACCTCTCAGAGATCATCTATAATCCCAGCTATTCCAGATCCCCTCAGGATGTCCCCACTCCAGGCCTAAGCCAATTAGCACATCATATTTCCCTGGCCATATTGATTGGTTTTAGAACTAGATACAGAACCCAGTCAGAAACAATGAGAAGGAATGAAATCTTTCTTGGGATATCTGAGAAAAAGATTCTCAAATTTCCCAGCATATCCAAAACCTCTGAGCAGGTAGGGATTGGAGAGCCTGCTCTCTACCTGCTCTTCCACAATGGCTATGATGAAAACATGGCAGAGTGATGGAGAGAGACTGATTTATGATGATTGCTTGGTACCTGCCTTCAGCCTTGCCTTTCCAAGCCATAGTATTCTCTACTTCCCTATTTCCTGAGTTACATGATTCAATATATTCTTCTTTTTCTACTCTTTTCCACCTTTTCCTCTCCCTCCCCATCCCTCCCCTCCTCCCCTCCCCCCCTCCCCTTCCCCTTCTGCTGCTGCTACTTCTCCTGCTGTCTCTCCTTTTCCATCTCTTTCTCTTATTTTTGCTTAAAGCCTGCTTGGACTGTGATTTCTGTCAACTGCCACTGAGAGTCCTAATCAGTAACCCACTTGAGATCATCCTGTTTCTCTTTGGTTCAGTAACACAAATGTACTTTATTCATATGTTGCTATTTTGACAAATTAATGTGTCCACAGCCCAACAGCAAACCATTGATACGAGTGAAGTATCTTCTGTTTTCTAAATGGTGTCCAGATTTGTAGAGATACATTTGTCTGTGTTGTGAGAATTGAAAATCCTGCATGCATAACTTGAGTGCTCTGTTTATGTAATCTGGCATTTCTTTCCAAGTGCAAAAGAGTTCCTGTTGATTTTGAATGCACAGGCTATGTCACCAGCAGAGGTGATGAGAGTCAGACCAAGGAAGAATAAATTTTCTTTGTGTGTGACTATTTGAAGTTTAGAAACTTTATCTCACTCAACTTGGTGTTTAATAGAGTTGAAGATAGAAGTGGGAAGCTGTGACTGACCATACTTGACTTTTCCCTGTCACAATTATTCAATTTCCATCGATGCTGTCCTCACAGACACGATTTATTGATTGCTTTAATTTTAGTCATAAACAGAGTTAACTTTTTAGCTCGAAATGAGTCTAAATCACAGTGTCAGCATTTTGCTTTGTGATATGCCCTTAAAATCATTATACCTGTGCCATAATCAGCCAGGCTCAGAGCTAATTACCATCCTTTCCTAGTGCGTGCTCAATTTAAAAACCGGAAGAGAATGTTTTTAAAGGAATCAACAAAGTATGAAAATAAAATGTGAAATGATGAAAATTATGTGACTCAAATTTGGGATCTTGGATTTTTATTTCCAGGGATTTCTTTCAAATACAGACGTAGCAAGTCAAAGTGAATGTTTTAGAATTTTAAGTGGGCAATGGGCAAATAAGTTAAGGCTGGAAAAAGCCTTCTTCATATTACTGTATTATATTAGTGATAAGCAGCAAATTGATATATAAAGGATAGACACACTCTCCATTAAAATAGTGGCTTATATATATTTTATAGTATTGCTTTACTTTTTTTTTTTTTTTTTTTTTTTTTTTTTTTTTTTTTTGCGGTATGCGGGCCTCCCACTATTGTGGCCTCTCCCATTGCGGAGCACAGGCTCCGGACGTGCAGGCTCAGCGGCCATGGCTCACGGGCCCAGCTGCTCCGCGGCATGTGGAATCTTCCCGGACTGGGGCACGAACCCGTGTCCCCTGCATCGGCAGGCAGACTCTCAACCACTGCACCACCAGGGAAGCCCTGCTTTACTTTTTTTCCCCCCTTTAAGCCCCACAGTGCAGTGGCAGCTTGTTTCACTTGAGTATTTATATTGATTATAACTGCTGAAATGAGGCAACCTGTGCTTCCATTATATTCTCCCTAACAAAGGTTATTCCTTTGCCTGACTTGAAGGTGGATCTGGAGGAAGCTGGGCTGTCACGGGAAGGAAGTGAGAGCCAGAGAAGAGAAAGTAGGCTGGCAGTGGAGCCATGTGCCTAATTCACAGTTCAAAGAGATAGCTGGAGAGCATCCCTGCCTTCATTCTTGCCTGCCAGTGGTCATGGCAACTTTCAATCTAGAGGCCCCTTTTAGTTTTCTAATAAACCGGTTGAATGTTTGTTAAGGTTTACGTTTGTTTGTTTGTTTTCAGTATCAAATTCTCTTTGAGATGATCAAGCTGTAAATTGATTCCATGCGCTACTGATCAGGCCTCTGGAAAAAGGCATTATGCAAAGCTGAAGATATGTGGATTTGAGCATTTCAGCTCTCCTTTTAAAATAATTTCCTCCACAATGGGAGAGAATGTGAGCAATCCTTTTATGGCCTTTACCAAAATAAGCATTATAATCAAGGTGAAATTGGTCAATGCTCTAAGTTCTGCCTCAACAGAGGACCTTCCTCAGCTCTGTGATCTTTGGCAAGTCATTCCCTCCCATGGCTTCTTTTCCTTCATCCATTGCATGGTGGCCTTGAAATTGATGGAGTCACATTTCCCTTTTGGGGTTAAAGATCTCTGACTAAATACAGTTATTGCTTGGCTTCTGTGGGAAATTGGTTTCAGGACTCCCACGTGTACCAACATCAGAGGATGCTCAAGTCTCTTATATAAAATGGTGTAGTACAGTCAGCCCTCAGTATCCACAGCATCCGTGGACTCCACCAACTGGGGATGGAAATTTGACATCATGGTTGGTTGAATCCACGGGTACAGAACCCGTGGATACAGAGGGCCAACAGTACATAAAGCACAAGTGGGTTTCCCTTTTTGACATTCCATAGTGTATTGCACTACAGTCCTGCTACAGGCATCTGCAAACACACAATACTGTTACGTAGATTGCTGTGTAGTCCTGTCTACTTAATTTGCCATGGCTTCCAAGGGTACTGTATTTTTTTTGAGAACATTAATAGAGTATGTAAATTATGAAAAGAATACATAGTTCCATAGGACTGGGTTAGCAACTGAGAAAATATCTTGAATTAGACCATGCTATTTTATTATTTATCATTGTTATTTACTTATTATATATGTTTTGTCTTTGTTTGGCTATCAGAAAGTTCACCTGCGGAGAAAGTATAAAAACCTCTATGGCATCTCTCCATGTGCTGCATTTTGTTTAATCGGTTGGGATGCAAATCTGTGGATTAGGAATAAATTTTCAAATTTTACCAAATTTGAGAAAAATAGAAAGAACTATGAGGAAAACAGAGATGCCAACAGCTAAAGCTGAAAAGCAGGTGAATTCCATTGTTTTTAACGAAGCATCTGCCATTCTGCTGGGATTAGAATCCAGTGCACTAGCAAAGTATTTACAGCATGATACTGTCATAGTTTGACAGGGAGTGGACCAGCAGGCTGCCTGAAAGGGATTTTAAACCATCTCAAGAGCACATAAACCAGAACTGAGTTGAATATCTAATAATGTTAAATCAGGGCAAAATAAGACTTGTTACCATTTGAACTCTATGTATATCTGAGATGGGAATCCAATAACCTGGCAGAAATAACATTTGGTTTGAGATTTAAAAGCAGCCTAGAGTGTACCTAAGGGTTTGTGTTTATGTACTTACGAATTTTATTTTTTTTTATATTACATGTATTATTAGAAAAGACAAGAAAAGCAATGCTTCGTGCTTGGTTGCAAAGATTCCCGCCTTTGCCTCTTAACAGCGGGCACAGTGGTCCAGTGCAAAGAGTTTTGGAAAAAAGGGTTTTAGAGTGAGACCTGGGTAAAATCTGAGCTTTGACATTTATAGGTATGCAACATAAGACTGATTTCTGCTGAGGGATGGTTTTCAAGGATGAAAAATGATAGTAATTAGGATTGCCAGACAATTCAGTAAAGAAAAATAAATGATTGCCGTAGTTAACATTTCTTTGGCACTTACTCTGTGTATGGTCTCATTTAACTCTCACACTAATACTGTGGAGGAGGCTTCATTATTATTTCTGTTGTTCACCTAAAGACAACTCTCAGAGTTATCAAATATCTTGCCTGCTGTTACAGAGCTAATAAGTGACAGAGGGCTGATGCAAACCAAGTATGTCTGACATCAAAGCCTTTGGACCTGAATTACTATGCCAAATTGCCTAATGAAGTGCCTATTTACCTAATAGGCTGTCAACACGTGTTGATAATCCATCATCTTCACCCAAACACACACACACACACACACACACACACACACACACACACACACACACTTCTTCACTTTCAGGCTTCAACTCCATCCTAGCATAAAATGACAAAGTTCAGCCCTGCACCCCTTCCCAATCTTTAGCTGCTCATTATCTTGTTTTCTTTTCACAGGGTACTTTGGTTAGGATTCCCTAAATTTATTTACACCAAGAAACACATCTTAATTAGGTCTGTTGGGAGATAATTCTACATGGGTGTCTTGTATTTCTGCATGTCTAGTGAACAGAAGCACTGATTTTTAAGGATCTTTGTAGAACAAGTGACCTTGGATGAAAGAGATGTCTCCCTTTAGAGCAGAAGGCAGATTTGTTTACTGTCCAGTATATTAAAGATAAGGTCTCCCTCTGGCTCAAAGGTCAGGCAGGTTTGCTTGCAGCGTAGTTTAAAAGATTCAGGCTCCCCAAGATTAGGGTTCCTCAGCTTTGACACAAATTCACCTTCTATTCAGCATCTACCTGGGCTGCTTGGGGCTGCCCCCTTTGGACTTAGAGAGGGAAGGGGAACCAGTGCAAACTTGAAGCTCATGCTACTTGCTGTGCCTTTATGTAACAAAGTCCCAGGCTCTTGTATCTTCTGCCTGGATTCAGGATAAATTGTTCGTTTACAAGTGACATAAAATCTCAGAACCATCATTGTTCATGACAAAGTCTAACATTTATTAGTTGCTTTCCATCACCAGACACCGTGCTTTACACATGATTTTGAAATGGAGCAGGACCTGAAGATCTTCCCCACCCTGTCCCCCTGCCATGTTCTCCGCCTGCCTTTTGTCTGTGAAAAAACTTTAGCTAAATAAGTTTAATGAGAGAAGTGAGAAAATGCAGAAACAAGGGAAAACAGTCCAACAAGACTAAATAATAATAGTTCAGTGATTAAGTATAGTCAAGGACCATTAGTTCCTCTTCAAAGGCTATAGATAATATTCTGAGCCGTATCCCGTGAGCTGTCTTGTAGAGGCTGAAACCCCCGCCAGGTGGAAGAAGTTAACTACATGATGACCAGACTGTAGCCATGACATAATCTGCCACAAATCTGAGAACGGACCTCAAGGAAATGGAAACAAACAGACCCTGGAACTGAAGATTAACTGGACTTAAAGCAATCAAGATGATGCCGGTCAGACCACCACATGACCAATTTCAAGATGACTGTCAGAGCTGACTGTGCCGTTTCTGCATGTAGCCCACTTGTCAGGGGCGGGGGTTGGCCTTTGGATAGGAGTTACCCCCCGCTCCCCCAGTTGCCAGCATACAAAATTAAGCAAACTTTCCTCTCCATCAGCCTTGCCTCTTTATTGGCTTTTGAGCGGCGAGCAGCTGGACCCCACTTTCGGTGACAGTTTTTTGGCACCCAATGTGGGGTTGCTGTGTTCTCGCGACATCTGTCTTCCCTGGGTTTTCCGGAGTAGAGCCGCGGCCATGACAGCGCATGGGGATGGCTGCGAGGAGCCCGCTGCTCATAGCTAGCTGGCCCCGAGAGGGGGATTTGGGGAGACATTCCTAGCAGTTGCCTAAACCATTTGTTTCGGGCATCCTCCCTGTTTCTCCCCTGCTTGGCACTGGCTGCCAACTTACGCTTTTCCTTGGTGGAACAGAAAGATGAATCTGGACAAGCTGACAAGCTCCAAGACCAAGTAAGTCCACCGGTGTGCACCCGGGCAACCTTCTGTTTTGCTTTTTTTTTTTTTTTCTTGTTCTTTAATTTTTATTGGAGTATAGTTGATTTACAATGTTGTGTTAGTTTCAGGTGTACAGCAAAGTGAATCAGTTATACATATATCCACTCTTTTTTTTTTTTTTAAGATTCTTTTCCCATATAGGCCATTACAGAGTATTGAGTAGAGTTCCCTGTGCTATAATAGGTCTTTACTAGTTATCTACCTTATATATAGTAGTGTGTATATGTCAATCCCAGCCTTCCAGTTTATCCCTCCCCACCCTTATCCACTGGTAATCATAAGTTTGTTTTCTACATATGTAACTTTATTTCCGTTTTGTAGAAAGGTCATTTGTACAGTTTTTTTAATAGATTCCACATATAAGCGATATCATATGATATTTCTCTTTCTCTGTCTGACTGACTTCACTCGGTATGACAATCTCTAGGTCCGTCCATGTTCCTGCAAATGGCATTATTTCATTCGTTTTTGTGGCTGAGTAATATTCCATTGTATATATGTACCATATCTGAGCATGAAGTGCTATTTGGGCATTTTGCCAGTTGGTTCTGACGTGTGTCTACCTTTGAATTACACACAGTACTTATATGTCAAGTCTGGGGTCTCACGACAATTCACTGCTTGTATGAAATAATACAGGTATTAGACTCCATGAAACATGAATTTTTGTCATGTAGGAATCCTCTCCCTCTTTCAACAGAATATTTTAACAGATATCTAGCTGGTGAAACATAAGCCTTCAATGACAACATCCATGTGATACAACATATCAGAGGAGACATTTTGGGGATAGGGAACCAAGATTTCTTGACACCCACTGCTGATAACCCTCCCCTCTGCTAGACTGGCTTTGTTTTGAGATAACCAAGTGTGGAAATTAATTCGATGTCTTTGAAATTCCAGAAAAGCCAAATATTAATTAGAATTTTAATCCTTTCCTTGGTTAACACAGAGACATTAATCTTCTGCTTTGTAAACTCCATGCAAATTGCTGCACAAATATAAAGTGTTATTACTGGGATTGATTGACAATGAAACATTTTACTTGTTCTTTTCCATTCATGTTGAAATAGACTTTGAGAGTCATTAACAGATACCGTAGAGACATCATTTGATTTAATATGTCTGCAAAATAAAAGCATGACATGAGAAGCATGTTGTCTTTTTAGGAGATTTGTATGTTTGTGATGTTGTTATATTGAATTGCATTATTTATTTGAACAATTCAAAAACATTGAAATATTTTTTTAAGAAGCATTTTATTTTTAAAGACGGTATAGGGAAGCCAGATCACAATATCTTCTTCACTCAATCACTAATAAAATAAACACAAGAAATCTAAAAATCCCTTTAAATATTACCAGCATTAGCTAAATTTTAAAAAGTTGGTGGGGGTGATGACACAGAACAATGCTGTGAACTTCAGGAATAGCTGATCAAGTAAACAGACAGAAGGTTGTGACACTGCAGTGACGTCAGTCCTATTCCTCACCTTTCTGTTCTTGAAGTTCATGAAAATCTGAGAATTCCTACCAGTGTCCCCAAATTTGAAGTGAAATGAATGGTATTCCAATCTGACTTGAACAAGCTTCTGTGAAAAGACCAGTGAAACTGGAAACAAGAACCAGAGGGTAATTCTGAAAGAAGCAATTTTTCCAAGGCTTAAAAAAATCAGTAGAATGGTGCTAAACTTGAACTCCTGCCTGTGTGGGAATGGGTACCTCTGAACACTAAGCAGAATGAATGCAGTCCAGCGCATTAAATACATTCTCAAGAAGGGAGCAGAGCCAAGGTAGTCTAGCCAAGAATGAATTCACCCTAAGCCGAGCACTTCAACATTAGGGATCCTCAAGAAATGTTCAGCCCTCAAAGTATAGCTACTAGGGGAAAAGATGTAAGTCATATACAAATAAGTAAAAAGAGACAAACAGAAACTACTTGCATAATGTCATAAAATAGAAAGTCTGGACAATATTGGCAGGATGAGAAGGAACAGAATGGAAACTGTAATCATAACTTGGGCCAGCAAGTGGGTAGATAGCAAAAAAACCTGATAAAACATAGCATGGAATCTAGAAGAAAATATAACCCAAGGAAGAGAATTCTTCTTAAAGCTTTACACTAAAAATAAATAAATAAATAAATAAATGAACACGAATTAAACAAGAGCCCCTACTCAAAAAAAAAAAAAAAAAAAAAAAAAAATACAAGAGAAAGCAATAGAAAAATAAAGGGAAGGGAAAATTTAGAAAATAAAATATTGAGGATAAAGACAGTACAAATCAAAAATAAATTGAGTAAAAGTGACAAGTAAACTGAACAACATGACTGAAAACTGGTGTATTTACATAGAAGACAGGGAGAGGTAATCACAATGAGTGAAAAGACAAAAATGTAAAGCAGAGAGAAGATGGTAGATTTTTAGGACATAGAAAGATGAGCCAATATAACGAATCTGTTATCTGTGAAATAGAAAAGCCTACACATGAAATTTTAAAATGGATTAAAATATAATAGAATAAGCCTTGATTTATACCAAGACAATACCGGGTTAGGTTATTTCTTAGGAGGCTTTTTAAAATGTATTTTAAAATTTACATACTGTAAAATTCACTTTTTGATGTGCAGATCTATGACCTTTGACAAATGAATGGAATCATATTTACCAACACCCCAATTAAAACAGAACAATTTTCTTACTCCTCAAATTTATCTTGTGCTGTCCCTTTATAAACAATTCCTCCCCCTTTCTCAATCTCTGGCAACCCTGATATATTATCTGTCCCTGTAGTTTTGACTTTCCCAGAATATCCTGTAAATGAAAACATATCATATATAATCTTTTGAGTCTGTTTAAACTCACTTAACATAATGCATTTGAAATTTGTGTTATAAATATTTTTATTGCTGAGTGGTATTCTGTTGTATCTTTGTTCCGTCATTTGTTTACTCATTCCCTAGTTATGGAAGGAAATTTAGATTATTTCTAGTTTCCAGTATATTATTTCTAGTATACACACACATACACATATACACACACACACACATTATACATATTATACACTACACACACACACACACACTCATACACACATTAGCATACAAGATTTTGTGTGCACATTCATTTTCACTTATCATGGTTAAATACTTAGGATCATTTGGTGCATGTATGTTTAACTTTACAAGAAGCTACTAAACTGTTTTCCATAGTATGTGTACCATTTTGCATTACCACTGTCAATGAATGAGAGTCACTGTTGCTTCACATTTTTGACAGCATTTAGTATTACCAGATGTTTTTGTTTGTTTAATTTATCCACTCCAATAGGTTTGTAGTTGTATCTTGTTTTGGTTTTAATTTGCCTAACGACTGCTGATGTTGAACATATTTTCTTGTGCTTATTTGCCGTCAGTATATATATATATATATATTTTTTTTTTTTTTTTTTTTTTTTTTTTTTGCGGTACACGGGCCTCTCACTGTTGTGGCCTCTCCCGTTGCGGAGCATAGGCTCCGGACGCGCAGGCTCAGTGGCCATGGCTCACGGGCCCAGCCGCTCCGCGGTATGTGGGATCTTCCCGGACTGGGGCACGAACCCATGTCCCCTGCATCGGCAGGTGGACTCTCAACCACTGCGCCACCAGGGAAGCCCCGTATATCTTCTTTTGAAGTGTCTGTTCGATATTTTGGGCTCATTGTAAAAAACTGGGTCATTTGTTTCCTCATCATTTAGTTTTGAGAGTTCTTTATTGTTAAGTATGAAACTGTGAGATCTTACCTTATGTGTAAACCCACAAGTTAGTCTGCAACAGAATGTATATATTCTGACAAGAGACATGAGGCTTTCTGGATCAGAGAATCAGATGGTTGTTACTCTTGGTAAAAAGAGCTAGAGCATCATTTTAGCACAGGTGCCTTGAGTCCTCAGAGTGATGTGAGAATCAGATGTTACTCTGCACATGCAGTGTGGAGAAGGAGAGCGCCTCACAGGATAGGACCCTCAAAATTATTATAGGAACCTCACATAGGACCTGCTGTGGCATGTGAGCCCATCCTCTCCTGTGGAGAGAATGAAAGAGTGAGAATAAGAGCAAGAATGAGCTAGTGAGAGGGAGAGACTGAGAGACAAAGAGGTGTCTTTGACTCTGGAATTTAAACAAATCCTCTCTAAAGAGGGAAGGGAAAGGTCTCTTTATTATCTACCGTGGGATGCAAACAAGTGGCTCCTGGCAAATATGTGTGTAAATCTTCACAGAGTGATACACTATCCATCTTCCTAGACCTTTTCAATTCAAACATGACCTTGCTTAGGAAGCCTGGACTGTGTAGAAATGTGAAAATGTTCAGGGAGTATTGTCTCCTAACAATTATATGTAAAATATAACTCAGATATGTAATTTGCAAATATTTCTCCCTGTATGTGCCTTGTCTCCCTTCCTTCCCTCCTTCCCTCCCTCCCTTCCTCCCTCCCTCCCTCCCTTCCTCCCTCCATCCCTCCCTCCATCCGTCCCTCACAGAGGAATAGTTTTTAATTTCATGTGGTCTTTCATGGATCATGGTTTTGATGTCATGTCTAAGGGCTCTTTGCCTAACTTCAGGGCATAAAGATACTCTCTTGTTTTCTTCTAAAATTTTATAATTGTATATTTTACATTTAAATGTATGATGAATTTGAGTTAATTTTTGTATAAGGCTTGAGGTTTGGTCAAGATTCACTTTTTTGATGATCGATTGGTCCAACATAATTTGCTAAATACCTTTGCAGAAAAAAAGATTCATTGACTGTATATACATGCGGGTGTATTTCTGAACTCTTTTCGTTTCCATTGATCTCTGAATCTATACTTTTGCTTATATCATACTGTCTTTCTGTGGTAGCTTTATAGTAGTCTTGAAATCAGGTATTGTGAGTCCTCCCACCTTGTTTATTTTCAAAACTGTTTTGGCTATTTTCATTTATTTGACTTACCATCAACATTTTAGAATAAACTTGTTGACATCTACAACAAACCCTCTGGTATTTTGGTTGGTATTTTGTAGAATCTATAGGTCAATTTTTCAGACAATTAGCATCTTGTTGATATTGCCTTCTGACCCATGAACATGGGGTATCTCTTCATTTATTTACATCTTCTTTGATTTCTATCATGGCATTTTGTCATTTTTAGCATACAGACCTTGCATATATTTTTTTAGATGGATACCTAAGAATTTCATTTTTGAGACGTTTTGTAAATGTTAATAAATATTTTTATTTCCAATTCTTCTACTGATAATATTTAGAAATATGAATTTTTTAAAATCCTGTAGCCTTTCCTATCCTCACATATTAGTTCTAGGGGCTTTTTAAAATACATTCCTTGGGATTTCTTACATAGACAATCTTGTCTTTTAGGAATAAGAAAAACTTTTTTCTTTCCAATATTTATGTTGTTTCCTCCCCCGCTTTTGTCCTACCTTATTGCATTAGCTAGGACTCCATTTATGGTGTTCAGTAGGAGTGATGAGAATGGAATTCCTCTCTTTCTTCTTGAACTTAGGGGAAAACATTCCTTCTTCCATATTTAAATATGGTAGTAGCTTTTGTTTTTGCTTTCTTTTGTAGGAGTTCCATTATCAAGGAAATCTATTTAGGTTTGAGATTTTATTATGAATAGATGGGAAATGGTTTTTTTTCTGGCATGTTAATGTGATCTTGATTTTATTTAGTCTCTTACTGTGGTGAAATACACTGGTTTTAGAATATTAAATCATATTTGAATTTCCAGAATAAGCTATACTTGGTTGTGAAGTATCACCATTCATATTTATTAATGTTTTTGATTTGCTAATATTGGTTGTGACTTTCTGTGTCTATATATGAGGGATATTGACCTGTCATTTTCTTTTATGATAATGCCTTTGTCTGGTTTTATTATCAAGGTTTATCAGGCTTCAAAAAATGAATTGAGAAGTGTTCTGGAAGAGAATATATAGAATTGTATTATTTGTTCTTTTAAATTTTTTGGTACCATTCTTCAGTGAAATTAGCAGGGTCTGGAGTTTTGTTTGTTGGAAAGTTTTGACAAAAATTCAGTTTCTTTAGTAGATATAGGACTCTTCAGGTTATCTATATATTCTTGAGCGTGTTTTGTTCATTTGTGTCTTTCAATGAATTGGTACATTTCGTCTATGGGCACAGAATGATTTTTAGTATTTCCTTGCTGTCCTTTTAATGTTGGTAGGGTCTCTAGTGATATTCCCTTTATATTCTTAATATTCGTATTTGTGATAGCTCTCTTCTTGGTCATCTGGGTACAGTTTCATCATTTTACTATTTGTAATTATTTTAGAATTATTACTTTTATATTTAATTATTATTTAGTTATTACTATTTTATAATTAAACCAGATTTTGATCTAATTGATTTTGTCTTTTGCTTTTCATTTTTGTATTTCATTAATGTCAACATGTTTTTATTGACACCATTGATATCTTTATTATTTCTTTTCTTCTGCTTGCTTTGGGTTTAATTTGCTTTTTATTTTCTACATTTTTATGGTGATAACTTAGATTATTGATTCAGGAGCTTTCTTCTTCTCTGATAGAAAAACTCAGTGCAATAAATTTGCTTTAAACACTAGTTTAGCTTTATGCCACACATTTTGATAGATTCTGTTTTCATTTTGATTCAGGTGAAAATGTTTTCCAGGTTTCTTTTGGATTTCTTACTTGGTCTTTGGGTTATTTAGAGGTGTGATAGCTTCTATATATTTGTGGATTGACCAAAGATATTTGTGTAATTGATTTCTTGATTAATTCTTTTACGCTAAGAGAACATTCTTTGGATGACTTCATTTCTTTAAATTTGTTAAGGTTTGTTTTATGGCTCAGGGTATGGACTATCTAGTTAGATATTCCATGGATATTTGAAAATTATGTATAGTCTTTTATTGTTGGGTGGTTTTGTAAATGCCATTTACTCTAAGTTTGGCTGATATTGTTGTTCAAGGCTCCCATATCTTCACTGATTTTTGTCTATGCATTTTATTGATTACTGAGAAAGAAGTTTAGAAATCTCCACGAATAATTGGAGACGTGTCTATTTCTCCTTTCAGTTATATCAGTTTTTGCTCTGTTTATTTTGAAGCTCTATTTTAAGGCACATATACATTTAGAATTGTAGCATCATCTTGGTTAATTGACCATTTTATTGTCAAATAATAGCCCTTATATCCCTGATAGTTTTCCTGTTCTAAAATAAACTTGTGTGACATTAATATTGCAATTCCATCTTTCTTTTAATTTGTGTTTACATGGTATAACTTTCCCATTATTTTACTTTTAACCTATTTATATTATTATATTTCAAGAGGGTTTCTTACAGACACAATGTAGTGGGGCCTTTACCTTTTTAAAAATTGAAAACTGACAATCCATTTATTTTATTTGCTGTGTTTAGACCATTTGCATACTGTAATTATTGATATAGCTGGATTTAAGTCTACAATTTTATTATCAGTTTGTTTTTTGCCTGCACTTCTGTTCCACTGTTCCCATTTTCTTATTTTTTAAACTTTTGACAGTATTTGAATATTTTTAGTATGCTATTTTAATATAACCGTTGGGTGTGTGTGTGTGTATGTATGTATGTAGGTACTCTAGGGATTACAATATACATTCCTAACTTTTCAGTCTTCTTAAGAATTAACTTTTTCACTGAAAATAAAATCTAGATGCCTTCTAACCATATAGATCCCTCTTAAGCCTCTCGTTTGTCTCATAGTTGTAATATGTATTATAACTATGTACACTGAAAATTCCACAATGTGTCTTTTAATTTTCACTTTCAACACTAACACATACTTAACAATTCTGGCAAAAACATTCTAATATCTCTATTCTGAGTTATCATTTCTGTCACTCTCCCTTCATGTTAGAAGTTCCAACCTTTCCTCTGGTACCACTTTTCTTCAGTGTGAAATACTTCTTCTAGCATTTCTTTCAGAACATGTTTAGTCTTAAAGATTTCTCTCAGGTTTCCTTTATCTGAGAATATCTTTATTTTTTCTTCCTTCTATAAAGGTTGTCTTATTAGATATAGAATTCTAGAATTGACGTTTTCTTTAAAGATATTGTTCCATTGTCTTTTTGCCTTCTTGGTTTCTTTTTAAACATCTTTATTGGAGTATAATTGCTTTACAATGGTGTGTTAGTTTCTGCTTTATAACAAAGTGAATCAGCTATACATATACATATATCCCCATATCTCCTCCCTCTTACGTCTCCCTCCCACCCTCCCTATCCCACCCCACTA
Organism: Phocoena sinus; assembly: GCF_008692025.1. Taxonomy (NCBI): domain Eukaryota; kingdom Metazoa; phylum Chordata; class Mammalia; order Artiodactyla; family Phocoenidae; genus Phocoena; species Phocoena sinus. The sequence continues at coordinate 32,389,716 of NC_045778.1, forward strand.
GGTGGTCACAAAGCACCAAGCTGATCGCCCTGTGCTATGCAGCTGCTTCCCACTAGCTATCCATTTTACATTTCGTAGTATATATAAGTCCATGCCACTCTCTCACTTCGTCCCAACTTCCCCTTCCCCTCCCCGTGTCCTCAAGTCCATTCTCTATGTCTGCGTCTTTATTCCTGTCCTGCCCCTAGGTTTTTCAGAACCTTTTAAATTTTTTTTTAGATTCCATATATATGTGTAGCCATACGGTATTTGCTTTTCTCTTTCTAACTTACTTCACTCTCTATGACAGTCTCTAGGTCCATCCACCTCACTACAAATAACTCAATTTTGTTTCTTTGTATGGCTGACTAATATTCCATTGAAAATAGGTGCCACATCTTCTTTATCCATTCATCTGTCTATGGACACTTAGGTTGCTTCCATGTCCTGGCTATTGTAAATAGAACTGTAATGAACATTGTGGTCCATGGCTCTTTTTGAATTATGGTTTTCTCAGGGTATATACCCAGTAATGGGATTGGTAGTTCAGTACTTGGTCATATGGTAGTTCTATTTTTAGTTTTTTAAGGAACCTCCATACTGTTCTCCATAGTGGCTGTATCAATTTACATTCCCACCAACAGTGTAAGAGGGTTCCCTTTTCTCCACACCCTCTCCAGCATTTATTGTTTGTAGATTTTTTGATGATGGCCATTGTGACCGGTGTGAGGTGATACCTCACTGTAGTTTTGATTTGCATTTCTCTAATGATTAGTGATGTTGAGCATCCTTTCATGTGTTTGTTGGCAATCTGTATATCTTCTTTGGTGAAATGTCTATTTAGATCATCCACCCACTTTTTAATTGGGTTGTTTTTTTTTTGATATTGAGCTCTATGAGTTGCTTGTATATTTTGGAGATTGATCCTTTGTCAGTTGCTTCATTTGCAAATATTCTCTCCCATTTTGAGGGTTGTCTTTTCGTCTTGTTTATGGTTTCCTTTGCTGTGCAAAAGCTTTTAAGTTTCATTAGGTCCTATTTGTTTATTTTTGTTTTTATTTCCATTTCTCTAGGACATGGGTCAAAAAGGATCTTGCTGCGATTTATGTTACAGAGTGTTCTGCCTATGTTTTCTCTAAGAGTTTTATAGTGTCTGGCCATACATTTAGGCCTTTAATCCATTTTGAGTTTATTTTTGTGTATGCTGTTAGGGAGTGCTCTAATTTCCTTCTTTTACATGTAGCTGTCCAGTTTTCCCAGCACCACTTATTAAAGAGGCAGTCTTTTCTCCATTGTATATTCTTGCCTCCTTTATCAAAAATAAGGTGATCATATGTGACTGGGTTTATCTCTGGACTTTCTATCTTGTTCCATTGATCTATTTTTCTGTTTTTGTGACAGTGCCTTACTGTCTTGATTACTGTAGCTGTGTAGTATAGTCTGAAGTCTGGGAGCCTGATTCCTCCAGCTCCATTTTTTTTTTTTTTTTGCGGTACGTGGGCCTCTCACTGTTGTGGCCTCTCCTGTTGCGGAGCACATGCTCTGGATGCGCAGGCTCAGCAGCCATGGCTCACGGGCCCAGCCACTCTGCGGCATGTGGAACCTTTCTGGACTGGGGCACGAACCCGTGACCCCTGCATTGGCAGACGGACTCTGAACCTCTGTGCCACCAGGGAAGCCCCCTCCAGCTCCATTTTTCTTTCTCAAGATTGCTTAGGCTATTTGGGGTCTTTTGTGTTTCCATACAAATTGTGAAATTTTTTCTTCTAGCTCTGTGAAAAATGCCATCGAATGTTTGATAGAGATTGCAATGAATCTGAAGACTGCTTTGGGTAGTATAGTCATTTTCATAATGTTGATTCTTCCAATCCAAGAACATGGTATATATCTCCATCTGTTTGTATCGTCTTTAATTTCTTTCATTAGTGTCTTATAGTTTTCTGCACACAGGTCTTTTGTCTCCCTAGGTAGGTTTATTCCTAGGTATTTTATTCTTTTTGTCGCAATGGTAAATGGGAGTGTTTCCTTAATTTCTCTTTCAGATTTTTCATTGTTAGTATATAGGAATGCAAGAGATTTCTGTGCATTAATTTTGTATCCTGCTACTTTACCAAATTCATTGATTAGCTCTAGTAGTTTTCTGGTGGCATCTTTAGGATTCTCTATGTATAGTATCACGTTATCTGCAAATAGTGACAGCTTTACTTCTTCCTTTCCAATTTGTATTCCTTTTTATTTCTTTTTCTTCTCTGATTGCCGTGCCTAAAACTTCCAAAACTATGTTGAATAATAGTGGTGAGAGTGGGCAACCTTGTCTTTTTCCTGATCTTAGTGGAAATGGTTTCAGTTTTTCACCATTGTGAACGATGTTGGCTGTGGGTTTGTCATATATGGCCTTTATTATGTTGACGTAAGTTCCCTCTTTACCTACTTTCTGGAGGGTTTTTGTCATAGATGGGTGTTGAATTTTGTCAAAAGCTTTTTCTGCATCTATTGAGATGATCATATGGTTTTTATCCTTCAATTTGTTAATACTGTGTATCACATTGATTGACTTGCGTTTATTGAAGAATCCTTGCATTCCTGGGATAAACCCCACTTTATCATGGTGTATGATCCTTTTAATGTGCTGTTGGATTCTGTTTGTTAGTATTTTGTTGAGGATTTTTGCATCTATTTTCATCAGTGATATTGGCCTGTAGTTTTTTTTTGTGTGTGACATCTTTGTCTGGTTTTGGTATCAGGGTGATGGTGCCCTTGTAGAATGAGTTTGGGAGTGTTCCTTCCTCTGCTATGTTTTGGAAGAGTTTGAGAAGGATAGGTATTAGCTCTTCTCTAAATGTTTAATAGAATTCGCCTGTGAAGCCATCTGGTCCTGGGCTTTTGTTTGTTGGAAGAGTATTAGTCACAGTCTCAATTTCAGTGCTTGTGATTGGTCTGTTTATATTTTCTATTTCTTCCTGGTTAAGTCTCGGAAGGTTGTGCTTTTCCAAGAATTTGTCCATTTCTTCCAGGTTGTCCATCTTATTGGCATAGAGTTGCTTGTAGTAATCTCTCATGATCCTTTGCATTTCTGCGGTGTCTGTTGTAACTTCTCCTTTTTCATTTCTAATTCTATTGATTTGAGTCCTCTCCCTTTTTTCCTTGATGAGTCTGGCTAATGGTTTATCAATTTTGTTTACTTTCTCAAAGAACCAGCTTTTAATTTTATTGATCGTTGCTACTGTTTCCTTCATTTCTTTTTCATTTATCTGATCTGATCTTAATGATTTCTTTCCTTCTGCTATCATTGGGGATTTTTTTTTGTCCTTCTTTCTCTAATTGCTTTAGGTGTAAGGTTACGTTGTTTATTTTAGATGTTTCTTGTTTCTTGAGGTGGGATTGTGTTGCTATAAACTTCCCTCTTAGAACTGCTTTTGCTGCATCCCATAGGTTTTGGGTCATTGGGTTTTCATTGTCATTTGTTTCTAGGTATTTTTTGATTTCCTCTTTGATTTTCTCAGTGATCTCTTGGTTATTAAGTAGTGTATTGTTTAGCCTCCATGCATTTGTATTTTTTACAGAGTTTTTCCTGTAATTGATATATAGTCTTATAGCATTGTGGTCGGAAAAGATACATGATATGATTTCAATTTTCTTAATTTTACCAAGGCTTGATTTGTGATCAATGATCAATTGATCACCGTATTAACAAACTGAAGGATAAAAGCCATATGATCATCTCAATAGTTGCAGAAAAAGCTTTTGACAAAATTCAACACCCATTTATGATAATTGGTGACCAATCCTGGAGAATGTTCCATGAGCACTTGAGAAGAAAGTGTATTCTGTTGTTTTTGGATGGACTGTCCTATAGATATCAATTAAGTCCATCTTGTTTAATGTATCATCTAAAGCTTGTGTTTCCTTATTTATTTTCATTTTGGATGATCTGTCCATAGGTGAAAGCAGGGTGTTAAAGTCCCCTACTACGATTGTGTTACTGTTGATTTCCCCTTTTATCGCTGTTAGCATTTGCCTTATGTATTGAGGTAATCCTATGTTGGGTGCATAAATATTTCCAATTGTTATATCTTCATCTTGGATTGATCCCTTCATCATTATGTAGTGTCTTTCTTTGTCTCTTGTAATAGTCTTTATTTTAAAGTCCATTTTGTCTGATATGAGAATTGCTACTCCAGCTTTCCTGCTATTTTCATTTGCATGGAATATCTTTTTCCATCCCCTCACTTTCAGTCTGTATGTGTCCCTTGGTCTGAAGTGAGTCTCTTGTAGACAGCATATATATGGGTCTTGTTTTCGTATCCATTCAGTGAGCCGGTGTCTTTTGGTTAGAGCATTTAATCCATTCACATTTAAGGTAATTGTCTATATGTATGTCCCTATTACCATTTTCTTAATTGTTTTGAGTTTGCTTTTGTAGGTCCTTTTCTTCTCTTGTGTTTCCCACTTAGAGAAGTTCCTTTAGCATTTGTTGTAGAGCTGGTTTGGTGGTGCTGAATTCTCTTAGCTTTTGCTTGTCTGTAAAGCTTTTGATTTCCTTGTCGAATTTGAATGAGATACTTGCCAGGTAGAGTAATCTTGGTTGCAGTTTTTTCCCTTTTATCACTTTAAATATTTCCTGCCCCTCCCTTCTGGCTAGCAGAGTTTCTGCTGAACGATCAGCTGTTAACCTTATGGGGATTCCCATGTATTTTATTTGTTGCTTTTCCCTTGCTGCTTTTTATACTTTTTTATGTATGTAATTTTGAAAGTTTGATTAATATGTGTCTCAGCATGTTTGTCCTTGGATTTGTCCTGTATGGGACTCTGTGCTTCCTGGACTTGATTAACTATTTCCTTTCCCATATTAGGGAAGTTTTCAATTATAATCTCTTCAAATATTTTCTCAGTCCCTTTCTTTTTCTCTTCTTCTTCTGGGACCCCTATAATTTGAATGTTGGTGCATTTAATGCTGTCCCAGTGGTCTCTGAGACTGTCCTCAATTCTTTTCATTCTTTTTTCTTTGTTCTGCTCTGCAGTAGTTATTTCCACTATTTTATCTTCCTGGTCATTTATCAGTTCTCTGCCTCAGTTATTCTCCGATTGATTCCTTGTAGAGAATTTTTAATTTCATTTACTGTGTTGTTCATCATTGTTTGTTTGCTCTTTAGTTCTTCTGGGTCCTTGTTAAACATTTTTTGTATGTTCTCCATTCTGTTTCCAAGATTTTGGTTCATCTTTACTATCATTACTCTGAATTCTTTTTCAGGTAGACTGCCTATTTCCTCTTCATTTGTTTGGTCTAGTGGGTTTTTACCTTCCTCCTTCATCTGCTGTGTGTTTTTCTGTCTTCTCATTTTGCTTATCTTACTGTGTTTGGTGTCTCCTTTTCGCAGGCTACAGGTTTGTAGTTCCTATTGTTTTTGGTGTCTGCCCCCAGTGGCTAAGGTTGGTTCATTGGGTTATGTAGGCTTCCTTGTAGAGGGGACTAGTGCCTGTGTTCTGGTGGATTAGGCTGCATTTTGTCTTTCTGGTGAGCAGGACTGCATCTGGTGGTGTGTTTTGGGGTGTCTGTGACCTTATTATGATTTTAGGCAGCCTCTCTGCTAATGGATTGGTGCTGTGTTCCTGTCTTGCTAGTTGTTTGGCATATGGTGTCTAGCATTGTTGCTTGCTAGTCATTGAGTGGTGCTTTGTCTTAGCATTGAGATGGAGATCTCTGGGAGAGTTTCTGCCATTTGATATTACGTGGAGCCGGGAGGTCTCTTTTGGACCAATATTCTGAACTCAGCTCTCCCACCTCAGAGGCACAGGCCTGACACTGGGCTAGAGCACCAAGACCCTGTCAGCCACACGGCTGAGAAGAAAGGGAGTAAAAAAGAAAGAAAGAAAAATATAAAGTAAAATAAAATAAAGTTATTAAAATAAAAGATAATTATTAAAAATAAAAATATTGGGACTTCCCTGGTGGTGCACTGGTTAAGATTCCACCTGCCAATGCAGGAGACACGGGTTTGAGACGTGGTCTGGGAAGATCCCACATGCCGTGGAACAACTAAACCCATGTCCCACAACTACTCAGCCTGTGCTCTAGAGCCTGTGAGCCACAACTGCTGAGCTCCTTTGCCACAACTACTGAAGCCTGCGTGCCTAGAGCCCATGCTCTGTAACAAGAGAAGCCAGCGCAATGAGAAGCCTGCACACCTCAACAAAGAGTAGCCCCCGCTCGCTGCAACTAGAGAAAGCCTGTGCACAGCAGTGAAGACCCAATGCAGCCAAAAAAAAATAAATAAGTATATAAATTTTTAAAAAAGGAATAAACAAAATAAAATTAAAATTAAAAAATTAGAAAGTAATAAAAAACAGAAAAAAGAAAGAGGGCTTCCCTGGTGGCGCAGTGGTTGAGAGTCCACATGCCAATGCAGGGGACACGGGTTCGTGCCCCGGTCCAGGAAGATCCCACATCTTCCTGGATCCCACATCTTGGAGGGATGTCCCACCGTGGAGCGGCTGGGCCCGTGAGCCATGGCTGCTCAGCCTGTGTGTCCGGAGCCTGTGCTCCGCAACGGGAGAGGCCACGACAGTGAGAGGCTCTCGTACTGCCAAAAAAAAAAAAAAAAAAGAGAGCAAGCAAACTAAAAAACAAATCCACCAATGATAACAAGAGCTAAAAACTGTACTAAAAATCAAACAAACCAAAAACACAGACAGAACCCTAAGACAAATGGTAAAAGCAAAGGTGTACAGAGAAAATCACACAAAGAAGCATACACATACACACTCACAAAAACAGAAAAAGGAAGCAAATATATATATCGTTGCTCCTATTGTCCACCGTCTCAATTTTGGGATGGTTCGTTGTCTATTCAGGTATTCCACAGATGCAGGTACATCAGGTTGTCTGTGGAGATTTAATCCGCTGCTCCTGAGGCTGCTGGGAGAGATTTCCCTTTCTCTTCTTTGTTCACACAGCTCCTGGGGCTCAGCTTTGGATTTAGCCCTGTCTCTGCATGTAGGTTGCCTGAGGGCGTCTGTTCTTCGCTCAGACAGGAGGGGGTTAAAGGAGCAGCTGATTAGGGGGCTCTGGCTCCCTCAGGCTGGGGCGATGGGGGAGGGAGGCGTACGGAATGGGGGGCGAGCTTGCGGCGGCAGAGGCCAACATGACGTTGTACCTGGCCTGAGGCACACTGTGTGTTCTCCCGGGGAAGTTGTCCCTGGATCACGGGACCCTGGCAGTGGCGGGCTGCACAGGCTCCCGGGAGGGCAGGTGTGGATAGTGACCTGTGCTTGCACACAGACTTTTTGGTGGCTGCAGCAGCAGCGTTCGCGTTTCATGCCCATCTCTGGTGTCCGTGCTGATACCGTGGCTCGCGCCCGTCTCTGGAGCTCAGTTAGATGGTGCTCTGAATCCCCTCTCCTCGCGCACCAGGAAACAATGGTCTTTTGACTCTTAGGCAGGTCCAGACTTTTTCCCGGACTCCCTCCTGGCTAGCTGTGGCACACTAGCCCCCTTCAGGCTGTGTTCATGCAGCCAACCCCAGTCCTCTCCCTGGGATCTGACCTCCAAAGCCCGAGCCTCAGCTCCCAGCCCCCTCCCGCCCCTCTCGGGCTTGTGAGTGCTGGTCGGCACCGATCCTCTGTGCGGGAATCTCTGTGCTTTGCCCTCTGCACCCCTATTGCTGCGCTCTCCTCCGTGGCTCCGAAGCTTCCCCCCGCCACCCCCACCCCCCTGCCCCATCTCCTCCGGTGAAGGGGCTTCCTAGTGTGTGGAAACTTTTCCTCCTTCACAGCTCCCTCCCAGAGGTGCAGGTCCCGTCCCTATTCTTTTGTCTCTGTTTTTTTCTTTTTTCTTTTGCCCTACCCATGTACATGGGGGAGTTTCTTGCCTTTTGGGAGGTCTGATGTCTTCTGCCAGCATTCAGTAGGTGTTCTGTAGCAGTTGTTCCACGTGTAGATGTATTCCTGATGTATTTGTGGGGCGGAAGGTGATCTCCGCGTCTTACTCCTCCGCCATCTTGAAGGTCCCCCCGCCTTTTTGGTTTCTGGTGACAAATCCACAGTTATGATATTCTTCCTGTACATGTAATGTGTTATTTTATTTTTTTGGTGGCTACCTTCAACATTTTTCTTTACCTTCGGTTTTTAGTAGTCTGACTGATACTTCTTTGTATCTCAAGTAATTTTGGATTATGTCCTGAACATTTTTCGTTATTATACTGTGTGACTCTGGGTCCTGCTGAACAGTTAAAAAACAAACAAACAGGTAATCAACTTAGGTTCAGATTATGAGTTTGGTTTCATCTTTTGTGGGCCATGAATCCGTTGTTAGTTTTGTTTCAAAGGATTTTGTTATGCTATTTTTGTCTGTCCTACAAGTATACCACTCATGGGTTATTCTGGGACTTGGGTGGTATTTATATCATAGTTCTGTTTTCAGAGCCTTTACTGTACTTCCTTGGGTCTGTTAACATGCATGTTCCACTTAGCAGTGAGCCCAGAAGTTTGTCATACACAGAATGAAGGCATCCGCATCTGTAACTCTCTCCTCTCCTGAACTCCACTAACATTCTCAAGGGCCCCTCCCAGTTCTTTAGGCCAGAGAGATGGATTTTCTTTTTGGCCTCTAGATGCCTGTAACTGTCACTACCATCATTACAGAAGAGCATTTTTTGCCCCTTGGTAAGACCAGGAGAGAAGGAAGATAAACAAATAAACAAACAATTAAATACATAAAGGAAGAAAGAAAGAAAAAAGGAAAGAAGGAAGGAAGGGAAGGAGGTAAGGAAGGAAGAGAAAGGATTCCTATATACTCTGTGGCTCCCAGAGGCCCCCTTTCCTAGTAATATCCCTAGAATAGAGGTTTTCTTGGTTTTTGTTTGTTTTTCCCTGTCTGTACCCGCTGTACACTTTTTTTTTGCGGTACGCGGGCCTCTCACTGCTGTGGCCTCTCCCGTTGCGGAGCACAGGCTCCGGACGCGCAGGCTCAGCGGCCATGGCTCACGGGCCCAGCCGCTCTGCGGCATGTGGGATCTTCCCGGACCAGGGCACGAACCTATGTTCCCTGCATCAGCAGGCCGACTCCCAACCACTGCGCCACCAGGGAAGCCCCGCTGTATACTTTTTCAATTCAGCTTGCTCTCATGTCAAAGCTGAGGGTTAGAGGAGGGGAAAATAACAATAAACCCTCCCTCATACTGCTTGTTCTACAATTTTTTGACTTCTGTCTCTGTTCTGCCTGCCATTGTTTACATTTCAGAAGTAACCTGCTTTTGTATCTCTGTACAGAGATTTTAGTTTAAGCAGTGAGAGAGATTGGTGTAGTTGTGCATAGAGAAGTGGTCAGAACTAGGACTCTTGATTAGGATACTAAATTTATAAATGAAAGAAAGTTTTATGAACTAGTAGGCACTTAACAGGTGAAAACTTGGGCTGGTCTCATACATTTCCATTTCAGTATCTTGTTCTAAAAATATGTATAAAAACGTCTACACATTTCTGAGGAAAAGAGAGTGGGGTATGAAATAATATATATTTAGCCAAAGTATTATTTAGGAAGCAGAGATTTGTAATATATTTTTTAAAAATTCAAGAAAATTTGTGCCCTACTCCTTTTGAGTAAAACTACTCTTAGACAAGATGAAATAATATTAAACTGTGAAATGCTATGGAAATTTGCCATGTAAAAAATGTAGTGAGCACTGAATACATACATAAAGTAATATAAAATAAAGAGCTATAGTTATTATGGCTACAAAAGAGAATATACATAGCAGAAATCTTGACATTGCTTGTTAAAAACAGCATGTGGTGTATGATTACAATTTTATACAATATTTGTACAAATCTACCAATTAATATGGCATCCATAAATAAATATAGATGTATGTGTGTATATACACATACACTATACACACACATAGAGATATCAGAATTGATGTTTAGTCATTCCAAGCCTTATGTCATATTTGATGGTTTTTCAGTTGAGTAATGGTGACTAATTCCATGCAGCTGTGAACTGAAGGATATTCATTACAGCAAAGGTCAGTTCTTCTGGGGTCTGCAATATTTAGGCTTATGATTTAGTTGACCCTCTATATCCATTACTTTCCACTGGCCGTACATTGACAGTTTTAGATCTGTTGAGTCTGATACATAGACCAACATTTCAGCCTAATTATCACAGTTACCTAAGGCAACCAAGTGTTAAACAGAGGGCCCTCGCCTTCAGTGCCATTAGGGCATGGTAAGGTCAGGCAAAGGTGAGTAACCAGCATTAAGACAAGTGAGCCAACCTTGGAAGCAGTCAGACTAAGCTCCTGGCCTGGGGATGGAAAAACAGCTGTGAAGCCAGGAGTGTACAGTCAGTAATGCTAAGCCAAATGTGTGGATGATAGAAGTAAGACTAAGGAGGGTTTACCCACCAGGCCCACAGCCCAATTTCAACTAGCCGCGGGCCCTTAAATGCAAATGGAGATTTACAAGCTCAACATTCCCTCAGAATCCTGATCATCTGCATGTATAAGGTTGGGCAGTTTCTTAAGTTCTTTAACTCTGGACCTGCATCATGTGAACTCACGAGTAAACATTTATATAACTGGATCTACAAAAATGTTTTTGAGAAGATACACTCTACTCTAAAGGAAAATGATCTTTCTGCCAAGTGTTTCATGTTTAGAATTCATTCTAGTCCTCCTTGATATGGAAATTCAGTTCCTCATATATTTTAAGTAATGTCTGTGTGCTAGGTGACATACAGGGTGTGATAGGGAATACTGAGATGAACTAGACACGGCACATCAATCAAGGCCATACAAAACAGTCATGCCAGACTAAACAGAAAAATGTGGCAACATGTTAAGGCACTCAAAGGAGAGACCATTAAAATCTAGTTTTAGGGAAGACCCTAAAATGAAGATGTAGTTGATCAGGATCATGAAACATTGAAAGAACGAACTTTTGCGTAATAGCTCATGTCATTTAGTAAACATGTATTATATGCCAACTTCTAAGTGTTTTGAGTATAGTATGTCATTTATTCCTTAAATTTTTATGGAAGGAAAAACTGAGAAAATAAATTAACATTGCCAGTGTATAGCTTCAGTTATACACCAGCACTGAGATTCAGGTGCAGAACTGGAGCAGATTCCAGCTTGTAGGTGACTTGTAGGGGATAAACCCTGTTTTCTTTCCACTGTCATTCTACAGGGCTAGCTATTTAGTAGGTGTTTAATAAATCTCTCTCCTTCCATACCCCTATTTTCCTTTTGTTGTTGAAGTAGTGCGATAATCGCTGTGGGAAATGAGGGAGAGAGTCAAAATGAGAAAAAAAAATATGACCAAAAAACAAAATGAATGAACTGTTGAGTTGAACGGTTTGCTTATTTCTCCCTGAAATGATGAAAATTTCCATATCAGCAGGGTGAGTCAGAAGAGCTGAAAAATGAAATATCGAGTTTATTTATGAATTAGGGTTATGGTTAGCTTATCCGTTGCCACAGTGGGCCCCAGCCATCTGTTAGCTCTGCTTTGTCAGTTAGCTCTTTAGAGATCGGGTTTGTACATGTGCTTCTTGCCTGAGGTTGGATCTGTCCAACATGGCCTTGCCCTCCAACATGGTATCATGCCATTTTGTCAGTCCAACTAAAGAGCAGCAAAGTAATCAGGTAAGTTTACAATCACAGTGCACAGTAAAGGGCATTTGTGGCCCTTACAGGTGATTTGTACTCATCTATAACGTTAACATCGTTCTTCTTTAACTGTATTTGGTAAGCTGTTGCTGACACATTTGCTAATATATCAACAATTCTCCCGTATCTGCTTTTTGGGTTGATTGTAGGGAAAACTGATTAATAGTGTGCTTGCCCAGCCCTCCAGTGCCCCAGATTGAACGAAGGAGTGCTGACTGAACGTCATCGTACTGGAAGTCTGTGAGGAGCTGTAGATAAATTGAAATGTCACCATGATGCATGGATGCCTGTCTGTCTACTAGTCTTCATTTGCTTTTTCCTAGCGATTTCCCTTCCTAATAAAATTGACCTTCCTATATTTAATGATTTGAATATAAATATTTCCTATATTTGCTAATATAGTTGGCTTTCCTGTATTTGGCAATTTTTATATCAAGATTGACAGTGTGCTCAGTATTGTAAGACTTATAAATAGGAAGGTTGGAGGCCACTTATGTTAATATCATAAGGGAAAAGCTAGGTGAGTAATTGAAAAAATAACGAAGGTAATAGTATTTGTAGTAGTAGAAGTAATTATAATAGTAGCAGCAAAAATAATAGTAGTAGCAGTGGTAGTACTAGCCAGCCCTGGTTCCTGAGTAGGAGATCAGTACTCTGGTGTCCATTATGGAATAGTTGCTTAATGATTAATGGAGGCCAGAGTAGAAGAACTATTTGTATCAAAGCCTATGTGTGATACAGATACAGTTACCCAGTGTGGCCTCTGTCCAGATCTCTTTGTCCCCAGTTTGTGCAATACTAACTATATAGGTTTTCTCCTTTAATAACAACCCTTGGGAGGGCTAACTTACGGCACAGTTACCCCCCAACTAGAATGGAAGAGCCTGGGCAGAGACTGGGTTTTAGTCACCACAGTATACCTAACACACACCTAGCACAGAGCCTGGCAAATGGGATTAGTGAATGTTTCTGGAATAAAATGTATCAATTATGTCAGCCACTAATGTTAGAAGAATTATAACATGGTCAATTTATTTCCTGATGTCACTTCCATGAGAGCCAAGTTTCCAAAGAATAGGTAGGGCACAGGGCTCTTTTGTCTTAGAAAACAAGCTTGAGCTACAGAGATATGGACAATAATTGGAAAAGGCCACAGGAAAGGCGAAAGGAACAATCACCTGGGTAAATGAATATCCAGATTTTATAACAATCATGACATTTATGTAGTCAGCACTTTAGTAGATGCCAAGAATAGTGCTGAGCACTCTATACTGTTTTACTTTGTCTTCCCAGCACATAGATGAAGTGGGGTTACTATTCCAATTTATAGTTAAGGATTCCAGAATTTATAGAGGCTAATCGTGTTGCTCAGGGAAACAAGGCTAGATAGAAACAGAGCTAAGATTTGTACTCGGATCAAAGGATTCCAAAGTCCTGACCTCTTATACTGACTCACTGACTAGGCATTTTATGGTGATATTGTCTGTTGCTCCTTGCTTTCTAATCAATTAATGATAATATTTAGTGAGCACACAATATTTTTCCAACAGTATATTATGAACTGTCACATTTAATTGACAACAGTTATTGTCACATTAGCAACTAGTCTGCAAGTTAAGTATTGCTATCATCATCATGTACTAGGTGCAGAAACTGAGGCACAGAAAATGTTGAATGATTTGACCAATACCTTGCAGGTTGTAAGCAATCAAACTGACATTTGAACTCTGTCAGTCTGATTCTAGAATAAATGTTCTTCTTTTATTATTATTATTATTTTTGCGGTACGTGGGCCTCTCACTGTTGTGGCCTCTCCCGTTGCGGAGCACAGGCTCCGGACGCGCAGGCTCAGCAGCCATGGCTCACGGGCCCAGCCGCTCCGCTTCACGTGGGATCTTCCCGGACCGGGGCACGAACCCATGACCCCTGCATCGGCAGGCGGACTCTCAACCACTGCGCCACCAGGGAAGCCCTATTATTGTTATTTTTTATTGAAGTATAGTTTATTTACAATATTACATTCATTTCAGATGTACAGCATAGTGATTCAGTATTTTTCCAGATTATATGCCATTAAAAGTTATCACAGGCTGTAATTCCCTGCGCTATTCAATAAATCCTTGTAAATACTTATCTGTTTTATACATAGTAGTCGTATCTCTTAAACCCATATGCCTAATTATAGTGATTCTTCAATACCTTCATTTAATTAAGTTTTGCTGAGCATATAATAGGTGCTGGAGAAATAGTAGTGAACCAAAGAGTCCAATTCTCCCCCCACCCCCAAACAATGAACAAAACAGGTCAAGTATATCTGTTTGATGCTTGTAAGTGCTGCAGAGACAAAATTGGGGAGGGGAAAGGGAGGTTACATTTTGGTCCAGGTCCAGGAGTGACCTCACTTTGCCAAGATAAGAGGGTAAGATTGAATCAGCCGTACAAATATCTAGGGTAAATATATACTGGGCAGAGGGAAAAGCCAATGAAAAGTTCTTAAGATCGGATTGTGCCTGATGCGGAATAGCAAGGAAATGGTATTGTTGTGTGAAGTGATTATGGGGAGGGTGTTAGGAGATGATGTCAGAGATAAAAGAAGGCTGGATTTAATAAACTTCCCAAGTCACTGGAGGATTTTGGCTTTTACTTAGAGTGAGGTCGGAAGCCATGGGAGAGTTTGATTAGAGGAATGAGAATATTTCCTGATTGCAGTGGATGCTGTGTTGAAAAGAGAGCAGAGAGAGGCAAGAATGGAAGCACAGACCTGAAAGGAAGATATTCTATGAGATGATGCTGTAGCTGTGTAAAGATGGAAAGTGGGTAGATTTCTGTATATGGTTTTAAAGGAAATAAGCAAGATTTTCTCATGAATTGGATACGGAATAAGTAAGAGAGAGAGGAATCAAGGAGCAATTAGAAGAGTGGGGAGATTGCAGGAAGAACAGTGTGGTGTTGTGAGGAGTATTGTCAGGTACCTTCAATTTGAGATGTCTATTAGACATCCTGGTGGAGATGTCAAAGGGTAGTTGTGTATATGTATTTGGAATTCAGGGAGAGGTCTGGGATGGAAATGTAAACATTAGAGTCATCAGAATATAGCTGTTATTGAAAACCAGTAGACCAGGATCACCAGGGGAGTAAGTTTGGATAGAGAAAAGAAGAAAAAGTGCTACTCTCAATATTCTGCACTTACCTGGTCCCCAAATCCTTTGCCGTCTTGAAGGCCCTGTTCTGAATGTGTCAAGATTTGTTAGTGTTACTCTTAAAATGTTGTTCCCAAGAAAATGGAAATTAGTGGAAAACCAACAAAATCTGGGAAAAAAAGAGTCTTTAGTTAGGTTAATAGAGTTTTACCAATGTTAAATGTTTAGTTTTGATCTTTGTTCTAGGGCGATGTAAGATATGAGGGGAAAATAGAAATTCTCTGTACTACTTTTGCAACTTTTCTGTAAGTCCAGAAGTAATTGAAAGTCAGAGTTTTAAAAATATGTCCCCAAATGTGGGACACGCTACTTTGAATGGACTGTGATCTCTTCAGAAGAAGGAAATGGGACCTTTACCTCTCTTGGTCTGAACACGAGACATCATTCAGGAAGCCTAGACTTGAGTTACCTTCTTGAACATCTTCCAACTAATTAGCTCACACTACATTATGGTCAACTGAATGCCAAGACATTCTGATAATCGTTTCTCAAACCAGGTCTCTCTGATTGTATCTTTGAAAAAATGATTTACTTTTGACAGTTTCAAAACTAGATGAGACGTTATCCCTAATAAATATTCTTCAGATTCGAGACAAATACAAACCAGAGCACTGGCTCTGCCTTCAAGTGTGTCACGTCATCCACCAGTTCCATTAGCATGCTCCTTTTGCCATTTTCTGAGACTTCCCAAAATTCTGTCATCTTGTAGATCACTGGACAAGGAGGAGGGCAGTCCTTGGTCCTCAGCAGGTCTGCCCTTTTGGTTGACAAAGATCCATCTATGAACTCTTCCTTCTTTCATCCAGCTGTGAATCTACTGACCCAACTAACCCATAGCCTACATTTATTCTTTTTATTACCAGATATATAATAAGGTTCTCTATTAAATTCCTTGGTGAAATCAATACAATATCTGACTATAACATTCCTCAATCTACTGGTACAGACTAATTTGTAATGAGCTTATGCTGGCGCCTAGCGATCAATGCATTTTGTTATTAAGTACTCACAAATCATCTTTTCAGCAATCCTCTTACAGATCCACATAGTGGAAGGTTACTCATCTTATGCAAACATGAGAATGTGTAGTCCACCCTTTCTACGTTTGTTTATTTACCATTATTTTATTAATGAGAAGAGAGTTTGTAGACCAAACATGGAGGAAAAGCCTTAAGAAGCGTACAAACTGTGAGGCCATTTCTTTTCTGGGAAAATGAGGAAACAGGCTCTGTATAAATCAAGCAGAAAATGTTACTGCCTGTGTTTCAGGTTTTATAGGCAGTAGCTGTTTTTTGATGGTGTGGTTAAACTCCACAGGAGGCCATTTAAATGGCAAAATTAAATGTAATTTGGTGAAGATGTTTATCAAGTATTTTCTTAAACAGTTGATAATTTGCACATTTCTTTGTTAAATTTTGCTTCTTCATTAGTCAGGGCTACAGCTTGCTACAACCTGCTAATGAATTATGACACATCTGTTATTTATGGAGCTTATAGATTTAGGTGATATTCTGAAGGTCACCCTATGGTTTAAAATCTCAAGTGATCTTGTGGAAGTCACTCCACAGTGTCACCAACCATAACTATGGTAATCTGAAATTTGCCAGGCCACAGCCAGTGTTCTGTTTGCAATGGGTGTGTCTTCCAGTGGTATCCCGGTCTCATTATAGAAGGGACATTGCTCAGACAAGCTTTAATGATGACTCCGTATAGCCATGTGCTGTAATGCCTAGTGAAAGTTGATGGAATAATGTGCCTAAATTGTTTTTCTCACTCAGACTCGTCTTGTTTTTTCTGTCTGTTACCCCCAGTTTGTCCTTTCTGAAACACAAATCACTGCCTGCTTTGCTGATATTTATCAAGATTTTCATGAAATGAATGAGAACTGGAGGCACTTGGGATAATAGTAATAGAGAGAATGAAAGGCATCCAGGAAGAGATGTAGCAACAGAAAATTCGTTTATGTGCTGAATGCTTTCCATAAGTTGTCTCATTTAATTCTTTGTCGGGAGGCAGAGATGCTGAATAGCAAGCATCCTTTGAACTGAGGAGGAACTTGGAGACCAAAAAATGAAGTGGCGAGTCCATAAAGTGCAGCTATGAAGTTTATTGTGGGTAACTTACAAACAGGCAGGAAGGATAGGGCAGATGATGGTCCATAGGCATTCACAGCTGCACTCCGTGCTGCCAAAAGGGATACAGGGGAATTTAAAGGGGTCAAAACCAAAAATAGAATCTGACTACCAAGTGAGAAGCAGGTCTCCACGGAAGGAACTGAGCGGTTTTCCTCCCCTGGGGGGAGTCTCATGATCATTAACCATCTGTGTCAGCAAAAGGCATCCTTCCAGTTTTCTTATCAGATGAAGGCAAGGGTAAAAGTTGATAGGAAGTTTATCCAGTTCCGGCACATTCTTCGTGAGGAGGCTGAAGTTCAGTCATGCCAAAAGGGGAGGGGGTAGGATTGGTGGCCTAAAATGAAGCTGACAAAATGGAATCAGTGTAGTTCCGCCACACATCCTCACAATAATCGAATGGAGGTGAAGACTGTGTTTCCGATAAAATATTAAAGAGAGGGATGTTAATGAAGTTTTCTGAAGTCATGGAGCTGTTTGGTGATGAATCTGGGATGTGAGTGCTGGCCATTTGGCCCCAGGGCCTGTGCTCTTGACCACAGCATTGTATTATCATGTTGCTACCTACTGATGGATGTCATGATGAGCTTGAATTGTGACCACACATTCACAGAGGTGGCACACAGACCATTGCAATGTTCAGCAACTTTAATACCATTAGGTTGAGCCATACTGTGTTGCTGATATTTGAGTATTTGTACGTAAAAAGGTGATTTTGGGTTAGGAAAAACAGAAAAACTGACAAAATGACACTGATAGGAGGAAATTGGGGAGACACACTAAGTGCAACATAGTATCATGGATTGAATCCTGGAACAGTAATGAAAATTCCGGCCACATCTGAATAAGGTCAGTAGCTTGGTAGCATTGTACAAATGTAAATGTCTTGGTTTTGATAATTGTATTATGTAGGATGTTAACTTTAGGGGAAGCAAGGTGAAGGATATGTGAGAACGCTTTGTCGTATATTTGCAGTTTTTCAGTAAATATAGAATTATTACAAAATAAAATTTTATATGTATATGTATACCTGATTCACTTTGTTATAAAGCAGAAACTAACACACCATTGTAAAGCAATTATACCCCAATAAAGATGTTAAAAAAAAATAAAATAAAATTTTATTAAAATTTTTTAAGTTAAAAATGGTGATTTCATTTTTATATAGATCTTTAAAAATTACAAAATTCCTTTTTATATGATGCTGGAAACATTAGCTTCTTTCCTCCCTGTCCTCCAGAAGCACTTTAGATTTACCTCTACTCTAGCGCCTGTCATTCTGGATATATTTATTTGTTTACAGTTTAGTTGCCCTAACAATATTGTAATCTTTTCAAGGCAGGGACTGTGGCCAAGTCTTCTTTGTACTCCAAGCAGTGTAAGACACAGAGTAGATTGGTGGGTTTTTTAAACAAATGAATATACTTACTAGTCCTTATGGCTGATAAAAAGCGATAATAATTTTTTTCTTGAATTGAGTTTTTATTTTGTCCTGGAATATAGTTGATTTACAATATTGTGTTATTTTCAGGTGTACAGCAAAGTGATTCAGTTATATATATACATATATCCATTCTTTTTCAGATTCTTTTCCCATATAGGTAATTACAGAGTATTGAGTAGAGTTCCCTGTGCTATATAGTAGGTCCTTGTTGATTATCTATTTTATATATAGTAGTGTGTATATGCTAACCCCAAACTCCTAATTTACCTCCCCCCCCAACCTCTCCCCTTTGGTAACCATAAATTTGTTTTCAGAGTTTGTGAGTCTGTTTCTATTTTATAAATAAGTTCATTTGTATCATTCTTTGAGATTCCTCATATAAGTGATATATGATATTTGTCTTTGTCTTACTTCGTGTAGTATAATCATCTGTAGGTCCATCCATGTTGCTGCAAATGGCATTATTTCATTCTTTTTTATGGCTGAGTAATATTCCATTGTATATATACCACATCTTCTTTATCTATTCATCTGCTGATGGACATTTAGGTTGCTTCTATGTGTTGGCTATTGTCAATAGTGCTTCAATGAATTTTTTTTATTGGAGTATAGTTGCTTTACACTGCTGTGTCAGTTTCTGCTCTACTGCAAAGTGAATCAGCCATACATATACATATATGCCCTCTTTTTTGGATTTCCTTCCCATTTAGGTCACCCCAGAGCACTGAGTAGAGTTCCCTGTGCTATACAGTAGGTTCTCATAGTTATCTGTTTTATGCATAGTAGTGTATATATGTCAATCCCACTCTCCCATTTCATCCCAACCCCCCTCCTTCTCCCTTGGTGTCCATATGTTTGTTCTCCATGTCTGTGTCTGTGTTTCGGCTTTGCAGATAAGATCATTTATACCATTTTTCTAAATTCCATATATATGCTTCAATATATATTTGTTTTTCTCTTGCTGATTTACTTTATTCTGTATGACAGTCTCTAGGTCCATCAAGTGATAATGATTTTAATACGCACTTCATGTAGTCAATTCAGATCTCTGCTTGCTAGGTTGTCTCCCCAAATAAGAGAGAGAATATAGATGTCTTATAAGCATCATAATTAGAGCTAGAAAATATGGAAGAAGATCCTGTGGTTTATAAATGAAGATAGCAGTAGTGACAAGAGGTGTTTTATCCATGGTTAGGAAATGGAGAAGCTCAGCACCAAGTCCTTCATACTGAAACTCCTGGTTCCCTTTGGAATCGGCATGAAGATTCTGGGAAAGAGTAGGTCCAGGTGTGTTCATGGACCTACCTTCACCAGCTGAGCTATCAGAAGCAAAGAAGTGTGCTGACTTTTGAGGAAGGGAGACCAGGGTGTGTTATTAGAGTTTTCCTTTGAATACTAAAGAGTTTGTGGCTGGGGGAAGGATAGTATTAAACTGAATTGGGATATAGACATATCTTCAAAGTTAAAAAGGGGCCACTACCATGCTGCTTTCATGCTGGTTTATGTTTGCTTTTATTTTTTTTTAATTTTAACAACTTTATTGAAATACAGTTCACCCATTTAAAGTGTACAATTCAATGGCTTTTCATATATTTACAGATATGTACAACCATAGCCACAGTCAGTTTTAGAACATTTCATCACCCCAAATGAAACCCTGTATGCTTTAGCTCTCACCCCTTCTCCCATCCTTCTCCCCACTCCCCTGCCCTAGGCAACTACTAATCTACTTTCTGTCTCTATATGTTTCCCTGTTTTGGACACTTAATATGAATGTGCTCTATCTTATACGATACTATGTAGAGTTTTGTGCGTGGCTTTCTTCACTTAGAGTAATGTTTTTAAGGTGCATCCATGTTATAGGCATCAGTATTTCATTCCTTTTTATGGTCAAGTAGCATTCCATTGTACATATATACCCAATTATGTTTCTCCATTTATCAGGTGATGGGCATTTGGGTTGTTTCCACCTTTTGGTTAGTGTGAATAACACAGCTATAAACATCACTGTACAAGTTTCTGTGTAGACAAATGTTTTCTTTTCTCTTAGATGTATGCTTGGTTTTAGTTCAATTATTCCTAACTTGACCCGTAAGGAAAGTCTCCTAGAGAGAAGGAATAAAAGAACCTCAACATGCTGAAAATTTTTAGTGCTCACTGCCTTTATGAATCTCAGTTTACGAGTATCCTTCGTAGATAAGCTGTGCCTACAAAAAAAAAAGTTTTTAAGCACACACACATGCACATACATGCTTGCATTAGCATTCAGCTAAAAGTATCCCCCTTCAAGAAGCCATCTGGAGAAAGAAGTGCAAACCTTCTCATAATACTGAAACTGCTCAGGGAATGGGGCAACTCCTCTTTAGGAATGTCTTCTTTTTTTTTTTTTTTGCGGTATGCGGGCCTCTCACTGCTGTGGCCTCTCCCGTTGCGGAGCACAGGCTCCGGACGCGCAGGCTCAGCGGCCATGGCTCACGGGCCCAGCCGCTCCGCGGCATGTGGGATCCTCCTGGATGGGGGCACGAACCCGTGTCCCCTGCATCGGCAGGCGGACTCCCAACCACTGCGCCACCAGGGAAGCCCAGGAATGTCTTCTGATTGAGGTTTATGCGCCATACTAGAAATATAGACTGTGTATAACCTTATTTGCCCCTGATTTGTGGCTGTGCTTAATCAACATTATTTCTGGCTCTTCCTAAAAGTCAAAATTTTCCCTGGAAAGGTCTCCTCCTTGATGAATCATCAGAATGGCTGTGGTTAGGAGGGTAAACTCCTAAAGGGCCAAGTCTAGGTCTCTTCTAGCAGAGCACCTTCACGCAATGCAGGTGCCCTGTGTGTTTGCTAAACTGACATGAATTGAGATCGTTGAAAAATAGCACCTCTTTGGAGGATTTGTATATATTCATAATTGCTCAGTTTTCTCTTGGAAAAAGGCAGGTCTGGAAATCCATGTATCATGTACCCTCCCAATATCCCTGCTTTTAATAGCAAAAGTGAGTTAAGACCTGGTCATCTTAACACATCCCTTGCTGCATATGTGAGGCAGTGGAGGCCCAGAGCAGTCCTGTGGCTTCTTCCTCCATCTCTTCTGCACTTACCTTGTTCCCCAGCCCTTGCTGACCCTCTAGGAGGCCTGCTCACTCAGAGGATAGCCTTAGCTGATGCTTTCTCCAAGCAAGATTTCTCCAAGCAAGTTTTCTCCCTGTTTTACCCAGAGCTTCCGTATCTCTTCATGGACATGGGATAAATGCAAGGGCATCTTCAAGAGGCCCCTCCAGATATAACCACAACTCTTCAATTGTGTGACATTTTGTTTGTAGGGCAGAATTAAATTATGTAATCCAATAGGGACACTAAACCTGATTGAGACTTGAATCAAAGAGCCCAAGAAATCTAATAATTTTGAGTTTGACCTTTGTGCTGTTTTTAGTGCGACTGATTTGAAAGGCTCTTTGAGAGATGTCAGAACCTTGCAGCAGCCTGTTTTCTGGATCCTGTGTAAGAGAAAATATCCTCTCTCTCCAGCTTGACACTGCACTGGTTATTCCAGCTCCCTTAGAACTGAGACCTTTGATTCCCTCAGGGGCTTGGTTGTTCAATGTGCGTAATGTGATTGGCTCAGGGAAGCATACTTCAAGCGGATCTCAAAAAGACCGTCAAGCCCAGAAGGGGAGTTAAGGCCCTCAAAGGGAAAGAGAATATTTATACCAGAATTATACCAAATTCAAGAATGGTTACCGGGTGTTTGGCCCATTATACAAAGATTCTTTTTCTGACATTTTCTTGGTGCCTTATCTAGCCTGGTGGACTCCCAAGTATTGTGGAATCACCCCACAACTCCAACTCCTGGGGAACTCTGAGTTTTGACTGAAGTCATTAAGATGCTTTCCCACCAAGCACCTCTACCAGTCTACAATTATAAATTCTTGTAAATCAAATGTCAACAAGCAGGCATTTTTATAATTAATCGTTGTTTGACCTCAACATTGTTTAACCTCAACAAATTGGACTTCGTATATCCAGAAATG
This sequence comes from Phocoena sinus, assembly GCF_008692025.1. Lineage (NCBI taxonomy): Eukaryota > Metazoa > Chordata > Mammalia > Artiodactyla > Phocoenidae > Phocoena > Phocoena sinus. The sequence goes on from NC_045778.1 coordinate 32,412,168, forward strand.
AAACAACAGTGGCTGTACTATCCTAAAACTTTAAATGGTTAGCTCCAGCTAAATTGTCCCTTACATTTTGATATGCAGTATCCTTTTATTCATTTACCACAAGAAGAAACCCTGAAAAAGAGGGAAGGAGAGAATCTTTAATAGCCAAGTTTAAAATTAAAGGCAGCTCAGATATTAATTCTTAAACAGCCCTTTGGTTTGCTGAGTAGCTAACAAAGCACTATTTAGCTCTTAAATGTCTTTTTTTAGACTTTACAGGAATAGGAAATGCTATGCATCAACATTTAATTTAGAAACTATGAATGCTTTCAGATATGCCATTTTAAATGTATTTACCTGGGGTGAAGGTTATTTCAGTGGCATTTATTTTCTTTTTGCATAATTAGAGGATGAGGATCTCATATAAGTACACTTTCAAATAACCAAATCTTGCCCATTTAAGAACGTATATTTTCTGTTCTCAATGTTTCTGAAGTAAATCTTTCTAAAATATAATTGTACAATCATTTCCCTTTGTAAACAAAAGTGTTCAATATACATATAACTCTTCTTAGTGACTCATGCCATGATGCCCAAATGAGTCTTGGTATCTGGGAAAGTTAGATTTGGGGAGAATTCAAGTTCACCCAGTCTACCCTCCTTACCCACCCGATTTACAGAAGAGAGAGTGGGGGCTTTTGACTTCCTGTAAATTGCTACTCCCGATTTGATGTTCTGAGATTTCTGCACTGCTCTTTCCGTTCCAGGACTCTGATGGCCTGGAGGTTTGCTTTCATTATAGAAGGTCTCAGTGGGCTCATACCCTTACTTTTAGCCGTGCCTCTCAAGCTCCAGCCCATTCCCTTTCTAGGATTATGCCTCACCGAGTGGCTGCCTGGTCGTGAAACCAGCCCCATGGTTTTACACACCCAGCCCTTGCATACTCCCAGCCCCCCACTGTCAGGGATTCCTTTCCCTTCTGGTCTGCTTTGGGTGGGGGGCAGCCACCTAGCTTTATCTTTCATGGCTCACATTTAAGGGTAATTTCTTCTAGGAAACTTTCCAGTTCCTCCAGGGAGAAAGGATTGTTCTCTCCATCATACTCTCAATATTCTCTACACATTCTCCTCTCATCTCTTTGCTGTGTTTTTTTGTTTGTTTTTTTTAATCATAGTTTGAGTGTACATCTGTCTACTCTTTTTTTTTTTAATTGAAGTGTAGTTGATTTACAATGTTGTGTTAATTTCTGCTGTACAGCAAAGTGATTCAGTTCTACATATATATACAACTTTTATATTCTTTTCCATTATGGTTTATCACAGGATATTGAACATAGTTCCCTGTTCTGTACAGTAGAACCTTGTTGTGTTTATTCATTCTATATGTAATAGTTTGCATTTACTAACCCCAAACCCCCAGTGCATCCCTCCCCCTCCCCCTTCCCCTGCCCACCCCCCCCCCCCCCCCCCCCCCGCACCTTGGCCACCACAAGTCTGTTCTCTATGTCTGTTTCTGTTTTGTAGATAGGTTCATTTGTGTCATATTTTAGATTCCACGTATAAGTGATATCATATCTTACTCTCCCTGTCAGCTCAAGGATTATATCTTTGCTGTCCCCAGTTCCGGGTCTGCTCCTAGCAGCTCTCTAGGGGGGCAAATTAATTGATGGACAAGAGAATACTCTAAAATATATGTTGCTTCCTCACTTGTAATCCCTGTCATATGCATTTCTCTTGTGTTTTTATTTCATTCTTGTCAAACTCATTTTATATGATTTAATTTTGTCAAATTATTTATTTCTTGAATGATGAGATGAAGATTGGAGGGTCATTACATGTGTGTGTGGTGGGGGGCATCCCACACATTGTCCCTCTAACACATAATATTCTTCTGCCAACCGAAGAGAAGCTGCCTGTAAGAGACTCCCCTCTTATCACTGGGTAGGACCTGACATGTGGCATTGCCCAGAGGGTCTTGTGCAGGAGCTCAGGGGGAAACACTGTGATCAGAGTCTAGAGCTAGCAGGAACTCCTGAACCTTGTGGAGTTTTGTAGCCCACCCCTACCTTCCCCACTCCTGGATGACCCCAAGCTACTTAATTTTAGCTCTTTTGTCCGCATGTCTGCACTGTGTGTGTGTTACTTGTTTTTTCTTCCATTGTCACCCTGAAGCCACACTGCTTGTGTTCAGATTCCAGCTCCATTGCTTGATCACTCAATCTTTCAGCTCGTTTTTGTCCTCAACTCTAAAAATGGGGTTGTAAAGATAAAGTCAGTTGGTACATATACAGTGTAGAGGGCCAATAGCATCCCCAGAGACTGATGCATGCTCACCAGCTATTATTCTTGTTAGGATGTATGTCTAATCCTCACTTCTTGACTCACTGCCATGGTCTTGGGATTTGCTCTGCTGACCTTCCAATAGCTGTGAAACCAGATCAGCCAAATTGATTGTAATACGTGTATAAGCCGGAGTGATTAGGCTCTTAGTAAGGACTTCTTTTTTGAAAAACCAGAAGTCCTATGTGCGCTTTGGTGCATATATATTTTTAGGCTGTGCCTTAGCCATTGAGCGGCCTTCTTTTTTCTTTTCTGAGTCACGCCTCTGTTAAGAATAGTCAAAGTTGCCAGAAGAGTGATTTTTGGATAAGAAAGAGAGGTGAGATTATGTTAAATTAGGAATCAGAGTCAAGAAAAGATGAAAAGCTTTATTTAGAATGGGGTTTGTACTGAAAATGACTGTGGACCTTTTTCTTTTTTAATAGTGTGAGAAATGCAGCCACAGGTTTGAAATGGAACTATTTAAACATTTTTTTTCAGCCCAGTCAAGAAAAGGAGAGAGCCAGCCTCTCCCCAGACCTTAACATTTATCTTTAGGATGTAAAAAGAAAGTGAGAGACTGCATGACCTTGTTTTCTCTGAATTTTCTCTCTCTCGCTTTTTCTCTCTCTCTTTTGCCTTTTTGAGGGGTGATCATGTGTATTTTTCATGCTGAAAATAGAAGATTTTTTTCTTTGCAGTAGGCATGAAAAGTTTTTTTTTAAAAAAAGAGCATCATAGCCTATGCAAATGTGTTAGAGAATACAAGCAGGCTTCTCCATAGTTATGGAATTCCATGGACTAATTGTACTCAGATTGACAGTTGCGCCATAGTTGGTCCTTCAGATAGGCTAGCGTCTCTGTGGACCACATTTAAAGACGCAGCTTAGCCATTAGGCCAAGTTCTCAACTTAATCTCTTGCTTAAAGGCAAACTGAGTTGGTGTTTTGACATTCTTATCTATCTATCTATCTATCTCTCTATCTCTCTCTCATCTGTCCATCTACCTACCTACCTGAATTTTTTTTTCTGTTGTGTCTTATGCAAAGTTATACATAGGCTACAAAACGGTTGGAAGGTTTTATCTACCTTGCTTACTGAATCTACACAACAATCGTGTTAGACAGGCATCATTACCCTCAAGCTCCAGGTGAAGAAACTGCAGCATAAAGAATGTAAATTATTTACCAGTTTCACAGCCAGCAAGTGTTGAAGTGGTAGACTTGGAGCTGGGTCTTTCTGGCCCTGGAGAGTTTGTGTTCTTGACTGCTCATTATCTAGAGCCACTACATAAACTTTGTCCTAAATTTGTGAGATTTTTTGGTCAAATGATACATGGCTGCCAAAAAACAACCATTTGAAAAGTGACAAATTCATTCATGCGGTTACGTGGGGAGGTTTCTCTTTCTGTGTGCCTGTTGTTACCAACTTCACGTCATGTTGATAAAGTAGTGCTGTGCTGAGGCGGGGTGAAGAAGTGTCCTGTGTCCCCAGTATTTCTAAAATTTGGGGTGACATTTCTGAAAACATGAGCACGTCTCTTCCTCCTTTCTGCAGCCCTGGGATAGAAATGGTGTGGTTGCAGACTGAGGGTGATGGCGAAAGAACCCTGTGCTATTTGTTAAGAATTCCACCTCTGCTGTTTCTACCTTGCAACACAAGGATAGTGTTGTGAGGGAAGATGACATAATTACTGCCTAAAATAAATGAATACTTTTAATGTAAATGAAAGTATTATTTTAAATTAAGATGGATTTTGATAATTCTGTTGGAAAATAACATTTTGTCTGAAATATATCAGCCCGTTCAAGAAGCAGTGATATATATGGAACAGCTCCTCCAAAGAAAGTCCAAGCCATTTCTTCTCTAGTAAGTGACCCAGTATAAGTGCTATATATACACCCAGGTCCTCTCCCACTGTATAGGCAATGATGGAAAGGAATGACTCAGCCTAGTAACAACAGGAGACCCATGAAAATGGTTTCTGTTTCTGGATTTGGTCTAAATTTCTTTAAACGATTTTAGGCTATTTAAAATCAACAGTAATATTTAATCTACAATTTATATAAAAGGAAATACATCTTTTAAAAAATAAGTTCAGGGCCATCCCACGAGTCACAAATGAACTTGTTAGCCTGGGGTCCATAAGAGAACCCCGAAATTGTATGCGTTCTACGATACACGATGCCGTGTCGGCTTCTGTTTTCCTCTTCACTCAGAGAATGATGTAAGTCAAGTCAGGTATTAAATTTGCTTTTATACATTTATGTTTAAGTGAGCATTAAGGGATATTTCAAATGTATTAACTAGAAGTAACACCTTTACCAGCAAAAATTGAATTTATCACTTTTAAGGGCTAAGTTGCACAGGGATTAAAACAGGACAAGAAGTCTAGTTACTCATACAAATGTATAAAAGTTTGATTGACATTTCTGTGCACGAATACTGAGAGTCATGGAGTCAGTTGCCAAGAGCCGTGGATTCAGGGCCATCAGTGCGCTTCCCACCACCCCTGCCGTGCCCGTGGGGAGGCTTGTCATTGCGTGTCTGTTTTCTCGCACATGCATCCTAACTCATCCTTCTGCCATTTTCTTCTTCCACTTCCTCTTTCTTCTGTCACTGCAGTAATGGATGCCACCAGCTTAACCTACCTTGCTCTGATGCAGTGTGGATCAAAATCTGTGCAAAAGCACCAGCAGAATCCCCACTGCCGGGTAGGAACATTTATCTCTGTTATTCCAGTTTCTCTACAAGTAGTCCCAACTAATATACTTATGGGTGTCCCATGCTTCCTTAAAATTGACCCATCTGCTCTGTGTCCCTTCAAGAAAGCCCAGATTCCACCAGTGTGCTATAGTATGGCTGCAGGACCTCTTTCTTCTTGTCCCTCACTTGCTCCCCATGACACCCATGATTATCTTCTGGCATCTATGTCCAATTCCATCTGCCTCATAGGCATTTTCACGGAAGATGTATAAGAGAGGGGAAAGGGCATGAACTCTGGAATTAGACTGAGGGGCACATATTGGTTCTGCCACCATTTCTGTAAGTAAGCGTCTTGGTTTCTTCATTTCTAAACTTGGGGGAAATACTTACTTCGAAGAGAAGATTCAGGGAGATACTCTACCTGAAATGCTTTGAACAGTCATCAGTGAATGAAGGGTCGATTCCTGTTTCCTTCCTGACACACACCAGCTTTCCTCATGCGTTTATATGTCTTCTAGTGTTACCGGAAAACTGTGTTGTGTTATAGAGAGCTTATATAACAGATTTATAGTCCTTTGGGTCTTTGGGATGATTTTATTCGATCGTTCTATAAACTCCACTGGCAGGAATATGAAAGATGTGTTTCATGTCTCTGGACCTCCTGCAAAGCCATTATATCATAGGCATTTAATAAATGTTTATTGAATAGAATTTCGTCATAGAGGCAGTAGAGCGAGATAGACAGAATCCTGGAGTCTGAAAATAGACTGCCTGTATTTACACCCCTGAAATATCTCTTACTAGCAGTATGACCTGAGTAAGTCACTCAACCTCCATGTGCTTCAGTTTCAGCATCTGTAAAATGAGGCTAATAGCACTGCCTTTTGTGCTGTTGGGAGAATTAAATGAATTCACACATGTATAGTATTTAGAATAGCGCCTGGTAAGTGCTATTCTAAATACTATAAGGTATTTACTTACCTGGTAAGGTAGGTGCTCTGTTATCACTATTGTACTTCATAGTAACTGGTTATTATTTGTTTTAAAAGCTCGGTCCTTTGTGGTTTCTTACATCAACCTTCTCCCACAAGCAGGACCTTGATTTTCTTCAGAGCAGTCAGAAATAACCATCTTTTAGACGAGTTAACTTGAGTTTTCTCCCCTTGGCCTGGAGTTTGCTTATGGCATAGTGTTTGCTTTGCTTGCTTTTGCCTGTGGCACAGACACGTGAGTTCGCACGACTCGAGGGCCAATTTGTTGGTGTGTTTTGCTCATTACTCTCCCTTTGCAGACACTTGGTCAGACTTGGCCTTTGCATAGTCTGATGCTCACTTTGTTTTCTTTTTATTATCTTTCTCTCAGTAATGAAGGTTGAGCTGCTTACCTTCCTCTCTCCTACCTCAGGTTCTGGGGTGACATTGCACAAGGGAAACTGCAGCCAATGGCTGGCTTCTGCAGCCAATTATATGATTGCTGTTCCTGGATACTGTCCTCCCTGAATACTTGTCACCTTTCTGATCCTGGTACGCTGACCTGGGTGACATAAGAGGAAACCTGACGATCTCCAGTATGTAGAGTTATTTTACTGAAAGGGAACTTGTCCTGTAGTACGTGTGGCATAATCCTTACCTTCCATGAGTTCTTATAACTCTCATTAAGTCCGTGAATTGAAAACTCATATTTCTGACTCCAAAACACCCAACCTTTTTCCACTATACGATGTCCACTGCCATTATGACTTTCTCTTTCTCTCGCTTTCTCTCTCTCTCTCTCTCATTTATATCCTCAGTCCACTCTGTGATACCAGCTCAGATTTCTCTAGAATAGAATAGGTCCTGGGCCAAAGATCACTTTGAGGGTGAAAAAACACCTAAGAGCCCAAAATGGAAATTTGGTAAAATGGAGTCACATGGAAGTATGTCCAAACCTTGGCACCACAATTGCTTACCTCGTGTGTCAATGTGCTTGGTCTCCTCCTATGCAGAACTATTTTTAGGGCTGAGTAAACCAAATACACAGAGCACCTAGCATGGTACCTTTTACATATAAACGTGACTCAATAATTAAAAGGCGTGCTATTAGAAATATTTCTCCAAATATTATAATTATAAAACTTGGAATAATTTTATAAACATCAGCATTTTTCCCCCTTCCCTGAACTCCAAAGACACTCATCTCACCCCCAAAAGAGAACGCTTTGACCTGCTGCTCAGTTTGTGTTTAATCTCTTCACTGTTCTTACACCCGTTAGCAAGCACCAGCCTTGAGTTTAGGGTTTCATTTGGGTTGAGGGGTTGAAAGCACAGAGGATTCTGGAGCCCACCTTTCCTCAGCTTACCTTACTTTCACTCTGAGCACCTGTTTATTGTTAGGTAAACTAGACTTAATCCTTCACCATCAGAGTGATCACCCTGCTAACGGTGGGTACCGGCATCCTCTTCCGATAACCTCCTTCTGTGTTCTCGATGTTTGCCCTCAAACAACCTTCTTGGAACAGGAGGGGAACCTAAAACTAGGATTTAAGAGTTCAGTTCATCCCAATGTTCTGTTCTTCTGTCTACTAGTCCCATTAGTTTCTGAGGAAGTCTAAATCTACCAAATGTAGGCCCTAGAATTCTAAAATAGTGGTTCTTGACGTTGGCTCTACACTGAAATCATCTGGAAGATTTAGGAAATGTGGATGCCTGGGTCCTACTCCCAGAACTCTGGATTTAATCTTTCTGGAGCATGGCTGGAACATCTGGTTCTTATAAACTAGGAAGTGGCAGTCTATACTTTCTTCCTGTTGTGCTCTCCGGGACTACCTGCATTCATAGGGGAAACAAATTTTGACATCTGATATTCAGGACTATACACTTCATACTATACACTTCTCAATACTTCAGTTTTGCATATTAATGAGATGTTAAGGAAAGACTAGATCCTTCCCCCAGGCCCTCGATAAAACTATTTAGATGCTGTTTTCAATATTCATCCATCCATTCCTACATTCAACTCAGTGACCTCGTTTTGATAATAAGCTGGACAAAGAAGGACTGCAGAGAGTGAGCTTTTGAATCCGTGAGGCCTAGGTTTGGAATCCAGCATCCTGGGCAAGAGACTTAAACTTCTGGGGCTTTTACATCCACATCTGCAAGATGGGATTAATAGAGCTGTTGTGATGATTAAATATAATTAGATTAGATATATTTTGTGGAAATTCGCATATAATCCTTGCCTGACACACATGAAGTTCCCGAAGAACATATACTTCCAGCCCTCATTAGTATGGATAGAAAAGTTTAACAGTTTTGGATGCCAAATAAATGTTTTCTGAGGCAAGAAAGACATGGTGTAACCTCTTGTTTCTTTTCAGTCACGTCATTCATCACAGACTATTGACTTGACACAGCAAAACATTGTATCATCCAATAATGGCTCGATTTTCAGCTTCTCAATAGACCAATTATCATCCCAGTTTGACAAACACATTTTACTCAGAAATGACATCAAAATGTAATATTTTTCTTGTCATGCTGAACTGTGCCATGCTTACCGACTCCCTCATATTCTCAGTTTTCATTACCCTTTTATTTGCTCTTACACTTTTGCTGTCAAATCTCCTTACTTTATTTAGTAATCTGACAAAGATGAAAGAAATATTACCATGAGCTTATGAAACAATTGAAATGTCCTTTACTGTCATCATTTTCATTTAGATGACAGAGGCAGCTCCCTTGCTATAAATTTAAGCAATGTCTGTGTATTGTGTTATGTGTTTGCGCAAGTGTCTGTGTGTGTTTGCTTGCTATCTTCCAAAATCAGTTTCCCGAAGTAGACTTTGTGTACAGCTCTGAGATTAAATGATCTCCACTAAACTGCTGTTTCTTATAGTCTGAGAACATTATTTTAAGTCAGCAATTGGCAAACCTGAGAAAACATCTACTCTAATTTTAAGCAGATCTAATTGAACTAACCCAAATAATGGCTTTACATTTAATGTGACTTATATTCTGTTAAAGTTATTCCAACAAATGATAAGTAACTGTATCTTTCTGATTCGTAAGGAGGTATTTCGAAGAAGCTATCAAGTAGGTGCTCCCTCAACAAGCCGGGATAGCTTGATGTCTAACCTATAAAGGCACCTCTCTTTACCCATCCCCACCTCTGCCTTTCCTCCTCAACTTTTTCTATTAAAGGAAGTGTGCTTTTTCCATACTTTCCTTTTCTTCTTTCTATCACACCAAGTTCTAGATTCTTTTTATTCTTACATTCTCAGAAATATCACTCACACTGTCCTCTGGATCTTTGATCTCTCCCTATCTTCCTGATCAGTCTAACCAGTTAAAACAAACAAATAATTAAAATCCTTCCTAGACCTACCACACCCTCCTCTAGCGTCTGGCTTCCTCCCCGCCCCCCCTTAATTTCTAGATTAAAAAAATTCATACAACATTTCAAGTTCAGAAATCATTTGCTTAAGTGACTGTTAAAATATGCTAATGACATTTCACCCCTACTTTTCCATCATTTAATATTTTCAACTTTTTCTTTAAAATGAATTTAAATTCATTTAAATACAAAGATGTATACCGTTTTCGCTGCTTCCCTTAATGTTACTATCATGCGCAATCACCTTCCATGTATCAACTAAAAAGTAACATTGTTCCAGTACCACTAATTAAATTACACACTTGATTGGGATTTCACCAGTTTTTCCACCAATGTCTTCATTCTGTATCAGGATCCAATCCAGATTACCACATTGTATTTAAAATTCTTAATGTTTCATTTGACTTCACTTCAGATCTTGACCTAGAGATCACTCTTTCATGTCGAAACAGTTTCTTCCCTTGATGACACTTCCCTGGGTTTCCTCCTGCCTTTGGCAACTTCTTACTAATTTCCTGTGCTCCTTTCTCCTTTAGCATGTAAAGATTGAAATTATCAATATGTAGAGCTTGGTCCTGGTTTCTCTTCTCTCCATGCTGTTCATTGCCCTCAGCCACCTAGTCAGTTACATGGCTTCAGGTACTGTTGCTCTTTTTGGTAACTTGAAATGCATATTTTAATCTAGACTTCTTTTGTAAGCTCCAGACCCATGTATCCGTCTCCATTCTACGTATTATTGACCTCATATTAGATGTGTTTGGAATCAGATTCATTGTCTTCCCTCCCCAAGTTGATCCTCTTCCAGTGTCCCCTACTCCAGAAATGTTCACTTTTCTTTGTCTTCCCTGCTGCTAATTCAGGTCAAGTCACTGTCAGGTCTCTCTGGACGTCAGGCCACTGTGGAAGAACAAGTGTTGTTTTCTCTGTTTAGGTCTTACTGTGGTGGGGAAGTCGTTTGGAATTGCTGTTCAATTTCTGTCAGGTCTCTCTGGACGTCAGGCCATTGTGGAAGAAAAAGTGTTATTCTCTCTGTTTAGGTCTTACTGTGGTGGGGAAGTCGTTTGGAATTGCTGTTCAATTTCTGAGCAAAAGCAATCCTTTCCTAAAGTTCTCCTGCTGTGGCCCTAACACTTGGAGGAGACCTGTGGGCCATGTGGCTTCAGCTCCGTGCAGGGGTGGCTGCGGGTACCGGAAGGGCAGCTGCACTGAGCTCTCAGGTCAGTGAAATGTAAGATCGGAAGGCAAACCTGGGAAATGGATAGGGATAGACCCGAATACTTGAACCCGGGAGAGGAATCCTTCTCTTCAGAAGGCACACCTAGTTTTCTCATTGCTTTGTTTGTTGGTTAGTTCTCTAACTAACCATCTCTTGATGAAATGCTTATAATTCTTAGAGTTTGACAAATAAGCCGGACCGTGACTTATGTTCCATAATGCACTGAGCCGTTTGCCTATACTCCGGTACAATCTTCAGCCTTTTATTGTCCTGAGAAATGTGTAATCTGCACCTTTCCTACCCACACTCTCACCAAATGTACAATCTCTGCTCTGACACTCTCATGTTATGGCCAGAGATGTGGTATCAAAACTCAAATAGCACTTTGGACCCAGGGGTTTTGGGAACTTGGTTGTAAACATGCCCAGTAAGTCTAGGTAGAAGGGGTGGGTGGCACCCTTTCCTCCTCTTCAGTGGGTGCCAGAACTTATTGCAAAAATAATCCTTTCCTGAAGTCTTAGCCTGCTTCAGCCCATCTCAGCCTGCCCCCAGGGAGGACTTTCCAGTCTGTACTCTCAGCACAGCCACTGATCACCACAATTCAGAACACAGGCTGTCCAGAGACACAGACGGGCATCCCCACGTCCCCACCCTGTTCTGCACTTACTCTCTCCTGCCCCCGCCCCCCACTGACTGGGGTCAGTGCTTGGAGGCTCAACTCCAGAGGCGAGGTAAGAGATAGATGCTCTGTCTCCTTCATTGTAGGCACTGTAAGTTCTTCATGTTCAAATCAGGGAATGGTTTAGCTCGAAAAAACCTCAAAAATCACTTCAAATACTAGGAAGGTACAGATGAGGAAACTGAAGCCCGTAAATGGAAAGTGCCTTGGCCAAAGTCATAGTGTTAATTAGCGACAGAGCTGGACTTGTGTTCAGATCTACTCAGTCGTCAGTGGCCTTCCTTCTATGCAATATATAAATGTGTGCTGGGACATATCCAGTTCCAGACAATCATCCTCATTAATAATGTACCATCAGGTAAGGGTATGTACATAATGGCATTGCATTTATTTCCTTTATTGATCATTATTAATATTTAAGTGCTATTTCATTTCTTCTAAGAACTTTATCATAAATGGCTATGCATGTCTTAGGGATCTCACCTTGAAAATGTGTTTTTAAAAATTCAATTTGTGGTGTGAATATGGAGGAGATGCTTTTTAGTAGTTGTTTGGAAATGACATATGAATTCCTTACATTAAAACTCACTTTCTATGCTCCTCCCCAGTCAGTGCCTTCCGTGTATGACAGAAAAGCATTTCTGGGTTAGATTATGATAAGGAAGTGCCTTTTGCATTTGTTGTGGAATGAATAAAGGGTTTAGATCTTCAACTCAACATTGAACAAATTTGCAGAGACCATTGAAATCCTTTACCTTAACATTTCTGATGCCCATCATTTTGATAACCTTTGAGTCACAGATTGTTGATTAAAAATAAGTTATATGCCTCCAACTCAAAATGTACTCAGAAACATTTTTAAGAGCTATTTAAATTTCCAGTTTCTTCACTGCACTCCTACAAGGAGACAGAATAAACAGATTAGCCTTTCCACCTTGAGTTTACAATTAGGGACCGGAACAATTCAGCCAATACCAAGCATGTCGATGATAATAGCACACCATGCATATGTTGTCATCTTAATTTGCTTGAGACTTCAGTACTCTAAAAATTCTACATAATGTTCTCAATGCACACTCTTCCTGCAAAGCCAGAGACTGCATTATCAGAGGGTTCATTTTATCTTCAGCTTCCAGTAATATTTCTGATTGTTTATCATATGCATGGTGAGTTTAAAGCTAGTTTTAGAACTCCCTTCATCCCGAATCCCTTTCTCCACATAGATTTCGAATTTCGGACCCTCCAAGATCATTACATACCTGTGAGTAGGGATGTGTAGAAGAAAGGGGGTGGTAGCTAAGACTCTTGAGATTCCCAGTCAGGACTGGGCTTTTAGAACCAAAAACCTGCTCTGAGCCTGTATGTTGTGAGAAGATAAAAATGTGATATTTGAATTCACACTGAGCACCTGGTGCTGGGGTATTAACCAGATGCATGAAATGTAACTACCTCTCACTTTGGATTATTTTAACTGATCCTAGGCATAAATGCAAATGCAGGTCTAGCTAGCGTATTTCCTATATTTGAGCAAAAATTATGATGAATAAGTGGGTTTGTGCAGGAATTGGTCAAGTTCTGCAGCTGCTTTTGGGGCAGAAATAGCTGTTTGGTGGCCTGTCTAATCAGTTATTTAGATACATTAATAAACAGTACAAGTCATTGCCCCTTAGAACGAATTGATTTGAGAAAGCAGTCATTAGTGAGACTGAAATAACAGAATTCATGTCCTGTTTCAGGATCATTTGTGCCAAAATAACAACTTAGGCCATGGGATCTCATGTAGTAGCAAGCATTTATTATGCACCCACTGTGTGCCTGGGGCTGTGCTGAACACTGTGGACACAGGGATGGGAAGTCACAGATTAAAAACTGATTATTGAAGCTTCATGATATAATGGGATTAAGTTAAAACATCAGAATCTATTTCACTCATCGACCAAATTTACCATTCCGTTGGTGCTTTCTCCATCTAACTCAGAATGATCCCTATTCTTAACTTGGATAAGTACAATCAAAATTTCAAATTTAGGGCTTCCCTGGTGGCACAGTGGTTAAGAGTCCGCCTGCCGATGCAGGGGACACGGGTTCGTGCCCCGGTCCGGGAAGATCCCACATGCCATGGAGCCGCTAGGCCCGTGAGCCATGGCCGCTGAGCCTGCACGTCTGGAGCCTGTGCTCCACAACGGGAGAGGCCACAACAGTGAGAGGCCCGTGTACCGCAAAAATAAATAAATAAAAATTCAAATTTAGACTCCTGGTCTTTTTCATCATTTAAGAATGGATAGGGCTTCCCTGGTGGCGCAGTGGTTGGGAGTCCACCTGCCGATGCAGGGGACGCGGGTTCGTGCCCCAGTCCGGGAGGATCTCACATGCTGCGGAGCGGCCTGGCCCGTGGGCCATGGCCGCTGGGCCTGCGCGTCCGGAGCCTGTGCTCCGCGACGGGAGAGGCCACGGCAGTGACAGGCCCGCGTAACGCAAAAAAAACCCAACAAAACAAAAGAATGGATAAAGAGGTCAAAAGAAAACAAAACAACAATAATCGACTTTCTGCCTTTTGTCCCTTAAAGTTCAGTTTTCACTGGGCTCTGTAGCAGATGATATACAATTTTCTAGATTGTCTCACAAATAGAACTCAATTATCTAGGCTTTTACTTTATCCAAATAAATTTTTTTCAATTATACAGAAGTGTGTGTTTGTGTGTGTATCTGTGTGTATGTGTGTGTATTTCGTTTTGTTTTACTTATCCACCCCTGCATACTTATTTAAAACATTTTTTTAGAGGAAGAAAACTTTTAAAAATGCAAAATGCCCAAAGGTAAGACACTCAGTGTGAAAGAAATAATTATTAACCAATTTAAACATTCACTTTCCAAGTTGCCTTATGACATTAGTTCACGTATAAAGAGAGACCTCTTCACATTAATGCAGACAAGACCATTTGGTGCCATCTCCTTGGCCTCCACTCACACTATTCCTAGAATGATGACACAGGCATACTTTATTATGGATCTGAAACATGGTAGTAAATAAAACTGAACTCTCTATCAGGAAAATCCAAGACGAAGTGGAAATTTATTTCCTGGTAATGCTGGGTGTTTTCTGCTTACAAAGCAATGGCACTATGATGCGGACACTGTTTCTAATTAGCAAGCTTCTGAAATATGGTCTCTCATTGAGCAAAACAGTCATTCCATGCATAACTGCAGTTTCAGCAGTAACTTTTTGTTTCTGGTTATTAATTTGCATTTAAGATTCGTCAAAGTCATTAATGTATTGAACCAACATGGAAAATATGGAGCAGTTAAGGTTATAAAAGACACCATCTTGCCTCACTATATTTGTGCTTAATGACATTATATCACATGAAGGATTCTAATATCCTTGTACTTGATGTAACTGGTGACATTAGAATGGTAGGACTGCGGTAGTATTTGTTGCTTTCTTTCTTTATTTTTATCCTTCGTCCATTGATTAGTTTCAAATATTTTCTCCCATTCTGAGGGTTGTCTTTTCATCTTTATAGTCTCCTTTGCTGTGCAAGAGCTTTTAAGTTTCATTAGGTCCCATTTATTTATTTTTGTTTTTATTTCCATTACTCTAGGAGGTGGGTCAAAAAAGATCTTGCTGTGATTTATTTCAAAGAGTGTTCTTCTTATGTTTTTCTCTAAGAGTTTGATGGTGTCTGGCTTTACATTTAGGTCTTTAATCCATTTTGAGTTTATTTTTGTGTATGGTGTTAGGGAGGGTTCTAATTTCATTCTTTTACATGTAGCTGTCCAGTTTTCCCAGCACCACTTATTGAAGAGACTGTCTTTCCTCCATTGTATATCCTTGCCTCCTTGGTCGTAGATTAGTTGACCATAGGTGCATGGGTTTATCTCTGGGTTTTCTATCCTGTTCCATTGATCTATATTTCTGTTTTTGTGCCAGTACCATACTGTCTTGATTACTGTAGCTTTGTGGTATAGTCTGAAGTCAGGGAGTCTGATTCCTCCACCTCCGTTTTTTTCCCTTAAGATTGCTTTGGCTATTTGGGGTCTTTTGTGTCTCCATACAAATTTTAAGATTGTTTTGTTCTAGTTCTTTAAAAAATGCGTTGGTAATTTGATAGGGATTGTATTGAATCTGTAGATTGCTTTGGGTAGTATAGTCATTTTCACAATATTGATTCCTCCAAACAAGAACATAGTATACCTCTCCATCTGTTTGTGTCATTTTTGATTTCTTTCATCAGTGTCTTATACTTTTCTGAGTACAGGGCATTTACCTCCCTAGGTAGGTTTATTCCTGGGTATTTTATTCTTTTTTGTTGCAGTGGTGAATGGGATTGTTTCCTTAATTTCTCTTTCTGATCTTTTGTTGTTAGTGTATAGGGATGCAAGAGATTTCTGTGCATTAATTTTGTATCCTGCAACTATACCAAATTCATTGATTAGCTCCAGTAGTTTTCTGGTGACATCTTTAGGATTCTCTATGTATAGTATCATGTCATCTGCAAACAGTGACAGTTTTACTTATTCTTTTCCAAGTTGGGTTCCTTTTATTTCTTTTTCTTCTCTGATTGCCGTGGCTAGGACTTCCAAAACTATGTTGAATAATAGTGGTGAGAGTGGACATCCTTGTCTTGTTCCTGATCTTAGAGGAAATGCTTTCAGTGTTTGACCATTGAGAATGATGTTTTCTGTGGGTTTGTCACATATAGGCTTTGTTATGTTGAGGTAGGTTCCCTCTATACCCACTTTCTGGAGGGTTTTTATCATAAATGGATGTTGAATTTTGTCAAAAGCTTTTTCTGCATCTATTGAGATGATCATATGGTTATTATTCTTAAGTTTGTTCATATGGTGTATCACCTTGATTGATTTGCGTATGCTGAGGATCCTTGCATCCCTGGGATAAATCCCACTTGATCATGGTGTATGATCCTTTTAATGTGTTGTTGGATTCTGTTTGCTAGCATTTTGTTGAGGATTTTTGCATCTGTATTCATCAGTGATATTGGCCTGTAATTTTCTTTTTTTGTAGTATCTTTGTCTGGTTTTGGTATCATTGTGATGGTGGCCTCATAGAATGAGTTTAAGAGTGTTCCTTCCTCTGCAATTTTTGGGAAGAGTTTGAGAAGGATGATTGTTAGGTCTTCCCTAAATGTTTGATAGAATTCACCTGTGAAGCTATCTGGTCCTGGACTTTTGTTTGTTGGAAGACTTTTAATCACAGTTTCAATTTCATTCCTTGTGATTGGTCTGTTCATATTTTCTATTTCTTCCTGATTTCTTTCAGTCTTGGAAGGTTACACCTTTCAAAGAATTTTGTTCAGTCTTAGAAGGTTACACCTTTCTATGAATTTGTCCATTTCTTCCAGGTTGTCAATATTATTGGCATAGAGTTGCTTGTAGTAGTCTCTTAGGATGCTTTGTATTTCTGTGGTGTCCATTGTAACTTTTCCTTTTTCATTTCTAATTTTATTGATGAGTCCTCTCCCTCATTTTCTTGATGAGTCTGGCTAAAGGTTTATCAATTTTGTTTTTCTCGAAGAACCAGCTTTTAGTTTTATTGATCTTTGGTATTGTTTTTTTTGTATCTATTTCATTTATTTCTACTCTGATCTTTATGATTTCTTTCCTTCTACTAATTTTGGGTTTTGTTTGTTCCTCCTCTTGTTCCTTTAGGTGTAAGGTTAGATTGTTTATTCAAGATTTTTCTTGTTTCTTGAGGTAGGATTGTATTGCTATAAACTTCCCTCTTAGACTACTTTTGCTGCATCCCATAAGTTTTGGATTGTTGTGTTTTTGTTGTCGTTTGTCTCTAGGTATTTTTTGATTACCTCTTTGATTTCTTCAGTGATTTCTTGGTTATTTAGTAACAGTGTTTAGCCTCCATGTGTTTGTGTTTTTTGCATTTTTTTCCTGTTATTGATTTGTAATCTCATAATGTTGTGGTTGTAAAAGATGCCTGATATGATTTCAATTTTCTTAAATTTACTGAGGCTTGATTTGTGACTCAGGATGTGATCTATCCTGGAGAATATTCCATGTCTACTTGGGAAGAAAGTGTAATCTGCTGTTTTCAGATGGAATGTCCTGTAAATATCAATTAAATCTATCTGGTCTATTGTGTCATTTGAAGCTTGTGTTTCCTTATTAATTTTCTGTCTGGATGATCTGTCCATTGGTGCAAATGAGGTGTTAAAGTCCCCCACTATTATCGTGTTATTGTCGATTTCCTCTTTTATAGCTCTTAGCAGTTGCCGTATGTATTGAGGTGCTCCTATGTTGGGTGCATATATATTTATAATTGTTATATCTTCTTCTTGGATTGATGCCGTGATCATTATGTAGTGTCCTTCCTTGTCTCTTGTAACACTCTTTATTTTAAAGTCTATTTTATCTGACATGAGTACTGTTACTCCAGCTTTCTTTCTATTTCCATTTGCATGGAATACCTTTTTCCATCCCCTCACTTTCAATCGGTTTGTGTCCCTAGGTCTGAAGTGGGTCTCTTGTAGACAGCATATATATGGGTCTTGTTTTTGTATTCATTCAGCGAGCCTGTGTCTTTTGGTTGGAGCATTTAATCCATTCACGTTTAAAGTAATTATCAATATGTATGTTCCTATGACCATTTTCTTAATTGTTTTGGGTTTGTTTTTGTAGGTCTTTTCTTCTCTTGTGTTTCCCACTTAGAGAAGATCCTTTAGCATTTGTTGTAGAGCTGGTTTGGTGGTGCTGAATTCTCTTAGCTTTTGCTTGTTTGTAAAGCTTTTGATTTCCTCGTTGAATTTGAATGAGATACATGCCAGGTAGAGTAATCGTGGTTGTACGTTCTTCTTATTCATCATTTTAAATATATCAGGCCGCTTACTTCTTGCTTGTAGAGCTTCTGCTGAGAAAGCGGCTGTTAACCTTATGGGAGTTCCCTTGTATGTTATTTGTTGTTTTTCCCTTGTTGCTTTTAATCATTGTCTTTGTCTTAATTTTTGTCAGTTTGATTCCTTTCTGTCTCAGCATGTTTCTCCTTGGGTTATCCTGCCTGGGACTCTCTATGCTTCCTGGACTTGGGTGGCTATTTCCTTTCCCATCTTAGGAAAGTTTTCAATTATAATCTCTTCAAATATTTTCTCGGGTCCTTTCTCTCTCGCTTCTCCTTCTGGGAGCTCTATAATGTGAATGTTGGTGCACTTAATGTTGTCCCAGAGGTCTCTTAGGCTGTCTTCACTTCTTTTCATTCTTTTTTCTTTATTGTGTTCTGCGGCAGTGAATTCCACCATTCTGTCTTCCGGGTCATTTATCTGTTCTTCTGCCTCAGTTATTCTGCTATTGATTCCTTCTAGTGTATTTTTTTTTTTTTTTTGCGCTATGCGGGCCTCTCACCGCTGTGGCCTCTCCCGCCGCGGGGCACAGGCTCCGGACGCGCAGGCCCAGCGGCCATGGCTCACGGGCCCAGCCGCTCCGCGGCACGTGGGATCCTCCCGGTCCGGGGCACGAACCCGCGTCCCCCGCATCGGCAGGCGGACTCCCAACCACTGCGCCACCAGGGAAGCCCCCCTTCTAGTGTATTTTTTATTTCAGTTATTGTATTGTTCATCTCTGTTTGTTTGTTCTTTAATTTTTCTAGGTCTTTGTTAAACATCTCTTGCATCTTCTTGATCTTTGCCTCCATTCTTTTTCTGAGGTCCTGGATCATCTTCACTATCATTATTCTGAATTCTTTTTCTGGAAGGTTGCTTATCTCCACTTCATTTAGTTGTTTTTCTGGGCTTTTATCTTTTTCCTTCATCTGATGCATAGTCCTCTGCCTTTTCATTATGTCTATCTTTCTGTGAATGTGGTTTTCCGCAGGCTGCAGGATTGTACTTCTTCTTGCTTCTGCTGTCTGCTCTCTGGTGGATGAGGCTCTCTAAGAGGCTTGTGGAAGCTTCCTGTAGGGAGGGCCTGGTTGTGCGTAGAGCTGGGTGTTGCTCTGGTTGGCAGAACTCAGTTAAACTTTAATCTGCTTGTCTGCTGATGGTTGTGTCTGAGTTCCCTACATGTTGGTTGTTTGGCCTGAGGCAATCCAGCACTGGAGGCTACAGGCTCTTCGGTGGGGCTAATGGCAGACTCCAGGAGAGCTCATGCCAAGGAGTACTTCCCAGAACTTCTGCTGCCTGTGTCCTTGTCCCTGCGGTGAGGCACAGCCACCCCCCACCTCTGCAAGAGACCCTCCAACACTAGCAAGTAGGTCTGGTTCAGTCTCCTGTGGGGTCACTGCCCCTTCCTCCTGGGTCTTGATGTGCACACTACTTTGTGTATGCCCTACAAGAGTGGAGTCTGTTTCCCTCAGTCCTGTCAAAGTCCTGCCATCAAATCCCGCCAGCCTTCAAAGTCTGATTCTCTGGGAATTCTTCCTCCCGTTGCAGGACCCCGAGGTTGGGAAGCCTGACATGGGGCTCAGTACCTTCACTCCAGTGGGTGGACTTCTGTGGTTCTGCAGTTTGTGAGTCACCCACCCAGCGGTTATGGGATTTGGTCCTATTGTGATTGCACCCCTCCTACTGTCCCATTGCAGCTTCTCCTTTGTCTTTGGATGGGGGTATCTTTTTTGGTGAGTTCCAGTGTCTTCCTGTTGATGACTGTTCAGCATTTAGTTGTGTTTCTGGTGCTTTTGCAAGAGGGAGTGAGCGCACTACTCCACTGTCTTGAGCCAATCCCCTCTCATTTTCCCTTGTCACATAGTTTTGTTGTAGTATTTGTTGCTTTAATTGTAGTGAACTAACTAGATACAAGTAGATGTTTAATAAAGCTTACAGTTACATTTTCATTGTCCTGGCTGTAAACTGTATTACCATTGTTTTTGTTTTTCTTTAGGAGGCATCAAGCTTTCTCAATATTATGACAGTTACGTTATTGTTGAAGTCTTTAAGGAGCGAACAAATACGCTAATAACATTCTGAAATAACATTCTGGAACAGACTAAGTCTAAGCCAAAGTGAGGAGTGCAGCGCACACACACACAAATATATATATATACTTTTTCCTTTGAAGATTCCATTTATTAGAAGCTAGGGATAGCACTGTACTCAAAAATACCCCCTCCAAAACTCACGACTTGTTTCATCCTTACTTTAAAATCCTTTGTACTGGAAGGTTAGGCAAACATTAAGGCAGTGTGCAACTACCAGAAAATTACTTTAAATATTTATGTTTAGATGGATCACCAGATTTATGAGTTAGTTAATCTCTGAATTTTTTTTTTTTTTGTATACAACAGGATTTCACATGTTATTTCTGTTTTAATAAGATTTTAAATTCTTGTTCAAATACGACCTAGCACCTGAATCAAAAACTGCATACGCTATGTTTCTATCAGGCTAACAGATCAACAGTGTTTTTGGTGGAATTGATAAAAATATTTCAAATATATGTTTTAATTTTTCATAGTCAACTTTCCTATTATTTCTGTTAAGGTTTGAACTCTCTAGCTAACTATCTATACACCTCCCTTTACTCGTTATTTTATTGATTGACCACTCATTTCAGATCTATAGAAACTCTCACTCTTTATCTGGTTTTAAACATTTTTATATTTTTCGTAGCTACTAGAGAACCCTCTAAGAATTTTCAAGACAGAGGTCCCGTTTGACAATGGCTTCCCAATCAATAATTATATGCACGAAGCAAAGCACACTAAATAGTTCACTCTTTAAATTGTCAATTTGTTGAAACTTCGACAAATTGTCTTTAAGTTGGCTGATGCAATTTTGTTTGATCGTGGCATTTTATTTATTAATTCATGTTATTAAGCCGCTTTCCAAAAATTAAGACACAAGAATAATTTATGACTTCTTCTAGCCTCAGCAGAAATAATGTCATTCTGTCTCTTGGTACCAGACTTCACACTTCTATCAAATAGATACCATTTTATACTGATAATATCACTATCGGAGTAGTTTTAAAAGGACCTTAAAATAGAGAACACTGGATATGTTAGCCTTGCGTAGGTTTATTTTCATTGTGTATAAATGGATACAGGTCAATTCTATAATTTCTTTGACTCATCAGTATTTATTATCTTGAAATATCTGTACCCAAATGTATGTATACACACATACATATGTGTATATGTGTGTGTGTGTGTATTTTTTTTATATAAGGAAGTATGGTAGGTTTCAGGAACCAGCTGAAGGACTTTTTTGTCTTTCCAGAAAGAGAGAGAAAACAATTTTCCTGAAAAGTGATATTTACTAGAGTGAAGGATGGAGAATAAAAAAGGATTAAGCTTCAAACAGGTAGACATGAACTGTGTTACTATCATAGGATTATGTGGGTGCATAATCCAGTTTGTGTTTATAATTCATATACTTCCTCTCTGTTCTTTCAATGATTCAAGGAACGAATTTCTACAGATTTCTCATGATTTCTTCCATCGTAAATGTGCTTTTAGGTGATTCGTTGGAACTAAACACTTGCCAGGCATTTGGGCCATCATTTTATGCTGAGTTGAAGGAGCTGTTTCGTTTCTGCGACCTGCAGACTGAACGCAGTAGGGATGCTCTCAGGGTCTCCTGCCACATGGGGCCCGTTTACCTCACCCTTTTGTACTGCCTACTGTAGAGTTGGGTTTTCCAGAAAGAAGGCTGGAGGAAATCATCACTTAGCAAACACTCTGCTGTTCCCTTGAAACCCCACAGCACAGGCCTTATTTTGTGACGCTAGTGGTGAAACAGTTTGTCTATTTACTGTACAACTGTTGAGTCCTGGGCAGTAGTTTTACAGTAATGACCCCCACAACCCTGTCCTAACATTTCACACACACACACACACACACACACACATTCTATGTTTTCATAAGTTGCATAATTCTACCAAATCATCCTGGACGCTAGAATTCCTTCTCATCAATTTTATTGTAAATAACAACTGAAATAAAAAAGCAGAATTAGGTAACTAATTTTTTTTCCCAAAAAGCATTTACCTCCTTAAACTATGCCACTAACCAGACACATGAACACCCTACGTTGGCAGCATTGCAGGAGCTACACTGATGCACTTCATCTGTTCTTTCCCCCTCTTCCAAAGATGCATGCCTTTCTCTGGGAGATTTTCCAGCTGCTGGTGGTTTGTTATTTACCTAACCAGAGGTTCTCACACTTTATGCTGCTTAAAAAGAAAAACAAAGCATATTTAGAAAGCTTACTGTCAAACCCTACCAAGATGAACTCTGAATTGGTTATTACAAGGTGAGGCCAAGAATCTGCATTTTATCAAGCTTTACTGGTAGTTCTTACCTAATTCATCTAAGAATATCCTATTACAGAGCACTGAAGAAAAATGTGGCTTCAGGATTGATTATCCCAAAGCCTTGTATTCCGGGAATGAGGCAGTTGTGAATGCTGATGATTATTGCATTAGTTGATCCTTTCAGATGTAGCAGTACTCAGTCTGCTGTCTAATGTCTGACCCTCCTGGGGGAAACAAGCAAACAAACAAACAAATGCATACACAGGGAGGAGAATTGGTTGAAATAATAGATAGTCAGATGGGACAGTGCCAGGCACCTGCAAGGCAGGCAGAAGTGGTCCTGAGAATTTTGGGGGCTCAGAATGTGGTCCTGGGCCGAGAGAGAGGGTGAGCATAGGTGTACATTGGGAACAGTGGGAACATGTGCTTCCAGTTGCTGCCTCTCCTTTGCATGTGAATTTCTATGTTTATACTGGGCTCAGGGTGTATAGAAGTAGGGTCCCCTTGGGCATCTATTATTCTGTGTTCAGCTAAGTTCAGGGAAGGATCAGTAAACATGGCAAGGCATTATGGACAGTAAAGGAGAAGACATTTACAATAGAAAATTCTATGACAAAAATATTGTCTTTCTCTTGGAGGTGCTGGGGGCTGTCCTACTGAGAGAGGTTCCAGAGTCAGGAATAAGGTGTGTGCTGCCTCTTAAGACCACGGAGACCAAAAGGCTCCAGAAGCAGAAGAGTAATGAATGAGATAAACTTAGATCAGGCCATAGTTGAAGGTGCAGACTGATATCCAAATGTTACAAAGACCAAAAGGCCAAAGGTAGGTTCTGGAGTCAAGGCATAGAGCGAGGAATCCAGAAAGCAGGGAGAAGAGACCAAATACCCATGATCTGAAGACAGTACGGATGAGCCAGGCATATTACTGAGATTTCGAAATGTCCCTTACTAATGTGTAGGGTTTGAAATAGAACGTGTGCGTAGGTTTAAATGCCTCAAGCTGGACCAAAACTATTAGCCTTTTTGAGCACGATTAAGTGTGCTACTTTTCAGTGGATTACTGTGATTATGTAACATGCAATTCAATTCAATCGTTGGTGTAGTAAGCACAGCGGTGCCTATAGTGAAAGTTTCTGGTCCAAGTTCTGCCCATATTCTTCTTTAAAAGTTGCCTCTTGTGTCGTATTTGTTCTAAGCAGGTGAATCAGTTTGTATCAGTAGTTGGTCGTCTGTTTGCGCATCGGAGTCAATATGATTTATTGGTGGAAAGACATGGAATCTGGAGTCAGGAAGTCCTGGGGCCTTCATTTACTGCCACTTAGTGCATTGTCTGTATAAATGGGATAATTATATATATCTCGTAGGGTTAAATGAAAGGGCAGATGTACCAGACTTAGAAATACTCTAGGTATTGAGAAAATATTAATTGCTTTCTCCTTTTACACTCTGATATTCTCTGCCGTCATGAAATTTGACCCTTACGATTTCTTCTGTGCTCTTATTCACTTGGGACTTTTGCTTAATTACCTTGTCAACGACCATGTGGTTGATTTAAGGTATGTAAAACAAGCATTCATCTATTCCACACTGTGTTTCTACCCCGGCCACATCTATCTTCTATTAAGTGATCTTTGAAGCAGCTCTAATGGGAATTGGTCCCTTGGGTCAGGAAAGCACCTGCTTCAGATGTCTCCTGTGCTCACGTGTCCCAGGATTTGTGACCTGTGTATTGAAACGGGCAACAACACCCAGGACACATGGCCAACCTCCCCCTAGGTAAGAAATGGCCTCACTTATATTTGTGACAATTAGCAACTATTCTGGTATAATCTTCAGTTAAAGGAGAGTAGTCTCACAGGCTAATTAATAAAAAGAAGGAATGTAATAAAATTCCAGAGAAACAAATCAACTCCCTATCAGTCATTTTGAGAAAAGTAAATCTAGGAGAGCAATGCTCAGCCCCTCCCCCATGGACACACATCATTTTTTGAAAAGGAAGTAGAAAAGTAGAAAAAACTTTGTCTCTGGATTCAGATAGTCTGTGTGACTCCTGCTTCTGCCACTGAAGATCTGTGTGACATTTGTGACATAAGCAGATCAGTTACTTCTGATCTTTTGTTTCCTCATGGGTGAAGAGAGGATAGAAAATGCTTCTAACTGGTTTCTTGGAAGGGCTCAAGTGGATAGTAATTGTAATGCACCCAAGACAGAGCTGGCATACAATAAGTGCTAGCCCCGTTCTCTTTCCTATTCCTTTCGAGAATTGAGTTCATTCTTCTATGGAAGTAGTGTTTCCATCTTTCTTATCCCACTCTTTTTTTAAAACTACTGCTGTACATATGGGACAGCAACCCAGTGGCTTGTGAAGGGGTATGGCTTCAAAAGGGAAACAGTGGTGTGCATTGTTTTGCATTGCCCTGACGCTACTGGGCGCTAGTGTTGCAATCAGTTGCTGAAGTGAAGCCATTCTCCTTGGTGTGGCTGGCTCCATGTGTATGCTAGAGCTGAGTATGGTGTGTTTCCCCAGACCTCAGGCCACAAGGAATTGGTAAGGTGAAATGCCATCTTTGCTAGCTCTGAATGGAAAACCGTGCTTGCTTTCGTAAGTGAAAGGAACTACCAAATATTTGCCTAGTTTCTGATTGGTCCCAAACTGGTAAATATCAACAAGAAATACACTTCAGCATACGTATATAGTATATTTGACCTTCTTCTTTAAGCCTGAGGCTCTTCAGAGTACTCAGCTGTAAACTGGAAATGTCAAAGCTCATGCGTTCTACCAAGATTTTTGTAAGAAGCAAAAGGATAATATACATGAGAAGGAGCCATAGGTGCTTGTATGATGGCTTCAGCATCAACTTAAAATACCAGGGGTTTTATTATTGGTATTATTAATTTTGTATCACATAGGAATTTTTTTCTTTGATGTCCACTTTACATTTTTAAAAAAAATATTTATTTATTTATGGCTACGTTGGGTCTTCGTTGCTACACGTGGGCTTTCTCTAGTTTTGGCAAGGGGGGCTACTCTTCGTTGTGGTGCACGGGCTTCTCATTGCGGTGGCTTCTCTTGTTGCAGAACACGGGCTCTAGGTGCGTGGGCTTCAGTAGTTGCGGCACGTGGGCTCACTTGTTGTGGTGCATGGGCTTAGTTGCTCCACAGCACGTGGGATCTCCCTGGACCAGGGATCGAACCCGTGTCCCCTGCCCTGGCAGGCGGATTCCCAAACACTGCGCCACCAGGGAAGTCCCAATGTCCATTTTACATTTATCTTGAAAAGCCCTATGATTAGTTTGATGTGTGCTGTGAGCTAATCACTTCATTAATACCGCTCTGGTACTATAGCCAACTCCAGCTGAAACAACTTGGCACATGCAGTTCTGTTCAGCTAGCATAATAAGTCTTTCATGGATAAAATGGAAATGTCTAGAGCAAACTTGGAAGAATCCCAGAACACGGCTCTTCTGAATACACATCAAGTGGTGTCTTGTTCGGATTCTTTAGTGGGCATCCCTCTCCACAGGGAACAATGGTAAAGAGTTAGATAACCTTGAAAGCCAATTAACCATACAAAACTCAAACATGACTAGCCAACGCCTTGTCACCGAGGTGGACAGCGTGTTAAAATCATATTTTCTTAGAGTGGCCACCAGGAAATACGTTATGACTGAGTTAAACTCCTCAGATCTTGACAAAAGGCATGTATCAAACTATTTTTGATAGCTCCCTGTTTAGGAAAATACTTTTTTCAATATTAACCACCAATGCAAATACTTAAAGTCTAGTTCTGTTTCTACCAAAGAGAATGCAAAGACCGTAAAACACAGCTATAGAACCTGCCCATTTCCAGATCCTATTAAAATTCTAACTACAAGGCTGGAATTGTTTATAAAGAACTGAATATTTCAGTATTTTAGTATATATCCTACTTCAGATACCATTCGGTGTGTCTGGAATTTTATCCTGGAAATAACGTTGCAAGTGATCTCTGTGTCATTCGTCTCGGCTCCTGAATTCTGACTTGTCACCTCTAGTAAGTGAGCTGGTGAGCATCACGCAGGAGATTCACAAGGCTTAGCCATGCAAGAAGTGTGGACTGTTGAAATTCAGACTTCATGTACCATTTGGGTGACAAACTGTAAAGGCGTGTTTCCTGCCTAAAACTCTACAGAACAATCATTTGCTGTAAGACTCTCCGCAGTAGCTTGTGCCCTTATGCTTTATGGGGAGATGCAGGGTATATACTCTATTTGTCTCAGTTCTTAAAATTCCTCAGTGGATAAAAGGTAAGTCCAATAATAATATTGACCATAATATGCCTGGCTAATGCACACAAACACACAGCAATACTTTCTTTACCTTTGGTACTTGGGATATAGGAGGAGGTGGGAGATAGGGAAAGGGGAGAGAGTAACTCATAACCTGCCTGGTCTAAGCTGGTTATGACCTCACTGATGGATAACCCCAGGCTGCTTGCAAAGATAATTGTTTTTGGTCTTTATCACAGGGCCTGGGATGTGATTTACACAGTTGACCAAGAGAGTGGAGGCTTCTCTGATAGGGAGTGAAGCCTGGTGACAGAAGCTGACAAAAGTTCAGAGACTCTCTGGACCCCAGTCTGCTATAGAAGAAAAGAACAGAACAACAGTTACTGCTTAGTGGGAATTGTAGTACTCACCCACATGGGTGCCAGACCACTGTCCTAAGCTCTTGTTGTATTTCCAGGCTTTCTCAGAATTCTTTAGGAACTGGGCAGGTCCAGTTTGCAGATTGAGGGTCATCAGTGTTTGTATCAGATCAGATTGGAGTAAGCAGGCCCCAAGAACCACTTACAAATAACTAATATGTACTGAATGCTGACCATTCTCTCCCAACAATCATATGGAATAGGTATTACTATTATCCTTATTTTATGGCTGGAAGATCTGTGATTTGTCTGAGTAGCTGTAAGTGGTGCAGCTTGCATTTGATCTCACATTTGATTTCCTCTGGGATCCTTAAACACCCGATTTAGGCTTGACCTGCCTGCCTCTGTAACGTGGTAAGTAGGGCACCTGCAAGTCCATAAGGTGGCTACTTACCTAGTTGCTTTAGCTTAAGTTGACCTCTGGACACTAGAATCTTGACTCTAAGAGGCAAATCAGAGAAACATGGCCAACCTGTAAAGTTATCTGTGGAATTCTCTGGTTCAGCTTCTTTTTTTTTAATAAATTTATTTATTTATTTTTTTTGGCTATGTTGGGTCTTTGTTTCTGTGCGAGGGCTTTGTCTAGTTGCGGCGAGCGGGGGCCACTCTTCATCGCGGTGCGCGGGCCTCTCACTATCGTGGCCTCTCTTGTTGCGGAGCACAGGCTCCAGACGCGCAGGCTCAGTAGTTGTGGCTCACGGGCCCAGTTGGTCCGTGGCATGTGGGATCTTCCCAGACCAGGGCTCGAACCCGTGTCCCCTGCATTGGCAGGCGGATTCTCAACCACTGTGCCACCGGGGAAGCCCCTCTGGTTCAGCTTCTTAAAGAGACAAATACAGATCAATTGAGAATACTCAATTCCATCCTTTTAATAAGGATAATAGTTTACTACCGTGCTAACTTGAACGTGAATATATGCTGCATCCAAAAATATTAAACGAATGGCAATCGTTAGGTCCTTCTGATTAAAACTAATGAACGGAGGAGGCGTTGCCCCAGACTGGGATAGGCAGCTGTGCCTGTACCAGATAGCCTCAGTGGGGCCCTTTGTAGAGCACTCCAGATCTTTTGTGTAGGGATGCCCACTTCTGAATTCACAGTATTCACCAGTCATCATGCATATACAAACATTTCAGCCTCTGTTTAAGGACTTCACTGATTTAGTTCTGTGAACGCTCTGCTTTCCTCCAAATGCTTCTGTGAGGTGGTGGCTGCAGACTGCATTAGCTCAACCTCCAGACTTGCTGCTTGTACTTACGTTCTGTTCTCCATTTCTTCTCTCTTTTACGCAAACAGGTTTTGCCTATACTTGTGTTTTTTAATGGGCCCTCTGACAGTATATTCTACACAAAAGAAGATAATTTTCAAAGAAGTTTCATGAGGCTCTGAAATTAACAAGTTGTTAGCCTCACTTGCAGGTATTCTTACAGCGTGTTCATTTCTGTTGTGCTTCTCATCTGCTTTTATGGTTAACAGTGCTTCTTCTCCCATGCTGGGAATCAGAGCTGTGAGAACTTAAGGTCCTGGAATTGTTGACTATTCTGATTAGAAAGTTCCTTTGAGTTCATCCAAGTCAAAATAGCACTGATATTTGAATCTTTTCTGGCTCTGGTTGACACTTTCAGTGTCGGAGAATTTATTCCCAGTTCTTCCATCTGCCATATTTAATCTGGGTCATTTAAGAGGTTTTGGCTGGGGCTTCCCTGGTGGCGCAGTGGTTGAGAGCCCACCTGCCGATGCAGGGGACACGGGTTCGTGCCCCGGTCTGGGAAGATCCCACATGTCACGGAGCGGCTGGGCCCGTGAGCCATGGCCGCTGAGCCTGCGCGTCCGGAGCCTGCGCTCCGCAACGGGAGAGGCCATAGCGGTGAGAAGCCCGCATACCGCAAAAAAAAAAAAAAAAAAAAAGGCTTTGACTGAAAGTTCTTTACCATAAACTGAAATATCTTGTCGTGTGATTTCTACCTATTTTTTCCTGGTTGTTCTTTTTGCATCTAGGAAAGTGGTTCTCAAACATTTATGTGTATCACAATCACCTGGAGGGTAAAACAAGTTACCGTCCCCACCCTAGAATTTCTGATTTTCTGTAAATCTGAGGATAGGCCTGAAACTTTGCATTTTGAACACATTCCTGGTTTACCTTGATGATGCTGATTCTCATTTTGAGAATCTCGTATCTGAATATGTCTTCTCTTCATCTTCTAAAACCTTTGAAATCCCAAGATGCCTTTTTGTCTCCTGGCTGAATAACCCAATTCCTTGTTTTGAATCTATGGCTTGTCAGCCATGTCACCATGCACTTGTCTTCCTTTGCCTGTCAGTCATTGGACTTCAGGGGGCCAAACAGACAACACAAATGAGTGAAACCATCAAAGGTAGCTGTGGGATGGGTTAAGTAGCTAAGAACTGCTGACGTTTTACACAACTGATCAGGCAAGCCCCACCTAAAGCATTCTCATGTCGTTTTTTTCAAGCACCAAACCTGCTTAATAAAATTTGCTTCCCAGCTAAATTTGACCCAGCGGATAATAGTTTGGGGCCTGAGGGCACGGTGATTAAAATGGAGCTTGAGACCAGAATGCAGTAAGTAAGAGTATCAAGTTACTGTCCACAGCTGTCTGATTTTTTTCTTACATGAAACCAATTCTAAAAATAACTTTTAATACATAAGAAATAATTTTCTAATTAAGGAGCTACCTAGCTTCTTTTTTAAAAATTTAGTTAATTAATTAATTTTTGTCTGCGTTGGGTCTCTGTTGCTGTGCGCTGGCTTTCTCTAGTTGTGGCCAGCTGGGGCTACTCTTGGTTGTGCTTCTCATTGCCGTGGCTTCGTGGCTTCTTTTGTTGCGGAGCATGGGCGCTAGGTGCACAGGCTTCAGTAGTTGTGGCACACGGGCTCAGTAGTTGTGGCTTGTGGGCTCTAGAGAACAGGCTCAGTAGTTGTGGTGCACGGGCTTAGTTGCTCCGTGGCATGTGGGATCTTCCCGGGCCAGGGCTCGAACCTGTGTCCCCCGCAGTGGCAGGCGGATTCTTAACCACTGTGCCGCCAGGGAAGTCCAGGAGCTACCTAGCTTCTTAATTATGAGGTCAATATGTATCTCATATTGATACCATCATGAGATAAATAAGAGAGTTAAAAAGCAAATATAATTGATTAGCTGGGCCACCCTAAATTTGTTTCTTGCCATTATTTAAAATTTAATTGCTGTATTATGTTCCCAGATGTTGATTTTAGCCATTTTATCATATACTTTATTGCCTGAAAGCAGTTTCTATGTATTTATATGAGCCTTTTCTGTTTCTTGGATGTAGAAAAATCAATTAAAATGAAGCAAATATTTTTGAAACATAACCAGAAAGTTCCTCCGTAGGAATGTGTGGCCTGGGAGTTGAGCCTAATGCTTTCTGAATAAGATATTAAGAGTCTTGTGGTGTATGCTGGGTATTTAGAAAACTGATTTTTTTCCTAAAGCTTCTTAGGGGAATGTCAGCTTAACAAGTGGGCTACATGCTTCTGCAGGGTTTTTATGGCTTGTCATACACACCGTTTCTGTCCAGATATAGAAAATTCCTTGTCTACAGTCCAGTTCTGGCCCTCCCCTTAGTTTTACCTGTCTCTAGCTTGATTTCCATTGTCCTAGGGTGGATGTAGAATGGAAGAGAATTAGCAGATCTTTAACTACACTTCTTAAGTGAGGCGAAATCCACTCTGAATCAGCTTTGCCAGGAGTTCTGGCGAGATGCGACTCTGCTGTAGTACAGGCAGGGCTGAACTTCAGCTCAAGAGCACCTGTCCTTCTGTGCTCCCTGCTGTTCCCACCAATTTAACCCCTCCTTTGGGGACCCTTGCACTGCCAGGGGTCCAGCAACGAAAGGGTTAACATGTACCACAGTTACAAGCATCCAGGACCCTTTTCCAGTAGGTGTCTGTTCAGATGGGGCAGTGGCTGGGCCACTGTGTGCTGGTAAATATTTTAGATATCATCCCTTGGCAGGAGATGAAGACTTGGAAGTACCCAGGAGCCAGCAGGTGATACAAATGTGTGTGTGTGTCGCTGATGAGGTACTCCAGCCCTGCTGAGAGGAGGCAGCTAGGCCCAGCCCCACTCCTTTTGTGGCTACACTGGGGCGGCCCATTCTCTGATCTTTGAAGAGGCTCTCAGAATGTAGACTGCTTTTTGTTTGCTCTTTAAGTTGACATCACCTGATTTTCAAAAACTTGCTCATTAAAAACAAGAACCAGATCCTGTAGCCTAAAACACAAACCAGGCAAGCATATGAGTTCATAAGGACGGACATCACACACTCCAGAACAGAGGGCACTTGCACACTCAGATCACTTTACACAACAGTAAAATGCCTGTCTTTCATCTGTTTCTAATGCTAACCAAGGCCGTCTGTGCCCAAGTTTTAAGTCTTCAAGAGATACATGCCAAATTTCATAAAATACTTTTTCTAAGCCCAGAACCTTTTCTGTGTTTTCTTTTTTATCATTGTGTATATCAAAATAATAATACGTAAAGAAAAAGATTTTAAAGAACTACTTATGTTTTGAAGTAGTTCTATTTTAGAAAAGAGAATCTTGACAAAACCTGAGCCTTATTAGAAAAAAAAGAAAAATGACAAAGCAATAACTTACAGAAAGCCTAGATGGGAATTTCGATCACCTTGTGCAAAACACAGCAAAAATACATGCTAAGGATCAGAAGTATGTGGTGCTCAAAAAACCAAAGAGATAAGCCCACGCACATACGGTCACCTTATCTTTGATAAAGGAGGCAAGAATATACAATGGAGAAAAGACAGCCTCTTCAATAAGTGGTGCTGGGAAAACTGGACAGCTACATATAAAAGAATGAAATTAGAACACTCCCTAACACCGTACACAAAAATAAACTCAAAATGGATTAAAGACCTAAATGGAAGGCCAGACACTATCAAACTCTTAGAGGAAAACATAGGAAGAACACTCTTTGACATAACTCACAGCAAGATCCTCTTTGACCCACCCGCTAGAGAAATGGAAATAAAAACACAAATAAACAAATGGGACCTAATGAAACTTAAGAGCTTTTGCACAGCAAAGGAAACCATAAACAAGACGAAAAGACAACCCTCAGAATGGGAGAAAATATTTGCAAACGAAGCAACTGACAAAGGATTAATCTCCAAAATATACAAGCAGTTCTTACAGCTCAATATCAAAAAAAACAGCCCAATCCAAAAATGGGCAGAAGACCTAAACAGACATTTCTCCAAAGAAGACATACAGATGGCCAACAAACACATGAAAGGATGCTCAACATCACTGATCATTAGAGAGATGCAAATCAAAACTACAATGAGGTATCATCTCACACCAGTCAGAATGGCCATCATCAGAAAATCTACGAACAATGAATGCTGGAGAAGCTGTGGAGAAAAGGGAATCCTCTTGCACTGTTGGTGGGAATGTAAATTGATACAGCCACTGTGGAGAACAGTATGGAGGTTTCTCAATAAACTAAAAATAGAACTACCATATGACCCAGCAATCCCACTACTGGGCATATACCCTGAGAAAACCATAATTCTAAAAGAGTCATGTACCACAGTGTTCATTGCAGCTCTATTTATAAGAGCCAGGACATGGAAGCAACCTAAGTGTCCATCAACAGATGAATGGATAAAGAAGAAGTGGTACATATATACAATGGAATATTACTCAGCCATTAAAAAGAAACAAAATTGAGTTATTTGTAGTGAGGTGGATGGACCTAGAATCCGTCATACAGAGTTAACTAAGTCAGAAAGAGAAAAACAAATACTGTATGCTAACACATAGATATAGAATCTAAAAAAAAAAAAAACCAACAAACATGGTTCTGATGAACATAGGGGTAGGACAGGAATAAAGATGCAGACGTAGAGAATGGACTTGAGGACATGGGGTGGGGGGGGAAGGTAAGCTGGGACGAAGTGAGAGAGTGGCATGGACATATATACACTACCAAACGTGAAATAGATGGCTAGTGGGAAGCAGCCACATAGCACAGGGAGATCAGCTCGGTGCCTTGTGTCCACCTAGAGGGGTGGGATAGAGAGGGTGGGAGGGATACACAATAAGGAGGAGATATGGGGATATATGTATATGTATAGCTGCTTCACTTTTTTCTACAGCAGAAACTAACACACCATTGTAAAGCAATTATACCGCAATAAAGATGTTTAAAAACAAAACAAAATGAAACAAAAACAAAAAACAAATGCCCAAACCCAGCTCAGCAAAGGGGCCAAGCATAGTGACACGTAAAAGGGAAATGGCTGAGCAAAGAGGTCAGGAAGCTGGAATCTTGCACAGGCTGGTTCTTGCTCAGCCTTGAGCTGTATTCTGCAGTACCAGTCATAGCACCTGACACATGGAAGTCATTGTGTACTGGAATTGAAATAACGCATGACCAAGGATCAATTAGAAAAAGCCTCCAGGTGTGATGCTCTGACTAGGACTTCCAATACTGTGTTGGATAGGCGTGGTATGACTGGACACCTTGTCTTATTCCTGACTTTAGAGGAAAAGCTTTCAGTTTTTCACCATTGAGTGTGTTTTAGCTGTGGGCTTGTCATATATGGCCTTTATTATGTTGAGGTGTGTTCTCTCTATATCCACTATGTTGAGAGTTTTTGTCATGACAGAATATTGTATTTTTTCATATTATTTTTCTGCATCTATTGAGATAATCATAGGGTTTTAATCTTTTATTCTGTTAACGTGGTATATCACATTAGTTGATTTGTGTAGGTTGCACCAACCTCGCATCCCAGGGATAAATCCTTCTTTTAATGTGTTGTTGAACTTTGTTTTCTAATATTTTGTTGATAATTTTTGCATCTATATTCGTCAGGTATATTGGTGTGTAGTTTTTCTTGTGTCCTTACCTGGCTTTGGTATCACTGTAATGCTGGCCTCGTAAAATGAGTTTGGGAGTGTTTTACTCTTCTTCACTTTTTTGAGAATGAGAGGCATTAATTATTTTTTAAACGTTTGGTAGAATTCACCTGTGAAACCTTCTGATTCTAGGCTTTTCTCTGTTGGAAGGTTTTCGATTACTGATTCAGTCTCCTTATTTGTTATTGTTCTATTCTTGGTTTATTTTTTCTATTGTTCTTCTGTTGTCTCATTCATTTATTTATGCTCTGATCTTTGTTATTTCCTTCTTTCTGCTATCTTTGGGCTAGATTGTTCTTCTTTTCCTAGTTCTTTCAGGTGTAAAGCTAGGTTGTTTATTTGTCATCTTTGTTGTTTCTTAATATTTGTATTTACTGCTGTAAACTTCCCCTACAAACTGCTTTCATTGCATTCCACAGGCTTTGGTATGTTGTGCTTCCATTTTTATTTGCTTCAAGATATTTTTATTTTGCTTTTGATTTCTTCTTTGAACTATTGGTTATTCAGGATTGGGTTGTGTCTTTTTACCATATTTGTTAATTTTCTAGCTTTCCTCTTGTTGATTTTTAGTTTTATATCATTGGTTAGAGAATATACTTGGTATAATTTCAATCTTCTTAAACTTTTAAGACTTTTTGTGACATATAATATGTTCTATGTGGAAAATGCTCCATATGCACTTGAGGAAAATGTGTATTCTACTGCTTTGGATGGAATGTTTAGTATATATCTGTTAGATCTGTTGGTCTCAAGCATAGTTCAAGTGCAGGGTTTTCTTATTGATTTTCTGTCCAGATGATCTATCCATTGTTGAAAGTGGGGTCTAGAAGTCCTCTACTGTTATTGTATTGGCTATTTCTCCTTTCAGATCTGTCAGTGTTTGCTTAATATATTTATGTGCTCCAATGTTGGGTGCATATATATTTATGATTGTTGTATCTTCCTGATGAATTTACCCTGTTGTCATCATATAATGATCATCCCTGTCTCTTGTTATAGTTTTTGCCTTAAAGTCTTTTTTGTTTGATAAAAATATAGCTACCCTGCTTTCTTTTGGTTTATCCTTGCATGGCACATCTTTTTCCATCCTTTTATGTTGAGCCTATGTGTGTTCTTAAAGCTGAAATGAATCTCTTGTCAGCAGAATATAATTGGATCCTGTTTTTTGGGTTTTTTTAATCCATCCAATAGCTACTGTATGCTTTTTGATTGGAGAATTTAATCCATTTACATTCAGAGTAATTATGGATAGGTAAGCATTAGTAAATGCTTGATATGTTCTTCTGTTGATGATCTCTATTGCATTTTGCATTTTATTTATTTTGTTCTTCAGCTCCAGAATTTCTGTTTGATTGTTTTTTATGATTTCTATATCTTTGTATGCTTCTCATTTTAGTCCTGTATTGTGTTCCTGATTTTGTTGGATTGTCTTTCTGTGGGTTTTCTTGTTTTGTTTTATTTTTATGTTTTTGTAGCTATTTGAGCTTCCTTGGAAAAGCTATTTTGAATTCTTTACCAGGTAAATTGCAGATCTCCATGTCTTTGGGGTTAGTTACTCAAAGATTATTATGATCCTTTGTTACTGTCATGTTTCCTTGATTTTTCATGTTCCTTAAAGTCTTGCATTGCTGTCTTCACATTTGAAGTAGCAGTCACCTCCCCCAGTCTCTAATGACTTTCTTTAGGGGAGAAATACCTTTTGTCAGCCATGGTAGTGACCTATGTATGTGCTTGCTTCATACTTCTTGCTCTCTCTTGTGGCTGAATTCTTAAGCTTATATGCTTTCCCTTGATCCTGCCATGCAGTAGGTTGGATGCTGACAACCTCCCTTTTGCTTTTCCAGAGAAAGTGCTAAAGCTCAAGTTTGTGGTCTCTCCTTAACCTACGGTTTGGGGCAGGTTTTCTTTGCATACTCGCTAGCTATCTGCCAAAGCTCTCCCTCAGCACTGTACAGGGAGCTGGTCCCAAGGTGGGGTTGTGTATGGGTGAGGCATGCAGAATGCTGGGAATGCCCATGGGCCAGTTGGTGGGATCCACGGACAAGGTGTCTCTAGTGGCTCTTGGGCAGGCTTCTTGATGGGGTACACAATACCGTTGGTAGCATCTTTATCACTTTAATGCCTTCTGAGAGTCCTGTCTGCTTCTCTCCCAGGCTCTTCCCATCCCCCTGTAGTTCAGTAATGACACAGTATTCTGGATGAGGTGAGAGAGGTATGGCAGCATTTTACCCAGCTGCGGAACTCAGGGAGTCGCTCACATGCTGTTACTTTCTTCAACGAGAGAAATTTGGGGCTGAGGAAGATCTCTTTTGGTACTGAGCTGTGCTGTCTTGTGGGAAAGGTGATGTGGATAAAGTTACACTGTTCTTCGTATGCATCCAAAGTTTTCAGTGCATCCAAACTAATATTATTTTGCTCCAGTGGCAGGCTGGAACACCTCTGCTGGGTGCCTCCCACAAAGTGTCTTTCATCCATGAGTGATTGTCTAAGACAGTGTTCTCCGGGGGCTCCTGGGTTGTGGCTGAGAAGGGCTGGTGCTGGTTCAGAGAGCACTGCAGGATTCGCAGCTGGAACAAAAATCTGTATGCCTGTCACCCAATACGCAGGTGGGTGATACTGCTCCCAGGTCCCTTGGCATGTGGTGTTGGATCCCACAGCTCCAACAAAGGCACTTTTGTTTGTGGGTCATTGCTGAATCGTTATTGTTGGGGTGGGGGGGAATGCAATGTGGGATGTCTTATTCAGCCATCTTGCTGATGTCACCATCCATTTACCTTTTAAAAATAGGTATTATATAATATGTTATAGATAATGGAAACTGCTTTTTGAGAAGGTGGTTATTGCAGTGATGAAATATCCCTAATCTCCTGTCTACTGTGCCATATATTACTGTAATTATGAAAGAGACATAAGGAAATGCCATAAGCACTCTCCATTGGGCCTCAGGCTTCACCAGCTCTCATATGGCTGTTGTATAAATGCTAATTACGAACATATGATAATAAAGAGGGAATGGCTACTGCTGACATGTACCTGCTAATTTGGTATCTTATTTATGATGGCAGAGTGAGGTGTATAATCAAAGACGGCGGAAGACAGAGACTGTTCAATAAAACAGCATCCTCTACTTTGCTGGCTGAGGCAGGCTGTGAATTTGTTTCAAGTTTGTTATACAGTAATTAATTTCATTAAAGCAATATTGACTGGTGACCCAAGACCATGTAGCCTTATTTAATATGTGTATGCTTTTCATTTCCATAATTTATATTTCATCCATTTATAAAAATAATAAAAGTTCAATATAGAACAGAGTATAGAAACATACGTAAATAAGGTATCAGAATCCTCTCTGCTAAGCTCAGCTGCTACCATTTCTTCACTTTTATACATATCTGTTTTACTCTAAAACTAAGTGATTATTTTCTGATTTACATGGTAGTAACTGTTCAATAGAAGAATATTTTTAAATACAGAAATATGGGAGAAATGATATTGCTCGGTGTTGAAGCAGAGAGTTTTCTTTGTTCATAAGATTTGGCCATTTCCATCTTGGGGGAGCTAAAGCAGCTTATTCTCAATTTGTCTTCTTTATTACTGTGGACATGAAATGTTTTTAGACAAAGTTTAACTTTCTGGATTCTCAGAAAGAAAGATCAATATTAATTCCTTACACTTCAATAGACTGTTTATAAAATTTGTATTTATTTTTCCTACAAATATTCATTATGTCCCCTTTTATCTTTAAAGTCAGATGTACCTGGATCCCAGTGTCGTCAGTTCTATTCACCAGCTGGTGTTATGTCCAAGTAACATAATTCATCTAAGCCTCGGCTCCCTTATCTAAAAACTATAGAATAAAGTTTGCCTCCTCAGATGATGTGAGCCTATATGAAGTGCCTGGCAATAGTTGATACTTGGTAACTATTAGCCAGCTTCTTTTCCCCTTAATTAATGTCGATATCATCTATTAATTCTGCCATTGTATTTGGCAAAGTGTCCTGTTATTGATAGAAATATCCCTTGGGTAAACATTTCCATAAAGAGGTCTATGAAGAAGAAGCTTCCAGTGAAGTTCCAGAATTTGGAATTTAAAGAATTTATCCCCTTACAAACTTTAGGTCCCAAGGTGTCTTCCTATCTGAGTGCTGGAAGAAGACCCACGGAGTTTAAGATGATGTTGGTATGTTTGAGATGCCTAATACTTTTATATTTTGTTACATTTTTCGTGGCTGTTAATAATATAGGTATGATCATCAGCATGGAACTGCAATACATGTGAATTTAGGTTGGAAGTATCAATTGTTATTAATATCTCATGAGAAGGAACTATTTTAGAACTTCATGGTAGTTTATACATGGGGTTACCATGGCAACAATGGAATTTATATATTTTACATTTATTCCTTAATTTTCTTTAAACTACTTTGTAACTGCCTCGGCAGGAAACCCTGTCTGTAGTAATGACAGTGATTTAATGGTCATTATGAAGTTTAATGGTCATAATGAAGTCCAACATTCTTGTGATTTGCTTCGGGGGACACTGACTTTGGGTATCTTTGGATGTACTATTAAAGCAATGCTAAGCCCATTTAAAGTAGACAGAGTTTACAGGGAAGAGAAGTATATTTTCTTATTGCAATTTATCATCCAGTAATAATGGTGAATATTGCCACTCAAAATTTAAGGCCAAATGTAACTCAAGAGTGAGCTAATGACTGTCTTGCTCTTGAAGAAAGTATATTGTTTTTGCATTTAACCAAGCAGTCATTTTAAAGTATAAAAAGCTATTTAATAGCTACAAATCTTATTCCAGAAAGAATGTTCAATCTTTAATACAAAATGAGCCAAAGAAACAGCCTGCTGGATTGTTAAAGGAAATAACCAATATCTCATATTTTTTTTTCTTACAAATCTCTTGCTTCATTTCAAGGTCGCACTGATAATAGGTTAGAGGTTTGTGTGTTAGGAAATCTACTTTGCAAAATATGGCTATTCATAAATTAACCCTGAAGCATTTAAAATACTGTGGCATCAATTCAACACATCTATCGGATGCCAGTTCCAGGAGGTTAGGAAAGTCTGTTGAGAGAAATGTAATATTAACTTGAGAATCCAAACAGAAGAGAGGCAAGGAATGCTAGGTAGATAAAATGGCAGAAAGGAGTACCACTGACAGAGTATGTATGGTGTGAATGCAGAGTAAGGCATATATAAGGGTGAGGGAGGTATAGAGAATGTCTTGCCCGGTAAGAAAGTTGAGCAGAAGTCTATCTTCTAGGAAATGGGCCAGATGGAATAAAGATCTTTCAGTTTTGTAGTATGATGGTGAGTGATGTTTAGGGCAAAGGAGAAAGTTATGCTCATGGTACTGTTGCTTCTGGGAGGATAACATCATGTGATTAGCGTTGGGAGCCTTGTGGGGTTGTTCAGGTCAGTCTCCTACCTTTGTGCCCAGTGATGATTATTGTAACAATAAACTACTTTTGCTTGGGCAGGTTAGAAAGTATGATCTCCGTTTACTTGAAAGAGAATCCTTTGTCTTGCTGGGACGGTAACTGAATCATGCTGAAATGAATGAAATATGCAACCCAGTTGTATTTAGTGACTAGCAATTTATTCCCAATTGATTTTATAAAGGAAAATGGCTAATATATGGTTTGTCCATTGGAAAAAAAATTAATTTTTCATTAAGGCAAGAGTTAAGTTTATATTTTCTCAAAAACTATTCTAAATTTGTCATCTAAGTATTTGAATAACATATTTTGGCCTTGTTTTTTTAATTAGTTTCCCATACACATGTCTATGGTGTCTGTTAGAGAGTACATTTGAATGCGTATTTGTGTGTATATGTGTGTATGTGTGTGTGTATATTGTATTTAAGAGACTAAAAAAGGAGGCCTTTAAGAGAGGTGTTTATGGTGTTAAAATCTCAAGACTTCCTAAAGTGCATCTGTTTGGATAAATTGGATGTATATTCTTCTCTAACTGGTCCAACTGTTGAGTTTAATGAGGCTACCGCTGTTGCCAATTGTGAATGGAGACTTTGCAAATTTATTGTCAAATCGACTCTCCTCTTACATTGTTCTGAGATCATTCCTTTGGGCTCATATACTTTTTCTTCACACGTTAGTAAAATGCCACAAATGCTTGCTCTTGAAGTCCTGAGAGATGTGGCATACTATTATTATTTTTATGGGAATCTCTCTCTCTTTTAACCACTCTCACTTGATTAAAATAAGAGGTTTTTTTTTTTCTTTTCTTTTTTCTTTTTTGCACACTGGAAATGAAATCTCTCCTGCGGATTAGTTTAGACACTCAAGCTTTCCATTCAGGTGAAGGTGTGAAAAATACATGACAAGGATTTTACTCAAATAGGGCATGAGAAGTGAGGAAGAAGAAGAAACAGACGATTTGGCTGAATATTTTTTTTCTATGCTGCAAATTTCATTTTCTCTGGGAATTGGGAGGAAGGAAAACAAAACAGCAAAAAGGTGGAACAATAGGAAGACCATATATGAAAAACAAAGAAACATGATTTGGTTTAATCTAACAAAGCAAAGTCTTTCATGAAGGCTGCAAGTTACAGAATAGGTGTATCTCCTGAAAGTAACACTGCTGATTGCGGCAGCTTAGGAAGCTAGGGTCAATGACAGACATGCATATGCAGTGGTCCTTCATCATACTCAGGGACTTAGTCTGGCATTTAAAGCCATGATCCAGCTCCTGACTGCCCCTCCAACTTCACATTCCCCCACTCTCTTATGACCCCTAATGCCTCTAGCTTTTTGCAGTTTCGTGAATACATTGCTGGTTCTCATATCTCCGTAAATATGCTGCCTTTGTTTGCCATGCCCCTTTTCTGTTGCTCCATCTATTGGACTCATCCTTCAAGATTTAGTTCCAGTACCATTTTATTTCTCTGCTGTCTCCCTCTGGGTTACCTAGATGACTGGACCCCTTGTACTCCCATAGCACTCTGAGTTCACTCCATTTACAGTTCTTTTTACAGAGTATTTTAAGCATGTTTTACTTTTTTGCATCTATGATTAAATGGAAGGAGCCTAAGAAATAGATGCCTTGTTTAGGTTTTAAGCCCCATAGCCTCTGGCACCATCCCTAGCACATAGTAGGTGTATAATAAATTTTGATTGACTATGATTTGCAAGTTGGGATACAGAATAGAAGGTGGTGAAAATGGAATTATTTAACATTTGCAAGATATTGTCCTAGGCTTTCTGGGAAGAGAGGTAGAAATACAAACAAAAACAGGTCACTTTTCAAAATGAACTAGAAAGGGAAAGACATGTGATTAACCCACATATAAAGCCGTGTGTGAGTTCTGTCAGGAAGTCACTTGGCGGAGGGTCCTAGGAATTGAGTGGAAGGTGAAATCCAAATTTCATTTCACTGAGAGGTGGTGGAAAGGCTTCATAAATAAAAAAGCATTTGAACTGTGCCTAGAAGTTCCAAAAAGAGGTTGTTTATTGTTTTTGTTTTTCTTGATCAGACATTTACTGAGCTCACAGCCCCTGCAGGAATTTAAACTCTGTTTCTACCTAGGTTGACAAGCATGAATTTTTAGCCTCCTCAAAAAATTAATAAAAAAAGCAAATCACATTTCACCACCTAAATACCATAGAATCATATAAGTATCTTATGCTGAGTGATTATCTGAAACAAGATGATGAACGTACTCTGCTGTCTCTTAGCAAAGCTTTGACTCCCCAATATTGCTGATGGCTTGGGAGAGGATGTGAACTCAATTTGGGGGCAAAAAAGGAAATTATAGAAATTTGGTGAAGGACCCAGTGTAATTCTGTGTCCTGTGTCCTTCACCAAAGCAACAAGAAATGGGACCATAAGTGAGAAAAACAGCGTTAGCAATTTAAGTAACTCAGGGAACAACCAAGTATTTGGCTCTAAATGCAGGGTTTTTCTAAAGTGTGGACTACTGAAAAGAATGTTTCAGGGATAAAGATTAAAATTCACTCAGCCCTTGGTCAGCGCAGGTGGTGGTATAGAAATAATTTCAGCATCTGATCTATACACTGGTATTTGAATGGACTGGACCTATAAATGATCAGCAAGAAGATGAAACTCCCTCTAAATTAGGGAAGTGTAAACTAGAACAAATATAAATCTGGCAACATTTAAAAATATGTACAATATCTGGAGTTTTGAGGGGTGTGGGGAAATATACACTATAATACACTGTCGGTGAGTTTAGACGTTGGTAAAACCATTCTGTCTTGAGCTCAGGATGAATTATGTTATTTGCTAAAAGAGAAAAACTGGAAAGGGGCAGAGTATAGGGAAAAATTAAGAAATTATGAATTCTGTTTGGAACATCCTAAAAGATATCATGAATTCGGGTGGGGATCAGGCCATTAGTATGTGAATTTGGAACTCCAGGAAGGAATTCAAACTGGAAGATATGAGAGTCACCAGCATAGAAATGGTACATGAAGCTATGGGACCTCAGTCATCAGTCACTCATTTCACAACTGTGAATTAGTTGTCTGTTATATGGAATGCACTGCTCTCAGAATCTGTGTGGATGATATGAAAACACGAGCAATGGGTGGGTCCCAGCTCTAAGGGGGCACATATAAAGAAGCGCTTGCTATAGGGTAAGTGATCCATAAAATACATAAAATGATCACATCATTTTATTTTGTATCTTTAGTGGCCAGCTCTTTGCATATACTGGCTACAGTCTTCCCATGGATTTGCCCAAGGTGGGTAATTTTTTTCTCAATTTTACTGATAAGGAAGCTAAGGCAAGGGGACTTCAAGTGCATTTCACGTATTCACTGGTAGTAAATGGCGTTACTCGATGTCAGACTCTGGTCTGTTTCATTAAAAGCCTGTTCTTTTCAACCGTCTTCACTCACTGCTTTTCAATAATAGCCCTTTAGTTGTCACTAAATCCTAGGCTTCTTGACCCACACTGTCTGAATAATGATCACAGCATCCCTCTAGGAAAGAAAGGTATCAACTTCAATTAGTTCTATTTGATGGATGGAAATCCTGGCTTACTTTGAATTTAAGTAAAGTAATTAAGGTTGCTCATGGGCTGGTCAGCCATGGGGAAGCTGGTTCTTTACATTCTTCTTAGATTCATATACTGCAATGTATTGATTCTTACATAAATATATTTAATGGCTTGATATGACAAAGTGGCCCATCACTCTGGATCATCCCCCCTACCAGTGATTCCCAAACTCTCCTATGAGCTGTGCGAAGCTTATATAGAGAGGGAAAACTTCCTTAATGGAATGGAAAACAAAACCTTATTTAACCAGAATGGATTTGTTCTTAAAGCAAAAGAAAATAGACCCGTTTTTCAAAGATCACTTCTTATTCTCCAACACTCCTGCAATTATCTGTTGAATTTGAGTTTAGTTCAAATAAAGATTGATTTCCAGGACAGGTTCAGGAACTCAAACATTATAGCTAAAGAAGAGGTAGATAGACATTGTGCCTGCATACTTGTGAGCTTAAAGTTATACATAGAAAAGTGTAAAGTGACTCAACAACATTCACCAAGTTTTCATCTTTCCGGGGGGTTCCTGGAGGGGGGACATTACAGGGCAGGCTGCATTAATACCAAGTGCCCTGCCCGGTCGGAAGAGGTGCCATCATTTTGTTGATCATTTTATATGCCAAGGACACTGTTCTCATTGCAAAAGTGAGTCACCTTGTCATCTCCTTCTTCTACTCCTCATCTCTTCTTGGACAGAGGAGACCCTCCTTAAGGTAAGGGCAAAGAGAAGGCAACAAGTTGCTAGCTGCCCCTTCTCACTGAACCCAGGCGAATGCACTGAGGTATCAAGTGAGTGAACATCCACTTGTTCTCAGTCTATGATTCTTGTTACTGGCAGAGAAGCCAGTAAGTAAAACCAAAACCTCGTGGGACATGTAACCGTGGGATTTATTCCTTTTCAGACTACTGGAAAGCCAGGAGCTCTTTCCAGCATATGAACTCAATTTAACCCTTTTATACATAAGCTAATGTCTTCCCTTCATTACTTAATTCGTATGATAAAGCTCTCCAAACCTCCCCATGGTCCCTTACCTAAAACAAAGTCAGCTAAACCATGTGAAGCTCCACTTCTAATTACTGGTTACTTTATTAAATGCTCTTACCCCAAAGGGAACCAGTTGGCAGGGCAACAGAGAATGGACTTTGGGCCAAAGACGATGGATCTTCAGTTAAATTCCTATGGTGTTCTTCTTTCCTCTCCCTTGTGGCTTAAAGTATGTAAATCTCTCATGCCAGCGAAAGAGGCCACTTTTCTCTCCCTGTTTTCCCCTGTCTCTTTTCAGGAGGTCTAATTAACCTGTACAGTTTCTTCCAGGTTTACCAACAGCTTTTTCACGTGACTTTCTTATCTTATACAATTCTCTCTTCTTGTATAATAAATTTCTCATTTGACCTTCCACTCAAACAAAGATTATCTTAAAAATTGCCCACAACTGAAGAAATGACTTAACCTAATTCTCAAGGAAAATGCCTCCCTTCTTGTG
This sequence comes from Phocoena sinus, assembly GCF_008692025.1. Classification (NCBI taxonomy): domain Eukaryota; kingdom Metazoa; phylum Chordata; class Mammalia; order Artiodactyla; family Phocoenidae; genus Phocoena; species Phocoena sinus. The sequence goes on from NC_045778.1 coordinate 32,456,796, forward strand.
CATCTTAAGCTTTGCTGTTGTTATTTTTTTATTATTTATTTATTTATTTTTTTAAACATCTTTATTGGGGTATAATTGCTTTACAACGGTGTGTTAGTTTCTGCTTTATAACAAAGTGAATCAGCTATACATATGTTCCCATATGTCTTTCCTCTTGCGTCTCCCTCCCTCCCACTCTCCCAATCCCACCCCTCCAGGCTGTCACAAAGCACTGAGTTAATATCCCTGTGCCTTGCGGCTGCTTCCCCCTAGCTATCTACCTTACTATGTTTGTTAGTGTGTATATGTCCATGACTCTCTCTCGCCCTGTCAAAACTCACCCTTCCCCCTCCCCATATCCTCAAGTCCGTTCTCCAGTAGGTCTGCGTCTTTATTCCTGTCTTACCCCTAGGTTCTTCATGACGTTTTTTTCCCTTAAATTCCATATATATGTGTTAGCATACGGTATTTGTCTTTTTCTTTCTGACTTACTTCACTCTGTATGACAGACTCTAGGTCTATCCATCTCATTACAAATAGCTCAGTTTCATTTCTTTTTATGGCTGAGTAATATTCCATTGTGTATATGTGCCACATCTTCTTTATCCATTCGTCCGATGATGGGCGCTTAGGTTGTTTCCATCTCCGGGCTATTGTAAATAGAGCTGCAATGAACATTTTGGTACATGACTCTTTTTGAATTTTGGTTTTCTCAGGGTATATGCCCGGTAGTGGGATTGCTGGGTCATATGGTAATTCTATTTGTAGTTTTTTAAGGAACCTCCATACTGTTCTCCATAGTGGCTGAACCAATTCACATTCCCACCAGCAGTGCAAGAGTGTTCCCTTTTCTCCACACCCTCTCCAGCATTTATTGTTTCTAGATTTTTTTGATGATGGCCATTCTGACTGGTGTGAGATGATATCTCATTATAGTTTTGATTTGCATTTCTCTAATGATTAATGATGTTGAGCATTCTTTCATGTGTTTGTTGGCATTCTGTATATCTTCTTTGGAGAAATGTCTACTTAGGTCTTCTGCCCATTTTTGGATGGGGTTGTTTGTTTTTTTGTTATTGAGCTGCATGAGCTGCTTGTATATTTTGGAGATTAATCCTTTGTCAGTTGCTTCATTTGCAAATGTTTTCTCCCATTCTGAGCGTTGTCTTTTGGTCTTGATTATGGTTTCCTTTGCTGTGCAAAAGCTTTGAAGTTTCATTAGGTCCCATTTGTTTATTTTTGTTTTTATTTCCATTACTCTAGGAGGTGGGTCAGAAAGGATCTTGCTGTGATTTATGTCATAGAGTGTTCTTCCTATGTTTTCCTCTAAGAGTTTGATAGTTTGCTGTTGTTATTTTAAGTTTTGCGCATATGAACTTTTTATTCTGGCTTTTAAATAAATGTTTATCAATCATATAAAATTTGGATAATGTGGACAAGCACAAAGAAGAAAAAACGTATCTGAATATAAGTATAGTATTATTAATGTTTAAGCAATATAGTTGTTAAGGGCTTAGATTTTTTTTTTTTTTTTTTTTTTTTTTTTAATTTTATTTATTTATTTATTTATTTATGGCTGTGTTGGGTCTTCGTTTCTGTGTGAGGGCTTTCTCTAGTTGTGGCAAGCGGGGGCCACTCTTCATCGCGGTGCGCTGGCCTCTCACTGTCGCGGCCTCTCTTGCTGCGGAGCACAGGCTCCAGACGCGCAGGCTCAGTAATTGTGGCTCACGGGTCCAGTTGCTCTGCGGCATGTGGGATCTTCCCAGACCAGGGCTCGAACCCGTGTCCCCTGCATTGGCAGGCAGATTCTCAACCACTGCGCCACCAGGGAAGGGCTTAGATTTTTGATTAGCTATCATTGCCACTCAATACCTCAGTAGACAAATGAGAAATATGAATTCAGCTAGGGCCATAAATGGTGGAAAGTCCCTGACATACCAGTGTGTAGGGTTAGGCGGAGGCAGGGAAGGGAGTGCTCATTTAGAAGTAGTCAGAGAAGACCTGTCAGAGCAGAGGCCTGAATATTGAGAAGGAACATTCTAGGAAGAGCAAAAGCAACACCCTTGCTTGAGGACACTTTCGGCCTGATTGAGGCTAGAGCCTTCAGGTTAACGGGCAAGATGAGCAGTGGTAGATCTAAATTCATTCTCTGGTCTCTAAGACCAGAGAATGGAGGCTCCTTGATGCCATGGTAAGGAGTATGGGTTTTAAGTGTGATGGGAAGTAATAGGTCAGTTTCAAGCAAGGGACCTATATGATTGGATCTATAGTGTTTTTTTTTTTTAAACATCTTTATTGGAGTATAATTGCTTTACAATGGTGTGTTAGTTTCTGCTTTATAACAAAGTGAATCAGCTATATGTATACACATATATCCCCATATCTCTTCCCTCTTGAGTCTCCCTCCTACCCTCCCTATCCCATCCCTCTAGGTGGTTGGATCCCTGGTGGTCCAGTGGCTAAGAATCCACACTCCCAAGGCAGAGGGCCTGGGTTCGATCCCTGGTCGGGGAACTAGATCCCACATGTGTGCCTCAGCTAAGAGTTCGCATGCTGCAACTAAAAGATCCCATGTGCCGCAAGTGAGACCCAGCACAGCCAACATAAATAAATATTAAAAAAAAAAAAAGAATAACTCTGGCTGCTGTATGTGGAATGGATTTTAGAGAGCAAGAGTACAAGTAGAGGTGGGGAAGATGAAAGGTCAGGTTAGCAATATGATTTGGAGGCAGAGATGGCAGTACATGGCTGAAAACCAGTAAAGAGAGATAAAAATAAAAAGAGTCCAGAAAAACATTTTCCCCTACTCATAATGGAAAACTAAGGGAGGAGCCAGTTTGGGGAAGGGGGCCAAAGAAGGGGAAATGAAGAGTTCTATTTTTGGACTTTTTTTTTTTTTGCGATATGCGGGCCTCTCACTGTTGTGGCCTCTCCCATTGTGGAGCACAGCCTCTGGACGCGCAGGCTCAGCGGCCATGACTCATGGGTCCAGCCGCTCCGCGGCATGTGGGATCTTCCTGGACCGGGGCACGAACCCACGTCCCCTGCATCGGCAGGTGGACTCTCAACCACTGCACCACCAGGGAAGCCACTATTTTTGGACAGTTTAACTTGAGCCTGGTTATAGTAGTCTGGGGTTCAAGGGAAAGTTGGAATTCAAGACATAAACCAGTAGTTTTAGAAGTAGAGATACAAGTAGAGGTAGAAGCTATAGGTGTCCTTATAGTATTTACTCTTCCAATCTTTTTCATATTTGATTTAATATATTTTTTCAAAAAACCCTCACATTTTAATACCTCTTTATACTCGATACTTATTTATTTTAAAAATTATATGTATGTACTGTGTATATACATTGTTTTCATTTATTATTTGCATATAATACTGATTTTCAAACCATATATGCAGCTGAGCATATATGGGTCTTAGTAGGAGGGCACTGGCTGCTACTCTGACTCCCTGATTCTCCTTAGCAAGCTAAACCGGCGCTTTTATCTCAGTCATTAGACGTACTGGAAGAAAAGGCCTGAATGATTTTAAGAACTTTGATTAAAAAATATAAATTGCACTTCACGTCTGACACCTAGAACGAATAGATGCTCAGTAATTATTTATTTGAAGACTGATTACAGTCTCTCTAGAATTATATGAAGGTGACTTTTCCCCTTTGCTTTGGCAGAACAGAATAGTGCAATTTATAATAATGTTGATTTGTAGGCAGAATAGCTTATTTTAATTTGCATTTGCAAAATTAGGGAACAGTTGATACTTTTCATACTTTCTTCAGATATTTGTTGTCCTTTTGTAAATATTCACTCACATTTGCTGCCTGCTTTTCTACTGGGATCACTTTTCTTTTTCTCATTGTAAAACTTGATATTTAAAGGATATTGAAATGTTTCTTTATCATAAATATATTAAATATTTTTCCTTTCTGGTTTGTTACGTACCTCTTAATTGCATTTATGTGTTTCTTCTTTTTTTGAGGGTGGGTGTGGGTGGAGTGTGCAGAAGAGATTAATATTTTATGTTGCTAAATTAGCCTATCTTTAAGATATGCTAAAGGAAAATAACCCTTGAAAAAACAAGGCTTCTTTTTGCAAATTGAAAGAGGTTTCAACATTCCAAACAAATGCAAATAAATAACTATCAAACCTAAGTACATCTAGTCAACATTTTAAAATTATAAGTCAGCTTGCCAGTTGTTCTCTTGCTATTCGTTTTCTGTTTGTCCCATCTGTCCTTTGTTCTCTTTTCCTCTTTTTCTGCCTTCTTTTGAATTCATTGAATATTTTTATGATTCCATATTATCTCCTTTGCTGGCTTACTAGGTATAAATGTGTGCTTTGTTATTTTAGCTACTGCTTTAGGTTTTATAGCATATGTCTTTAACTTATCGCCATCTACCTTTAAGTGATATTACATCACTTCATGTGTAGTATAAGAACCTTACACTGCTCTCTTCCATTTCTTCTCTCCTGGCTTTTGTGCTATTGTTTACATACATTTTAATTTTTTGTATATTGTAAGCCACACACTGCATTATTATTTTTGTTTAAACAATCAAGTGCCTTTAAAAAAATTAAATATTAACAAAAAAACTTACGTATTTACCCATGAGTTACTGTTTCTCATCTTCATTTATCTGTTTAGATCCATAATTTTATCTATATTAGTTTCCTTCTGCCTAAAGGACTTGCTTGAATATTTCTAGTTGTGTGGGTCTAGTGGTGATGATTTTTTATGTCTGAAACAGTCTTATTTCACCTTCATTGTTGAAAGATATTTTTGCTAAGAAGTTCCATACCCTACCCCTCACCCAGTACTTTAAAGATGTTACTTGACTGATTTCTTGCCAGCATCGATTTTGATGAGAAATTTGCTGTCCTTCTTACCTTCGTTCCTGTTTATGTAATGTATCTTTTCTTTCTTGCTGCTTTTAGGGGTTTTTCTTCATAGTTGATTTTAAGAAATTTGATTATGCTATTCCTTAGTATAGTTGGAATACTATACTATTCTATTCCTTAGTATAGTATAGTATTCCTTAGTCCTTACTATAGTATAGTATAGTATAGTTTAGTTCTTTTATTCTTTTATTCTTATAATTCTAATCCCATTTTCGTACTGGGATTCCCTGAGCTTCTTGGATCTGTGAGTTTATAGTTTTATCAAATTAGGGAAATTTTCAGCCTTTATTTTTTCAAATATGTCTCTAATTCAATTAACTGATTTTTCTCTTCATCATGTGTCATATTTCCTGGCTTATTTTACAATCCTGGTAATTTTTTATTGGATAGCAGATATTATGAACTTTGCTTCTTAGAGGCTGGATATTTTTTCATTCCTGTACATAATTTTTAGCTTCATTCTGGGATGCAGTTCATTGATTTTGAAAGTATTTGATCTTTTTAGTTCTTGTTTTTATGACTTGTTAGGCTGGACTGGAGCAAAACGAGTGTTCAGTCTAGGGCTAATTATTCTTGAAGTGTTCAGTCTAGGGCTAATTACTTCCACTCCTGAAACATGACTCTCTTAAGAATAAACAAATGACTATTAATTTAACCCTAAATATGACTTAGTGGCAGTGGCATCCAAAGAGAACAGCAAGGGGAA